>NC_135723.1:94201150-94503082 GCF_964656455.1 Halichoerus grypus
CAACAGCCTTTCCAGATAGGCATTATCATCCTATTTTTGCTGATTTAGTTTTTATTTTCTATTTTATGACTGAAAATTTGAAAATTTCCCCAAATCTAATACCTGAAACCTAAGATTGGAAAAAGTCAAAAGAAAGCCCTCTGAAATTCACCACTGGTTCGTGGAGGCTTGTTCTCACCTGGAACCTGGTCTTCTACAAGCAGGAGCCACTCACTTTCCTTCTGTGGTCCTCCAGGATGTGCAGTACTCGGATATCGACTACATGGAGCGGCAGCTGGACTTCACCCTCAGCCCCAAGTTCATGGGATTTCCAGCTCTGATTAATCGCATGAAGGCTGATGGCATGCGGGTCATCCTCATTCTGGTTAGTCCCTCTGTGAATTGGTGGAGTTTGTTGAGGACAGTGAATTGGCTTTGGTGGAGAAAGCTTTCTATTGTGTTTCCTTCCATGTTACAAGCAGAGAATTTGAGGTTTGGTAAGAAAGGTATATTTCCCAGGATTCACAGAAGCACTGTGGTTCAGGAGGAAGCTGGTGCTGTTTAAAGAGTTCTTTTTTTTCTGTCCCGAGTTGTTCTCTGGATTTGTACTTCTCACCTGATCTGTGCTTTGATTTCAGGACCCAGCTATTTCTGGTAACGAGACACAGCCCTATCCTGCATTCACTAGGGGTGTGGAGGATGATGTCTTCATCAAGACGCCAAATGGTGGAGACATTGTCTGGGGAAAGGTATGACCGGAATGGTGATCTACTAATCCCCAGCCTGGGGTGGGTGACTGTTAGTGTGTTTGTGTATGTTGTTTTGGGGCCTTTTCCATTTGGGTTCGGAGATCAGAGGTTCTCATTTTGTCCATCAATATTTGTCAACACAGTTAAGGAATTTTTAGGGTATGTATGTATGTGTGTGCATTGTGGGATCCACTTTTCTAGATCAAAATCGAAGTATTACCACCTACGACTGCGGTTTATAGTTTCTTAGGAAGTAGATAAATTAAGATAAATTATCTAGTGCATTGCTTTTGAATAGTTTTCTCTCCACAGGTGTGGCCTGATTTCCCTGATGTCGTTATAGACCAGTCTCTAGACTGGGAGACTCAAGTGGAGGTAAAGGGCTGTGGACGTGGGTGAAGTCAGGGCTGCTGGGGAGGGGCAGCCATACTCAGGACAGTGGGCATTCCCATGCCGTGGGTGTGGGTGTCGTGAGGAACACACTGTGGGATTATGTCCTGTCTGTCCATCTGTGTGCCAACCACTTTACATGTAATATTTACTCCCGATTGGGAGGCAGGGATTATTATCCTCAGCATAACCAGGATTTAGAGAGCTTAAATTATTGCTCTGGGATTTTAGTGACCAAGTGTTGATTTCAAATCCAAGGCTGTCGGATTCCAAAGGCCCATGAAATTTTTACCTCCCAAGAAATACCGTTTTCCCTGAATGAGTGTATTTGTTGTTGTTTTTATCGTGGTTCTTGAGTATCCCTTTTAAACATAGTCTCTAAACACTGTCTTTAGTGATGGGATCTTTGTCTCTGTACATCTGTTTTCCATGGACAGGCTTCTCCATCTTCACTCTTATAAATCCCCCATCCTGGGGAACCTGGGTGGTGCAGTTGGCTAAGTGTCTAACTCTTGGTTTGGCTCAGGTCGTGATCTCAGTGTCATGAGATCGAGCCCTGCATCTGGCTCTGTGCTCACCATGCAGTTTGCTTGAGATTCTCTCTTCCTCTGCCCCTCCTGCTTGTGCTCTCTCTCTCTCAAATAAATAAATCTTTAAAAAAAAATAAAAATAAATCCCTCATCCTTCCTTGGGTTGCTCTAATTTGCTCTTACCTCCCAGTTTCCAGCCTTATGTTAAAACTTGCTTTCTCCATGGAACAACTTCTTACTTGTAATGGATCTTAGGTAAGGATTCAAGGGAGAGGATCTAGCTTCCTCTTCTCTCTGTTGCTTCTCACAGGAAACTATTTGAAGTTTGCTGGTCCAGGCAGACCACATGGACACAGGAGTCTGCCAGGCCAGAGAAGTTCAGGGTCTCCTTGATGTTCATTTGTTCGTTCATTCATTGATTCATTCATTTTCTTTTTTAGTATTTTTCCCCTAACACAATTGAAATATAACTGACAAATAAAATTGTACATATTTAAATTATACAGTGTGGTGATTTTATATATATATACATATATATATATGTATACATATACACATATATATATATACACACATATATATACATACATATATATATGTATATATATATAATGAAATGATTACCACAATCAGGTTAATTAACACATTCATCACCTCACATATTTACCATTTGTTGGTGTATGGTAAGAATGCTTAAGATCTACAATCATAGCAACTTTTACGTATACAATACAGTATTTTTAACTACAATCACCAGGCTGTACATTAGATCTCCAGAACTTATTCATCTTAAAAATAAAAGCTTATACCCTTAGACCAGCATCTCCTCATTTTCCCCACTCCCTTACCCCCCAGTAACCACCATGCTGCTGTCTGTTTCTATGAGTTAAACCTTTTTTTTTTTTTTTAGATTCCACATGTAAGTGAGATCATATAGTATTTATTTTTCTCTGTATAGTTTTTTCATTTAGCATAATGTCCTCTGAGTTCAGGTATGCTGTTGCAAATGGCAGGATTTCCTTCTTTCTCATGGCTGAATAATATTTCATTGTATGTATGTATGCCATATCTTGTTTACCCATTCACCCACTGACAGATGCTTAGGTTATTTCCACATCTTGGCTGTTGGGAATAATGCAATGAACATGAGAGTGTCCATGTCTCTTTAGATATTTATTTCATTTTATTCAGTATATATTTCCAGAAGTGGGATTGCTAGATCACATGGTAATTCTATTTTTAATTTTTTGAGGACCCTCCATATTTTTTACCATGTGACTATACAAATTTAAATTACCACCAACAGTGCACAAGGGTTCCCTTTTGTCCCTGTCCTCACCAACAGTTGTTATCTCTTGTCTTTTTGGTAAAAGCTATCCTAATAGGTGTAAGATGATATTTCATTGTGGTTTTGATTTGTATTTCCTTGATGATTAGTGATGTTGAGTGCCTTTTCTTGTAGCTGTTGGCCATCTGTATGTTTTCTTTAGGAATTTATCTATTCAGATCCTTTGTCAACTTTTTAATCTGTTTATTTGTTTTTTTGCTACTGTATAAATTCCTTATGTATTTTGGAAGTTAATCTCTTATCAGATATATGGTTTGCAAGTATTTTCTCCCATTCCCTAGATGGCCTTTTCATTTCATTGATTATTTCCTCTGCTGTGCAGAAGCTAATTTTTAGTTCTATATAGTCCCACTTGTTTATTTTTGCTTTTGTTGCTTATGCTTGTGGTGTCAGATTCTCCCCCAAAATCATTGCCAAGACCAATGTCAAGGAGCTTTTCGCCTGTTTTCTTCTAGAAGTCTTATGGTTTCTGGTCTTATAATTAAGTCCTGGGGCGCCTGAGTGGCTCAGTCATTTAAGCATCTGACTTTTGATCTCAGCTCAGGTCTTGATCTCAGGGTCGTGAGTTCAAGCCCCACGTTGGGCTCCATGCTGGGTGTGGAGCCTATGTAAAAAAATGAATAAATAAAAAGAACTTTAAAAAAATTAAGTCTTTAATTCAGATTGAAAATTTTTTGTGAGTGGTGTAAGATAGGGTTCAGTTTCATTCCTTTGCATGTGGATATCCAGTTTTCCTCGCACCATTTATTGAGGAGACTATTGTTTTCCCACTGTGTGCTCTTGACATGCTTGCCAAAGATTAATTGATGGTATATGTGTAGATTTCTTTCTGGACTTTCTATTCTGTGTCATTGGTCTATGTATCTTTTTTTAATGCCAATATCATGACTTTTAAATCCTACTGGGAAAGGGACCACTTTAGTAATGAAGAGGTTGGCTATCCTACAGTTCATCAGCCATTGAAGGCATTTGGAAATCTGTGGGGCAGTTTTGATTATTACAAGGGGAGCACCAAATGGCATTTAGTGGAGAGTGACTAGGGACACTTATAGTTCTGATTGTAGGGGATGTTCCATGAAGAATTCTCTTGCCCCAAATGCCAATTGTGTTTCTTATTAGAGACTCTAATGAAGGCACCCTAATGAAGTCATGATATGTATTTGATAGTATATAAGAGATTCTCAGTAGATGGAATAATTATGACTACTTTTATTAATAAGACCCACTTCACAAGGCCGGTGGGGATGAAGCTACAGATATCCAGGTCTGGCTTGGCTGAGGGTAGTATAAAACAAACAACAAACAAACAAACAAATAGCAGGCAGCCTGTGGAAAGCAGATTGCTGAGTCTGAAGCTCAGATTGAGTTCAGTAAGTCTAGGGTTGGGGCTAAGAATTGCATTTTGGTAGCATGCACACAGTGGGTTGTGATAAGTGATCCTATGGCCAGACATGCAGTTGGGTACATCATGAGGTGAGACCCAAGGAAAGTGAGGGCAGAAGTAACGAGGCAAGAGCTGAATACAGACAGCAGTGAGGCAGAGCCAATGCCTGGGAGAATGGCAAAGCATGTATTTCATGGGTAAAAGCCATCAGAGTACCTTTCAGTGAGGCTAATGAATTAGAGTTGGTCAAATTTCTCACTTGTATCCCATATGGGATTTGGTTGTGATTCAGGCATGGCTGGTATTGACTCTGTTTACCCTAATCCTGTCTCCCTCCTCTACACTATGTTTCTAACCTGCCTGAGCTAGAGCTCTGTTTCTGGTGAAAGGTTCTCTTCTTCTGGTTCCATGTTTCTACATCTATTTTCTAGCAAAAAGGCATCTCGGGGTGCCTCCCTTTTAAGAGATTCTCAGTGATGTGGTTCACTACCCCTCACTTCTCTGTGAGCTGGATCCCTGCATTCTGTTCTGTTTCTGTTTTCTTCTTTGTGTTCCTTTTTTGCCTTTTATCTGGACATATGGGTTCCTACTTGCCTTTTGTCTACTGAGTATAAGAACTGGAGATTTCCAGGGCACCTGGGTGGCTCAGTCGGTTAAGCATCTGCCTTCAGCTCAGGTCATGATCTCAGGGTCCTGGGATCGAGGCCCACATCGGGCTCCCTGCTCAGCGGGGAGTCTGCTTCTCCCTCTGCCCCTCACCCTGCTTGTGCTCTCTCTCTCACTCTCTCTCGCTCTCAAATAAAATCTTAAAAAAAAAAAAAGAACTGGAGGTTTCCTAAACAAAGTCCTCTTTCTGTTGTCCCCCCTCCTCCTTACCTCCCTCCCCCAGGCTCCCTTCCCCCACTACTAGCATTACTTAGCTCTTTAACTCTTAAAATGCACTGAGGAGGGGCGCCTGGGTAGCTCAGTTGGTTAAACGTCTGCCTTCGACTCAGGTCACGATCCCAGGGTCCTGGGATCGAGCCCCCACGTCGGGCTCCCTGCTCAGCGGGGAGCCTGTTTCTCCCTCTCCCTCTGCCTCTTCCCCTGCTTGTGCTCTCTCTCTCTGTGTCAAATAAATAAATAAAATCTTTAAAAAAAAATGCACTGAGGAACACAGAGGCACCTATTTACTGGGACATACAAAGGACCATGAATTTCTATCACAAGCAACATGGGCTGTATAGAAATTAAAAAATATTTGCTGTTGCTGCCCCGAGGTGTGAATTCACAATTATGCACTGAGCATTTATTTCACATCAGGTGTGAAGCTAAGCACTGTGGGTGAGTACAAAGATCAACCAAAAGAGTATAAAACAAGGTCCTTGCTCTCAAAATCCTTATAATATAGTTAAGCTTTGGATCCAGGTTAAAATAAAGACACAGCTTTTATTATTTGGGGGAAGACAAAGAGAAGGGGGCAGCATTAAAACTTCCTCTTTAGCTCCTCCCAAGCGACTTGACACACAAGTGCAGTTTTCCAGTGATTTCTGAAACTACAGAAAACACATGCACACTAGTGAGATGTCTCAGCCCTCACCTCCTTTCCGCAGTAGGAATGAGACAGGAGACGATCGCCTGGATATTGCCTTCCATCCTGTTGACAGTCCATCTGATGTCTTTCAAGCTGCAGTCTCTCCCTGGCTCCTGCTTTGTTTCTGAGTCAAGCTTCGGAAATGGCAGGACAGAGGTTGAAAGTTAAGCATCTAGTGCGTGAGACAATGAGTGTAGGGTGTTGGTTGCTACCGTTCATGTTGATACAAAGAGGAAGACAGTCCATGGATACTTTCCAGATGCTAAGCAGATGTCTAACTTGTGCTAATGTCTCTTCTGTGCACTCATTATAGTTCAAGTAAGCCGCAAACGTTATTTAGGCTCTGTTTGGATTATCTATCATCATGCATTACAGGGGTGTGCATGAGTTATGCTCTCAGGAAATGTCTGTTTGCTGTCTAATAAAATTTGGGGGGACCAATAAACTCTATTTAATTTTTACAGCTATACCGAGCTTATGTGGCCTTTCCCGACTTTTTCCGTAACTCAACTACCACGTGGTGGAAGAGGGAGTTGCAAGAACTCTACACCAATCCACAGAATCCAGAGAGAAGCTTGAAATTTGATGGCATGTGGATTGTGAGTGTGTGGGTTTGTGTCTGTGGGTGGGTGTGTTTCTATCTTCTAAGCTTATATATGATGACCTTTAATCAAGAGGGATAATAATCATCCAAGAAAGACTTTGGACACATCTGATTGCAATTCCTCCAGTCAGAAGTGGAACATCCCTGATACTCCTCATATCTTATACCTTGCCTGAAGTTCCTGCTGTAAAACACCAACGTGATTACTGAGAATTTCTCGGACTTGAGCCTTGCCTCATACCTTGAGGGAGAATTTTTTTTTTTTTTTTTAATCCTCTAGCCAGTCATTCTCACGGGCTTAATTGATCTCTCTAGTCAATTCTCAGCTGGATCTGATGAGTCTCCCTGGGCTGGTATCTATGGGATTGCTGGAAGGTGAATGATTTATTCATTACTTCCTTGTCTCTGAGTTGGCAGGATAATGATTTGAAAAAGTAAGATATATCTGTGTTTGACATTTCTAGGATATGAATGAGCCAGCGAGTTTTGTGAATGGAGCAGTTCCTCCAGGCTGCAAGGATGCCACTCTGAACCACCCTCCCTATATGCCATGTAAGAGCCCTCGATCTCCTCTGTTGGCAGAACCATGGCTACGAGGAGTGATCCCTACAAGAGCCCAGCAGCCAGGGTTTATCCTGCACATCTTAACTGGTGCTGTGGTTTTAGGGGGGCCAACGACAAATACACATCAAGCACTTTATCCAGTTGAGTGTGTATAAGTTACTGACCCTGTTGGGTGAATTTCTCAAATTTGTTCTGAAAACACTTAACAGTGGTTATGTCTCCAAAGGATTCTAGAACTAAGTTTCTTAATTCTTCAGGCCTCTGTGAATTCCTCCACAGGAATTTGTTGTGCCATCAGTGGGTGGAGAGTAGCAGCTTCTCCTTATCATGGAGTCAATGGACTTTGGTGTTATACTTGTGTTCATATCTTGGCTCCAGAAATTATACTCACTATGAATTGTGTGACCTTCAATAGATTACTTGATGTTTCCAAATCTGTTTTTTTTAATTGTGAAGGGAGATAATGCTATCTCTTTTATAGAGTTATGATAAGAATTACATGAAATGATTTATAAGAAAAACGCTTAGACTGCATCCTGTCAAATAGTTAGGTGTTTGACAACTGTGTTTTCCTCCCCTCGCCCCCACTTTCTCCTGGAGAACCCTGCAGGGGACTTGATGTTGAAAACACCTTTGGGCTCCATTGCAGCTCAGAGCCGAGCACATTCCCATGCCCCTGGAGAAGAGAGGGACCCATGCACGGGTCAAATTAGTCTTAAGATCCAGTGTCGAATCCCTTAAAGAGAGGTCAGGGATAACAGGATCAGGCATGGCATTTACATCACTAGATCTTTCTCCTCAGATTTGGAGTCCAGGGACAGGGGCCTGAGCAGCAAGACCCTGTGCATGGAGAGTGAGCAGGTCCTGCCAGATGGCTCGCGGGTGCGGCACTACGACGTTCACAGCCTGTACGGATGGGCCCAGACCAGACCCACCTACGAGTGAGTCACCTTCTCCCTTCTCTGGTCCACCTGACCTGCAGGGACAGCCAGTGACTGATGAAGGAACCCTGCTTTTCCTTTCATGCCCCCTCTCAAGGGTTAAGAAGATTTTAATCACAACTATGTCACAATTCTTATTTATTAAGCAAACATGAACATGGAGCCAGGCTCCATGATCAGTGTTAGGACAGATTTAGGGGCATCTGGGTGGCTCAGTCGGTTAAGCATCTGCCTTCAGCTCAGGTCATGATCCCAGGGTCCTGGGATCAAACCCTGTGTCAGGCTCCTTGCTTGGCAGGAAGCCTACTTCTCCCTCTCCCTCTGCCTGCCACTCCCCCTGCTTGTGCTCTCTCTCTCTCTGACAAATAAATAAATAAAATCTTAAAAAAAAAAAAAAAAAAGAAGGACAGGTTTAAGTAAGACATGGTCCTGCTAGGGAGAGACTGATAGTCCTTGTGGAGGAGACACACACAGAGACAGAAGCAATGATCACACAGTGCAGCTGATGCTATAATTAATTACAAGAGGGGAAGGGAATGCGGAGGACTGGCTATCTTTTTCTTTTATTTCAAAAGTGACTCATCTCTGTTGGGCTTTCTTTTTCTTTTTCTCTTCCTTTTCTTTTCTTTTCTTTTTCCTTCCTCCCTCCCTCCCTCCTTTCTTTCTCTTTCTTTCTTTCTTTTTTCTTTCTTTCTTTCCTTTTTTTCTTTTCTTTTCTTTCTTTCTCTTTCTTTCTTTCTTTCTTCCTTTCTTTCTTCCTTCCTTTCTTTCTTTCTTTCTTTCTTTCCTTCCTTCCTTCCTTCCTTCCTTCCTTCCTTCCTTCCTTCCTTTCTTGTTGGAGAGCCAACTGATGTTCTGCTGAATTAGTGCTGTCCCATTTTGTGAGCTTAATGAATAATAAGAGTTATCTTAAGGAAGGCCTTATAAAGAAATTCACCTTCTTTCTCCCCAAATATAAAAACTTAGTAAAGAAGTGGTAAGACTTAGTGATTAGTCATTATTTTTAGGTGATCCAGTAGGTTTATTACAAAGTTCGTTGTAAAGCACTGTGAAACACTAGGTTAAGGCATAACTGTTACTATCATCTCTGTCACGTAGGGTCAGTCAGTGGGGACTTCATTATGGCTCAGATTTCCATATTTCCCCAAATAATGCAGGAGACATTTTGTTGCCATGCCTTAGGCTCCGAAACTCTGGGAGGAGAAGCTCTGTGGCCTTTCCGCCCCTGATCTGTCCCCAATCACCTGCTTGTTGCCTTCCAACCAGAGCTGTGCAGGAGGTGACGGGACAGAGAGGCATTGTCATCACCCGCTCCACGTTCCCCTCTTCTGGCCGCTGGGGAGGCCACTGGCTGGGCGACAACACAGCTGCCTGGGACCAGCTGAAGAAGTCTATCATTGGTGTGTGGGCTTCTCCTTAGGGGCCTCTTCTGGTGGGAAGGGGATCAGGACCCTCGATAAAGGATTCTTGAGGGAGGAGGAGGCAGATCACAAGGCCGCCTCTGACACAGCTATGTTCTCGTTGCAGGCATGATGGAGTTCAGCCTCTTTGGCATATCTTATGTAAGTGTCTTTTGGGTCACTTCTAATCCCCAAGCATGTAGTGACATCTTTCAGAAATCACTAACAGGTTTGTTTTATTCTACCTCGTTTCAGACAGGAGCAGATATTTGTGGGTTCTTTCAAGATGCTGAATATGAGATGTGTGCTCGCTGGATGCAACTGGGGGCCTTTTACCCCTTTTCGAGGAACCACAACACCATTGGGACCAGGGTAGGATGTTAGCTTATAGCTCAAAAGTGTTGTGTCACTAGGAATACAACCTCCAAATTTGAGCTATATTCTCTGTGACATCTTCAAAACCATCAAACCACATGTTTCTTGTTCTTTTATTTGATACATTTATGAATTGTGAAATGATTACCACAGCAGGATTAGTTAACACCTCTGTCACCTCACATAATTGCCATTCCTTTTTTGTAGTGAGAACATTTAGTATTTACTCTTTTAGCAACTTTCAAGTATATAATATAGTATTGTTAACTATAGTCACCATGCTGTGCATTCGATTATCAGAACATATTCATCTTGTAACTGGAAGTTTGTACCCTTTGACTGATACTTCCCCATTTCTCCCATCCCCCAGCCCCTGATAACCACCGTTCTGCTCTCTGATAGATGTGAGGTGATATCTCATTGTGGTTTTGATGTGCATTTCCCTGATGATGAGTGATGTTGAGCATCTTTTCATGTAGCTTTTGGAGATTTGTATGTCTTCTTTGGAAACTGGAAACCAATAATAGGAGGAAAACTGGAAAACTCACAAATATGTGGAAGTTAAATAACCAATGGGTCAAAGATGAAATCGAGAGAAAAATAAAAAAAAATCTTGAAACAGATAAAAATGGAAACACAACA
This sequence comes from Halichoerus grypus, assembly GCF_964656455.1. NCBI lineage: Eukaryota > Metazoa > Chordata > Mammalia > Carnivora > Phocidae > Halichoerus > Halichoerus grypus. The sequence goes on from NC_135723.1 coordinate 94,211,630, forward strand.
TACCAAAACTTATGGGATGCAGTGAAAGCATTTCTAAGGGGAAGTTTATAGTGATAAACACCTACATTATAAAAAAGAGAGAAAGAACAAAAGATCTCAAATAAACAACCCAACCTTACACCTCAAGGAACTAGCAAAAGAAGAACAAAGTAAGCCCAGAGTAAGCAAAAGAAAGGAAATAACAAAGATCAGAGGAGAAATAAATGACGTAGAGACCAGAAAAACAACAGAAAAGATCAATAAACTAAGAGCTGGTTCTTTGAATAGATAAACAAAATTAACAAACCTTTAGTTAGATTTGCTAAGGAAAAAAAGAGAAGGCTCATATAAAGAAAAGTATAAATGAAAAAGGGAGACATTAGAACCGATACCACAGAAATGCAAAGGATCACAAGAGACTACAATTATAAACTAACAAATTGGACAACCTAGAAGAAATGAAGAAATTCCTAGGAACATACAACCTACCAAGACTGAAACATGAAGAAATAGAAAAGTCTAACAGATAAATACTGAATAAGGAGATTGAACTAGTAATCAAAAATTCCCCAACAAAGAAAAGCCCAGGACCAGATGTTTTCCCTGGTGAATTGTACCAAAAATTTGAGAAGAATCAACACCAAGACCTCCTTAAACACTTCCAAAAAATTGAAGGGGAGGGAGCACTCCCAAGCTTATTTCACAAGATCAGTATTACCCTGATACTAAAGCCAAATAAGGACCCTACAAGGAAACTAGAGATCAGGATCCCTTGTGAATATTGTGAATATAGATCCAAAAATTTGCAATAAAATATTAGCACTAAATTCAACACATTGAAAAAAATCATACACCATGATCAAGTGAGATTTGACTTCAGATGTGAGGATGATTCAACATACACAAATAAATAAGTGTGGTACACTACATTAATAGAATGAAAGATAAAAATCATATGATAATCTTGTATGTGCAGAAAAAAAATTGACAAAACATAGCCTCCTTCCATGATGAAAACTCTCAACAAATTGAGGATAGAAAGAATGTACCTCAATATTATAAAGGCCATATGCGACAAGTCCACAGCTAATATCATGCTCAAAGGTGGAAACTTGAAAGTATTTCCTCTAAGATGAGACGTAAGACAAGTGCCCACTCTCACTACTCCTGTTTAACATAGTACTGGACGTCCTAGCCAGAACAGTCAGGCAAGAAAAAGAAATGAAAGGCATTTAAATCAGAAAGGAAGTAAAATTGTCTCTGTTTACAGTTCATATGACCTTACATATAGAAAATCCTAAAGATATCATAAAAAATTACTAGACTGAATCAATTCAGTAAAGTTGCAGAATACAAAAATCAACATACAGGCATAAGTTGTGTTTCTGTACACTGACAGCAAGATATCTGAAAAAGAAATAAAGCAATGCCACTCATAGTAGCATCAAAAATCAATAAGATACTTAGTAATAAATTTAACCAAGGAGGTGAAAGATCTATATGATGAAAACTATAGGACATAACGTGAAAGAAATTGAAGAATACACAAGCAAATGGAAAGATATTCCATGTTCATGGATTAGAATTAACATTGTTACAATGTCCATACTACCCCCAAACCATTTAAAGGTTCAATGCAATCATTATCAAAATTCCAATAGCATTTTTCACAGAAATAGAAAAAACAATCCTAAAATTCATATGGAACTACAAAAAACCCCAAAGAGCTAAGGCAATCCTGAGAAAGAAGAACAAAGCTGGAGGTATCATGCTTCCTGATTTCAAACTATATTACAAAGTTATAGTAATCAAAATAGTATGTTAGTGGCCTAAAAATAGATCAATGGAACAGAATCAAAAGCACAGAAATAAACCTTTGCATCTACTATGAACTAACATTTGACAAGGGAGCCAAGAATACTCAATGGAGAGAAGAGTCTCTTCAATAAATGCTGTTGGGAAACTGGATAATCACATGCCAAAGAATGAAATGGGAGCCCCGTCTTATACCACTCACAAAAATTAACTCAAAATGATTAGTCATTTAAATGTAGGACTTGAAACTGTAAAAATTCTAGAGGAAAACAGGGGAAAAGCCCCTTGACATTGTTCTTGTCAATGATTTTTTTGGATATGACACCAGAAGCACAAATAACGAAAGTAAAAATAAGTCAGTAGGACTACATCAAACTCAAAAGCTTCTGCATAGCAAAAGAAACAATTAACTATAATTGGCTAATTGAACATAATAAAAAAAAGGAACTATTAACAAAATGAAAAGGCAACCTATGGAATGGGAGAAAATATTTGCAAACCAAATTATCTATCTATCTATCTATCTATCTATCTATCTATCTATCTATCTATCATCTATCTATCTATCTATCTATCTATCTATCTATATATATATATCTGATAAGGAGTTAATATCCAAAATATATAAGGCACTCATTCAAAGCAATAGCAAAAACCCACAAACAATCTGATTTAAAAATGGGTAGATGAACCACATAGACATTTTTCCAAGAAGACATACCCATGGCTAACAGGTACATGGAAAGTTTCTCATGTTTCAGTGAACCAGATTCCTCAGTGTTCTTTAGATTCTTTTGTTTGTTTAGGCTGTGTTGTACCAAATATATCCCAAAAAGGATGTCTTATGGAGAAATTTCATCAGCTGTCTTGGGAAAGCTTGAGTGACTTTCAGTATATTAAGAATATTCTCAGGCTCATTTATAATCAACTCTGGTTTAGCTATGCATGATCTTCATTTGTAATAAGAATTCAGTGACTTCCTTAAGTTTCCAGGTCCCTGAGGTAAGCTCTGAATACTCTTCTTTTCTCCTTTAGAGACAAGACCCTGTGTCCTGGGATGCTGCGTTTGTGAATATCTCCAAAAGTGTGCTGCTGACCAGATACACCCTGTTGCCGTATCTCTACACCCTGATGCACATGGCCCACACGGAAGGCAGCACTGTTGTGCGGCCTCTTTTCCACGAGTGAGTGTCTAGCTATGATCCCAATGACTAAGGGATAATATCGTTCTGTGTGATGGCTTTTGAAAAAAAGAAGTACTTCCAAATTAAATTAAAGACATGATTGCCTTTTGCCAGAAGCTTTCTGGGCACAGACCATATGTTATAACTCCTTTTAGCACAGCGTCAGTCATGTCCTAGGTCCTCGATAAAAGGCTACTGAATGAAAAAAAATTCAAAGTGATTACAATATAGCACGGAATACTTTCTTTCTAAATTGGGCATATGAAGAGCTGCGGATCTTTTGTAGCAGCTCAGGTCACAAAACAAGGCCAGATGTGAGGGATGGAGATGAGGGCTGAAGGCCATTCTCGCATTTAAAACGTGCCATGGTTAAGAAACATGAAGATATGTATAGGTGAGAACATGTCTAAATCCAACCATTTCTGGGGTTTGAAGAACATGACAGACAGAAAGGAAGTATGTATCTGATTAAAGGAGACCTAGGGAAAGAGTTAAAGGAAAGCCTAGAATGCAGCTGGATTTCTGACTTTGGTCTGAACTCGAGGAGTTTTTTCAGGGTCTGGGCCTCAGGCCCTGTTGGGGTCCTGATTGTGGTACCTTGGTTTCTCTTTACAGATTTTTGTCAGACCGGGTGACCTGGGATGTAGACGGCCAGTTTCTGCTGGGCCCAGCCTTCCTGGTCAGCCCTGTCCTGGAGCCTGTGAGTATGGAGGCCTCTGATGAAGAGAGAATTAGAGCTATGAGGCCCGGGGCCTAGAGGTAGCAGAAGAGTCCTGGTCTGCTGGGGATCCTGAGATGTGGTCTCTTACTCTACTTCTGTCTCTTCCTCTCCCTCTGAGCTGAAGTCTGTCACTTAGGTGCTCTGGTCCTCTGCTCCCTCATCTTTAAAATCAGCATAACAAATTCTGATTCGCAGGATAATCAAGAAGGAAAGAACCTTATATTTCAAGATAGAATAATTTCTTTATTAACTAAAATAAGGAGTATGGGTCAGAAACAAATTTTACAGGGTTGTTTATACCAATGTGTATAATCTTGTTTCTGGCTAGCACTTCCCTTCCTTCTATAATATGTTCTCATGCAGGAAAATCCATTTCTTCACTTTTTCTGTTGATGTATAGGCTTCTGATTAAAATACCAGCTAATTGCATCCTCTCCAAAACTTACTGCACTAATCATAATCCCTGAGGTACCAGGCGCCATAAAATCTGCAAAATTTTCCTCTGCTCCAGACCCAACCTGAGTCTGTCTCTTTAGAGAGGGGGTGAGTCTATAAGCAAATGATGATTTTTTCCCCCCAAAGTCCTGATCCCAAAGGGCTTTAGGGAAACCGTTACTTTTGGGTAGGCAAATCTTCCATTTGCCAAAAGGGTAGGGAAGAAAGGCTTCCCTAACATTGCTGGCCTCTAAAAAGATGAGCATGTGGGTCCAAGGCCGATACTATTGTTTTGACTCTTTTACTGTACAAATTGGTTACACTGCCCTGGATAGAAGAGCCTACCTCCCAAGCCTTGTTTGTGTTTAATTTTAGAATGCCAGAAATGTCACTGCGTATTTCCCTAGAGCCCGCTGGTATGATTACTACACGGTAAGTTTTTCTGATGATTTATACAACTTGGGAAAATGGTAGTGTGCACGGTCTTCCAAATCTGACACACCACTGGTCAGGTTCTGGCACTGTAACTCATTTGATGTGTGATCTTAGACAAGTCATTTTAATCTTATAGCTTTAGTTTATTCACCTCTAAGTAGGATAAGAGCACTTCCCTCACAGAATTGTTATAAAATAACGTATTCTGTGAGTGTTATGTATGTGTTCGTTTTTATCTTTCACAATGGCGTATAATGGCAACACCAGTAAACACTTGAAATTGTATAGTAAACTAGAGTTTTTGTTCATATCATCCCTCACGAGACTGTAAGTTCATATGTAGAGGGGCCTTTCCTCTCTGTCTTTTTATTAAATATCTCCTTTTATAGCACAGATGCTCCAGGAGGAGATGTTAAATGTAATCTCCTGAGGTAAGCCTGGTCTTAGGCGGTGTGTAAAATGCACTCGGAGGTATGAGACCCAACCCTTGTGTGCCGGAGCAACACAAGTGCATTTCGAAATGCAAGACGAATCATCATTCTCTGTCCTAGAACATTCTAGTCTAGTCTGAGCCCCAGAGACTCAGCTGGACAAACAGGGCCTTTCAAAGCAACCTCAGGGCCATGTACTCTTATAGGGACACAAGTCAGGCTTTGATTCTTGAGGAAGAATCAAAGGAGGTGTTTCCTCTCCCTATAACCAAACCTACTCTTCCAACGTCTCTGAGGAGAGCAAAGCAGAGGACTCGAAATACAGGAAAAGGAGAAATACAGGAAAAGGAGGACAAGAAGCAGAGCATACTCTGGCCCTTTCAGTCAGTGGGTTTGCGATGGGATTAGGTGAAAACCAGACAGGGACAATGGAAATCTTGTTCCTCCTCTGTCTCAGGGAGCCCTGAGTCCTTCCCTGGCACCTTCTTCTTTCCATCCCCCCACCCCTTTTATTTTTGCTGGGCTGGATCTGTCCTCTGGAGGCTCTCGTTAAAACTCTGCTATGTGCTTCCCAACCAGAGCTTTCCAGGAGGGGGCAGCCAACTGTTTTTAAGTTACCTAGCCTTGTTCCTGAATTTGCACGTTGACTGCTCCATTCACTCCCAGTCAATGATTCTGAGTACACTGAGATTCCCTGGAGCAGGGTTAGCACTAGGGTGCAGTAAGTGAGGTGCCTGGGCATGCAGTTTAAAGAGGTACTCCTTCCTGGGCCTGAGCTGGCATTTGCATGACCCTGAGAGTGAACACTGCCTTAAACTATGCCCCCTGGGCACCTCACTTGTCTCACTCTTGTCCCATCCTGGCCCAGGTGCAGGCTACCTTTCTGAACTCCGGGTGTTGGAATACTGCGACAGTTTCCCCATAGAGTACGCCATCGAACCTGGAGCTGATATCTGCATGTCGTGAACACTAATGCTTATGTACATAATTGTGTGCACTGCATGAAAGAAAGGGAAGTGAGAGGGCTTGTAAAGAAAAGTGTCCTGGAGATTGCTGATTTTATACATGGTTTTTAAACAGAAGAGCTTTGGTTGAGGGAGGAAAGAAAAAAAAATCACGTAGGAAGCCTCAAGTTGATGGAGCAAGCCATTTAGAAAACAATTAAGTCTTGCTGTTAAATTGAAATGAAGATTCCGTGGTTGGGATTAGTGGAGTAGTGTCTCCTTGATTAATTTTCACATGTTTGGGTACCTATTTTTGTACAAGAACAGAGGCTGTCAAACTATCACCCACAGCCACATCTGATTCATATGTTTTTTATAAATAAAGTTTTATTGGAACACAGTCATGAGCATTTGTTTACTTATTGTTAACAACAACTGTGCTCACAATACAACAGCAGAGTGGAGTAGTTTCACCAGAGGCCATCTGGCCTGCAAAGCCTAAAATATTTACTATCTGGTCCTTTTTAGATAAAGTTTGCCAATTCTAGTTCTAGAGGATATAAATACAGTATGAGACCTAGTCTACCATCTGATCATGTGAAAAGGAACAAATTCATTATTCAGTATAAGGAATACTGTGGAATATTAAAACATGGTGTCAAAATTTAGAAGAAGAGATACAGATGTACTGGTTAAAGGATGGAAGACACCAGGGGGAATATAAGATTGGAAAGGTACCATGAAAGATATATAATGTGTCAAAAATACATTAGAAAAGTAGAGCTATCTCCTCTGGTAAAAATCCAGAAGGACAAGCATTGGAAAATGGAAAGGAAAATAAAATTCACCATGTTCCCTATCTCTCAGTCCCTGTTAGCAGTCTGTTATATACTTTTGCTGATAAAAATTTGTGCATAGATTAGCATATGTGTATTCTTTTTTATTTACACAAATAGTATCTTGCTGTACATACTATTAGGCTCCTTGGTTAATTCACTTAATAATATATCTTGAAGGTCTTTGTATATCCAAGAACTTTGAACTTGAACTCTTTGAACTTGAAGCTCTTCCCATTTTTTTTTTTTTTTTAGCAACTGTATTATATTCCATTGTATAGAATCATTTAGCAAACCACTTCTGTGATGGACATTTAAGATTTAGGTTTGCCTGTTTTCTTTTTATATGTCATGGTACAAGGCTGCAGGAAACACCATTTTATGTTTATCTCTGTATAAGCTTTTTTGGTAGAATTTCTTGGATTTAAACATTTGACAGATATTAGCCAGATTGCTTTCCAAAAAGGTTTGATCAGCACCCAGTCCCACTGACAGTCCATCAACAGTAAAGTAGATAAATAAATTGTATTCTATTTTTTAAAACTAATATTATAGATTAATGTAAGTACTGAACTATTGCTACACAAGTAAAAATGATGAACATCACAAACATAATATTGAGCGCAAGTAGCCTGAAACAACAGAGTTAAAACGTGTATGACATATAAGTTCAAAAACAGCAAAAGTGATAGCAGAATAGTAGCTGCCTTCAGTGTGGTGATTATTATGAGAGAGAATGAGAGAGTCTTCTGGGGGGCTGGTAATATTCACTTCTTGATCTCGTTGGCGTTCGTTCACCGGTAAAATTGTACTGAGCTGTATACTTACGTTACTTAAAAGTTTAACGAGAAAATTAATATCCTCAGAGAGATAAGAAGCTATACTTAAAACAAGAAAGTATGCTATAAAAGAGGCATATTCACAAAATTAAAAGCATGGAAATTAAAAGCATGATGCAGAAATTTAAAATTTTGTTTAAAAACAAATTATAATAGCAACCACCCAGAAAATAGAACAAAAAAACAGAGATGAAAAGCAGGGGAGAAAACATAAGGAAGTCCAACTTAGTTTATACTACCACTTTTTGCACAATTTTTTTGCTGTTTGTACAATGGAACTTGGGAATTAGCAAATGCCTCGAGTGAAGGGATAGGTGAAGAATGTATGACTCCTATCTTGGTGGTTCCCATTTCTCAAGGATCATGACTCCTATCATAGCTGCCTTGGTAGCTATGAATTCCCATCCCCACACTGTCCCGCCTGTGCTCATCTGACCAGCAGAAGCAAGAGGCACCCCTTATTGCTTGGCCCTTAGGTCTCACTTGTTTTATGAAGTAGCAGGTGCCTTGAGGCAGGACAGGTTGATGTGCTTTATAGAGTGGGTCTACTTCAGTAAGCCTGGGTCTTCATCTGCGCTGAATCTTAATTTCTCCAAATAAGGTGCAAAACCAGCAGTTTACAGCTCCTTCTAGAGCTCTCTGCCTGTCTCGGGCATGCCTATGTGCTTGAGTATGCTATGAAGTGTCTTCTCCCCATTCCCCCTCGTTTCTGTCATTCTGGGCACTGCAGTTTGTAGACTTTATTTGGGAGAGGGGGAGGCCTGGGACTAGTCTGACTTACCTTATTGATTACCTATTTTTATGAAGCTTAAGAGCAGGCAATGTGTATGAATTGAAGTTTTTATCTACTTGTGGCCATTTTCTTTGTTTACAGTGTAGAACATATGTTGGGTTTTTAAAACAGTGCTTCTCAGTCATAATCAATGATGATACAGTTGATGCAAATTCCCCCCTACAAAGGCATTTGGGTTATCTATTCTTATTTTAATAGTGCTGCTTTGAGATTTTTACCTTACAGTCATATCTTAATGGATATTTAAACAGGAATTTGTTAGACTGGCCTGGTCAGAAACTATTTAAAGGAAAGTAAACAAGCTTGTGATTAATCAAGTATTAGAAATGAAATCATGAGATTAAAATCACATCATATTTACATAACGTGTAGTAGAATGGAAATACCATTGAAAGAAATAAAGAATTTGGCAGGGAGATAACTTGACAGTTTTACATGTGTCGAGTTTCACCTGAAGGTGGGATAATCAATGGAGGAAATGTCCAGTGTTCATCAGATATCAGAGTGAAATGTCATTAGAGATCATATAATTGGATTTTCTCATGCTGTCAGTGAGAAAACCGAAGGCCAGAGATGTAGGGCTGGAATTTTTATTAAATCCTGTAGACTTTGGAGTCCTGAGGCAGGCCCATGAAGCAGAGTCCACCCCAGGGAGTGTGGCAACAGTCACTGGGCTTCCTTCTGACCACCCACCCCTACGGTTCATACAGGCAGACTATGGTCAAGATGAACATAAGGGACCAAAGTAGAGGAATGTTATGGTAGCTTTCCTCCTTCCCTTTAAAGTAGCGATTATCAAATGGGTGAATTTAGCCTACCAGGAGACATTTGGCAATGTCTGGAGACTTTCTGGTTGTCACATGTGGTGGGCAAGGCCGGGGGAGGTGCTACCGGCATCGAGGGGATAGGCGTGGGTGAGCACCCCAAAAACACAGGACAGCCCCCATGACAAAGAATTATCTGGTCCCAAATGTCCACAGTGCTGGAGCTAGGAAGCCCTGCCTTGGGTTGAAGAAATGTGGAAGGCTGGTTTCTTAGAAACTGTCACACAGGAGGCAAGATAAAGATGTTAAACATAAAGGAAGTTGTAGTGAGTTAAAGATAAGGATTTGTAGAGTAAGTCAGCTCATTTTAATTCTTTCTGTCAAGTAGGAGTCAAGGCTTTAGTGAAGTTGGTGGGAGTGGGGAATGGGGGCAGTGAAAGGAGACGGGGCAGAGACAAAGTGAGAGAAGGTCTAGAAATGCCATTGCAGGGTGTGTATCACGAGGCAACAAGGAATAAATAAAAGGCTTGCTCAACCTCCTGCAGCACTGCTCTCTGACACAGAAACAGGACGTAGAATGAGGGTGGGCTGAGAGCCACACTACGATCTCACGTAGTATGTACAGTAGAAACCCCAGAAGACAAGGGGTGCTGACATGATGTTGTAGCAGCATCGTGAGAGTCCACACAGTAGCTGAGTGAGCATGGAGATGTGTAATAACAGCTGTGTGCTGAGGGGTCATGGACGGGCACCAAGTCCAGAAGAGCGGACAAGGTGTCTAGTAAATGCGTTGTTCAGTGAGGTGTGTTCTCATCCTGTCTTACCTTCTTCTGGCCCACAGGGTGTGGACATTGGAGCAAGGGGAGAGTGGAGGTCCTTGGCGGCCCCTCTTGACCACATTAATCTTCATGTCCGTGGGGGCTACATCCTGCCCTGGCAAGAGCCTGCACAGAACACCCACTTAAGGTGAATGACAAGGGACAAGGCTTCTCCTTTACCTGCCAGTTAGCTCAGATCCTGATGAAGCCTGCCAATTTGTAAGCAGAGCCCTCAGACCCCAAAGGAATTTTACTACAGATTTTTGTTTGTTGGCTTGTTTGTGTTTTAAACTTTTTCAGACTTTGCGCTCTTTGAACAGTTATTAACAGATTTTAGATTTAAGTGGGTGAGATGATAGGTCTAATTGATCACACTTGAAATGGAAGTCAAACAAGGAGCAACTCAATTCATATTAGTTTTAGAAGACTCTCTGGATCTTAATTGACTCTGCTAAGAAAACCATTGCTGAAAAATTGTGTAAGCTGCACTGCAATTGATGCTTGAGGCTGAGATTCCTCACATACAGGACTTTAGAATTCTAGACCTAAGTCTATATAATAATTAATAATAGCTAACATCAAGTGAATGCTTGCTGTGTGCCTAGAACTATACTAATATGGAGGTTTCTATTTGGAAATTATTTATTTTTCTTAACAAAAGGGAAAAATAAACTCTGTGATGTAAATATGATTATCCCCATTTCACAGACAAGCAAAGAGTCTTCAAGTGGTCGTAAGTAGTTGAGCAGGGACTAAAATCCATGTCTGTCTGACGTCCAACTAAAATTCTTAGAGCCATACTCATTTGATTCAAAAAATTCAGTTAAAAACTAAAGAACTTTGGACATTTGTAAACAAAGCTCACTCTACACGTGCTTAGGAAATTAGGTCGTGAAAAAAGAAAGATCACATCAAGATTTTTCTCACAGAACCAGTGAGTTTGCTTGTAGTTTCTTATAATACTTTTAGAGCACTTATAGACCTGTAGAGCCTTAAAGGAAAATTCTCCTAATTCATTCATTCATCCATTCATTCATTCATTCCTGACCTGAAATCAGAACTAGAACTAGATCACAAGTCTCTTGAATCCTAGTACCCAGTCTTTATACCATGAAACACTTCCGTTATGTTTCTATGAAAACCCTTGGTTTGTGGTAGTGGTTTTGTTTTTAGCTAATTGATCTTTCCAACCTCATTGCAGCCGTCAGAAATTCATAGGCTTCAAGGTTGCCTTGGATGATGAGGGGACTGCTAATGGCTGGCTCTTCTGGGATGATGGGCAAAGCATTGGTGAGTAGGGTTGCCCTGGATTCGTGTCAATACCACTGACTAAGGGACAGGCCTGCTTTTTATCTTTTCCACATTAAAACAGTTTTGCATTCTTAAACATAGCCATTTGTTATTTCAAGTGCACAATACCTATTGTATATGATCCTTATGCCTCATGCAAATGAAACGTAGCTCTGAATCTCTCACCATTACCCAGCTATACTAATTCACTGTGTGAGACAGCAGCACAGAAGCCAATGGGAAAGTTTCTTAGTAGCCACCTGAGATATACTTCCATATGCTTTATGTTCAAGGGCACATTCTCTAATCACATGGTTTACTGTCCCAATAAGAAAGGCAATGCCTCCGTCATCTGTGCTATTTATTTGAGGGGATTTTCCACTAGGAGTTTACAGGAACTGGTAAACTCTTGGGAGGAAGGCTTACATTCCATTAGCTGTGTCTAAGCCGATGCTGTCCAGTGCAGTGTTGGAAATAGACTCTATCTGCGTTGCCCAATATGGTAGCCATTGGCCTATGTGACTATCGCATATTTGAAATGTGACAAGTACATCTGAGAAACTGAATTTTTAATTGTAATTAATTGTAATTTAAATAGATACATATTGCTAGTGGCTGCTATCTTGGACAGCACAGCTCTAGAGGATAGCCAATGCCCTCTGCTTGAGTGGTAAGCAAATTAGAAAGAGATAGAATATGGGGAAGAGTGAGCAAGCCCCAAAGGTAGGAGGTAGGGTGGGGATGCCTATGCTAGACATGCCAAGCTTCATATTCTCCCTGAACCTGTGGCGTACATTAAGGATAAAGGACAAAGAAGTCTTTTCTATGGTTTTCCTTGGTCTCTGGAGATTGCCTTTAAAAAAGGTGCCTCATACCTCTCAAAATAAGCTGACCAAGACACCAGTGTTGATGTTTGTGATTTGGGTGTACATGCACGTTTGCGCACATATGTGTGCCTCTAGCAGTAGGAATCTAGAAGTTCTGAGGTGACTAGGAAGATGTTGGGAATGGTAGACCATGAGAAAGAGAAGCGGATTAAGCGTGGTGTCAGGAAAATGCATTCTATGAGGTGACTCTGTTAGATGCATCTGTACACACCCATTTCAAACATTTTGTGTAAATGGAGTTTGGGGGCAAAGTCTGACTGATCTCACCAAACTCTGTAAAGAAGAAAAGTGAAATGAAAAATAAAAATCACCCCTACTTTCTCAACAAGTAAGCAATTGGAATTTCAGAACACAGCTCCAGATCACGCTTACCTTGTTGCTTGTTTGCAGATACTTATGGAAAAGGACTCTATTACCTGGCCAACTTTTCTGCCAACCAGGTGAGTGTGACTGATACTATGAAGGGAGAACAGAGTTCTGTTGGCTCAGTTAGATGCTGGATATCGGAAGGGCCTAAAGTACCGCCGAGAATCCCTTCCCTGCCCTTCTTGTTAATTTGCATCCTTCCCTTCCTGTAGACTTCAGAAGGAAATTTAGTATGCTCTCTGGAAGTTTTCTGTGATTAAACCAATTTATATTTCATCAGTAATTTCTTCCAGTTCACCAAGGTGCAGACAGACAGATTGTTTTTATGTTATCTAGCCCTTGTTCGTGTGTTGCCTTGGAATGGTCTGCACAGTGACATGTCTACATGTAGAACAGAAGGTTCCTGATACCTGAGACTCTTTGTCTCCTTAGAGTTCAGGGTGAGTCTAGAGACACTGGCGGTGCTTAGCCAATGCAAAATTGGATGATAGTTGGAAGCAGGAGATAGAGGGATGAAATCATGGTCTGCATTATTCAAGTGCACAAGATGGTGACTCTCATATTGTCTGACTTCATGATCTGCATTTGTGTCTAAAAAGTTTGGGAAAATTTAAATGGATTTTGTTTATGTTTCCCCCCCCACCTCTGGTTTCTTTTTATCTCCAATTGATAGAACATGATGCAGAGTCATATAATTTTCAACAAATACATCACTGATTCAAACCCACTGAAACTGGGCTACGTTGAGATCTGGGGAGTGGGCAGTGTTCCCATTTCCAGTGTCAGCATCTCTGTGAGCAGCATGATGATAACGCCAAACTTCACTAACGACCCTGTGACACAGGTTTGTGACCAGTGAAAAGTCCCAGTGGTATTTACCGGTCCAGTGCTAGGGCAGTTTCTGGCCACCTCCCTTCCAAATGATAGCTTTTCCTGCAGAGCACTTCAGGAAGCTCTCTGTGTTCAGTGTGCCAACAGTGGACAGCATGGAGATGAAGGGAAATTCCTGACTTATCATCATTTGGAATTGAGGGTCTGGATCCTTGCTTTTTCTTGTCTGCAAATTTATATAAAACTTTGTCTTTACTCCTTCACCTCGCCTCAGAGATCTACTTCCCAAACAGCTCAAACTACCATATTCCTCAAATATGACACCATCAGTTAAAGTTGCCCCATTATTCCATGTGCCACAAAGAAGGAAAAAAGGATTACAAAGTATGATACAATGCTTCATAGCATTTAAAATTTCTACTTTCAACACACAGAGAGCTTTGCAAGCTTTCTTTAAATGAAGATTTATATCATTTCAATGTTAGTGATAATACAGAGGAAAATATTGGGTAGAGACATATGAACATTGATAAATCTGCATCAAAGTAATTTAGATGAGGTAGACTGAATGTGAAAAAATATTAGAAGTGCCTCCATAATTTCAAAAACCACTTGGGTGGTTCAGTGGGTTAAGCATCTGCTCAGGTTATGATCCCAGGGTCCTAGGCCACACATCAGGCTCCCTGCACAGCAAGGAGTCTGCTTCTCCCTTTGTCTCTCCCCCTCCCCCTGCTCGTGCTCTCTCTCTCACTCTCTCTCTCTCTCTCTAATAAATAAATAAAATCTTTTTTTTAAGAAAGAAAGAAATGCCTTAACCAATTTGTATCACAGATTTTTCTTTTATTATTCAAAATTTTATGTAAATATTATAAATTATTTTATTTATTATTATTTAAAAGAGAAATATGTGGCATGAATGGGCGAAGGTATTTCCTCTGTGCTATCAGAGGCATTGGTGATATATCATTTCATAAAAATTCTTTCCCTAGCATCATGGGATTTTCTCAAATGTAGCAAATGCTTTATACAAGTTTTCATCCTAGCACTTTTTTGATCTTACTATCAGCCAGGATTCCTATTCTTTCCTAAAATAATCCTTAAGTGGTTTGTAGTCTATCCATTCATAATACCAATAATAGCAATGAAGTTCATGCATGCACAGACAATAGCAATTGTCATGAATGCTGCTTGGCTCACAGTAATTCTAAGGCTGTTGACTGCAAGACACATTCTGATTTCATGGATGTTAAATGTGGAAAATCCTGCCCCTTGGGATCAATGCAGTGTGGCATTTCCAACACCTATCCTCGTGGTAAACAGATCTTTCTGGGTGTGCTTGCTTCTCCCTTTTTCCTGGACTGTTCTTCTTTCATAATTCTTTCTGATTATAAGGCCTGAAACAAAAGTTCTCCTTCAGTTATGTATTTTTTTTTTTAACTCGTTTCCTCATATTTGTGGCTTTCTTGTCAACCAACTTCCCCAACTTTACCAAGAGCTCCTAAAGGACTTTGCCCAATTTTGTTGCTGACCGACTTCTGCACTGTCACACTAGCTGTTGTAATGGCACCCGCAGTGACACTTTATGGAACGCATTTGCCTAGAAAAAAAGCTGAACTGTTGAACTTTCACTGGGCAATCACCAAGTCACTATGGGGGAACAGGAAAAGGAGGAAATCAAAGGAGAGTTCTGAGGATTGGAAATGAAGACATCTTCTCCAATTTTCTGTGCAGTTGTTTCTCTGCAGTGGTTGCGATTGCATTATTTAGGGCCTGTTGTCTTTTCCCTATCACTGAACAAGCTTTGTACTCTAAGGAATCAAAAAACAGCCTCCTCACCTGAAAACTTGAGGGCTCCCTTACAGCTAGGCAATGAATTGTGAAAGTAGCAGAGTGCATGTGGACCTTTGGCTTGTATCTGATTTGCATGAGTGCAGGAAATTTCAATCACCAGATGCCCACTCCTTTTCCTTTGGTTCCCAACAGGTGTTAAGCATTGACATGACCAGCAGAGACATCAGCCTCCATAATTTCATTTCACTAACGTGGAGAAGCACTCTGTGAAATTTTAGAGAAAGATCTTAATTACAAACAGCTTTGGAACTACTTATATCTTATGCTTATAAAATTATTGTGTGTTGTTAATTCATTCATGCTCAGTATGGGTAAAGTATTTTGTTAATTTTGTCATATATTTTGTCTGTGTCTTGGCCCTGTGGTATAGGCCATAGGGAAATGTGAGAAATCGATGGGTTGGTTTCCTATCTCTGTGTGATGAACATGGTACTGATGGCTCATCATATAATATCTACTGAAGATGAACTGGGTCCACGATGAAGGGGTGTGAGTATGTGTGTGTGTGGGGGGTGGGTGTGTAATCAGGGAATGGGCCCCACTCTTGCTAAATACACAAGAAAAAGCTTGCCAGGACAGTTCCAGGTCCTGGGGTTGACTAATGCCTCAAGAAAGTATTCAGAAAGAACATCTGCTAGTTGGTTTTAGGGAGAGGGGAGCAATAGGCTGAGAGCATGATATAAGGGGAAAGCAGGGAAACACAGGAAAGGTTAGCAGGAAAGATGAGAGGAAACAGAAGATGGTGATAAAAATGATCATGACAAGTAAGAAGAAAACACAAAAATCTAAGGAATAGTAGCCTCATGGGAAGGAGACAAGAAGGGCCAACTCACGTGAATGCAAGAAGACAGGTGGGGAAATACAGAATAGGGGAATAGAGGTGAGGATGAGATTGAAGCAGGCAAAACTGAAGGAAGGAGTTTGAATGTAAAAAATGTAACTTATTTTTGCAGTGGTGTGCTTCAAAATGTGTAAATCTTATTTCTTTGCTCTGTGCCTAACATGTATAACCATAGTTCACACAAACGCATGCAACTTAAATGCCAGAGAAAAATAAAACAAGCAAATTTACAAGAGATTTTGAATTTTATGGTATTTTTACCCTGGGTAACCTACCTTTGGGGTTAAGGCATCTTGTTGGGAAAACCCTTGTAAGTTTGTCTTGTTGTCTTTGGCATCAGAGTTCTTGCAGTCTAACCCACGGATGGAACAATCAGATTTATGATTATCCACCCTTTCTCTCACACCTCTGGCATGGGTTTTTCTTAAGATTCAGGTTTGTGGAAGCCTGTACTTGGGTGGTGGTGGTTGTTTTACTCATTGTAGCAACTGGCAAAATGTCTGATAAAATGTCACCTGGCAAAAACAGAATTTGCATCACGATTGGTTAAAACCTGAAATGGTTAAGATTTGGGATAAAGAAATGACTTATTAGTGTTCAACATGCATATTTACTTTTAGTATTCCTTGAATAATGAGTGTATTGGAAACAAGTGTATATACTTCCCTAAGTCTTTTTCTTTCTTTTTTAAACACCAGGAATGCATACTATTTTAAATAAATCTGATTATATTAAAATACATTTATATGAATATTTTAAAAATTTAATATAGTAACACATGAGGCATTTTTTTTCTGTACCATTGCTATGTTCTTTTCTTTTTTCTAATTTTTTTATTGTTATTACTATATCTTTTTTTTAAGTCTCATGCTTTTTTTTTTTTATTATGTTATGTAGTCACCATCTAGTACATCATTAGTTTTTGATGTAGTGTTCCATGATTCATTGTTTGCGTATAACACCCAGCACATGAGGCATTTTTAATGATCACATTAAATAATTAAGATCTAGCAGTGGGCTTCATAGTGTCATAATTTCCATTGATGATCAGCATAAACAATATTTTGAGATATCTACTATAGTTTTCATAATGTGATATGAAAATATCTGTGATTCTATTTTTGAGAGACTCATGTGTACTGCTAACATGACTATGCTCTGCTATCTACATTTATAATCTAAGAAATGCTAAATTTCAGTTAGAAATTAGTGAACAAAGAGGTATTTTTCCCATCAGTATTTGCAGATTCCTTAAGTTATACTCCTTGGAGTTCTGGGGATCCTAATTCAAGAATTCCTAGATTAAGGCATGTCTGCTTCCCAGACTTCAGTTTAGTGACTGGGTCCCTATGTAGCTGTAATAGTTTTAAGAGTTCCCAAGCCTCAGTCAGTCACCTGTCTTGAATTCATTCATCCTTTTGACTTTTAAACAGCCAGTTTCTTATGGACGTGAAGACTTTCCGTGTAAGACTGAAAAGATTCTTAGCAGCTCTGGGAAGAGTGTCAGTGAAGGAATTGGGTATGTGGCTCCCTTAGTTTCTTTTTCTGAGCAGAGCTGTCCTCTAAGTATATGGTTGCATCCTGCCTCACCCCATCACATATGTTTGGTCTACTGGTTGAGCATTTTCTGCTGCTTTCATTTGAATGAAAAGAACTCAGAAGCAATCTTTAGGGTCAGGGACTTGGTTAAGTCACTTTGTCACTCTGGGATCATGCCTCCTCATCTGCAAACTTCTAGTGTCAGAGTAAAGCTGTGATATCCAAACTCTGGAAAGGGGCTCTGCAGTGCTCTCTGGGAGAGGGAAGAAGGCGGATTGGCAGGGATCTGAGCTCCCCACCCTGGCTTCAGTCATTTACTCAGTTACATACTGGAATTCTATTTGAATAAAGAATTTTAGATACAGAGACTGTCATTTTTCCATTGGATATTCTTTCCTGCTTTGTCGAAGGTTAGTTGACCATAGAGTTGAGGGTCCATTTCTGGGTTCTCTGTTCTGTTCCATTGATCTATGTGTCTGTTTTTGTGCCAGTACCATGCTGTCTTGATGATCACAGCTTTATAATATAGCTTGAAGTCAGGCATTGTGATGCCACCAACTTTGGTTTCTTTTTCAACATTTCCCTGGCTATCCGGGGTCTTTTCTGATTCCATACAAATTTTAGGATTGTTTATTCCAGCTCTGCAAAAAATGTCAGTGGTATTTTGATAAGGATTGCTTTGAATGTGTAGATTGCTCTGAGCAACATAGGCATTTTAACAATGTTTATTCTTCCAATCCATGAGCATAGAAAGTTTTTCCATCTTTCTAGGTATTCCTCAATTTCTTTCATAAGTGTTTTGTAGTTTCTAGAATACAGGTCCTTTATCTCTTTGGTTAGGTTTATTCCTAGGTATCTTATGGTTTTTGGTGCAATTGTGAGTGGGATCAATTCCTTAATTTCTCTTTCTTCAGTCACATTGTTTGTGTATAGGAATGCCACTGATTTCTGTGCATTGATTTTGTATCCTGCCACATTGTGAATTGCTGTATGAGTTCTGGCGATTTGGGGGTGGAGTCTTTTGGGTTTTCCACATAAAATATCATGTTATCTGCGAAGAGTGAGAGTTTGATTTCTTTGCCAATGAGACTGGACCATTCTCTTACACCATACACAAAGATAAACTCAGAATGGATGAAAGACCCAAATGTGAGACAGGAATCCATCAAAATCCTAGAGAAGAACACAGGCAGTAACCTCTTTGACCTTGGCTGCAGCAACTTCTTGTAAGACGTCTCTAAAGGCAAGGGAAACAAAAGCAAAAATGAACTATTGTGACTTCATCAAGATAAAAATCTTCTGCACCACAAGGGAAACAGTCAACAAAACTAAAGACAACCTACAGAATGGGAGAAGATATTTGCAAATGACATAACAGGTAAAGGGCTGGTATCCAAGATCTATAAAGAACTTCAAACTCAACACCCAAAAAACATATAATCCAGTCAAGAAATGGGCAGAAGACATGAACAGACACTTCTCCAAAGAAAACATACAAATGGCCAACAGACACATGAAAAAATGCTCCACATCGCTTGTCATCAGGGAAATACAAATCAAAACCACAATGAGATACCACCTTATACCAGTTAGAATGGCTAAAATTAACAAGGCAGGGAACAACAAATATTGGTGAGGATATGAAGAAAGGGGAACCCTCTTCCACTGTTGATGGGAATGCAAGCTGGTATAGCCACTCTGGAAAACAGTATGGAGGTTCCTCAGGAAGTTAAAAATAGAGCTACCCTATAACCCAGCAATTGCACTACTAGATATTTACCCCAAAGATACAGATGCAGTGAAAAGAAGGGGCACCTGTACCCCAATATTCATAGCAGCTATGTCCACAATAGCCAAACTGTGGAAGGAGCCGAGATGTCCTTCAACAGATGAATGGATAAAGATGTGGTTCATGGAGTGCCTGGGTGGCTCAGTCGGTTAAGCGTCTGCCTTCGGCTTAGGTCATGATCCCAGCATCCTGGGGTTGAGCCCTGCATCAGGCTCCTTGCTCTGTAGGGAGCCCTCTTCTTCCTCTCCTCCCCACTTATACTCTCTCACTGTCTCTCCTTCTCTCTCTCTCTCAAATAAATAAATAAAATCTTTAAAAAAAAAAAAAGATGTGGTTCATATATACAATGGAATATTACTCAGCCATCAGAAAGGATGAATACCTACCATTTACATCTACATGGATGGAATTGGAGGGTATCATGCTAAGTGAAATAAGTCAATCAGAGAAACACAATTACATCATGATTTCACTCACATGTGGAATATAAGGAATAGCGCAGAGGATCATAGGGGAAGGGAGGGAAAACTGAATGCGAAGAAATCAGAGAGGGAGACAAACCATGAGAAACTCTTGACTCTGGGAAACAAACTGAGGGTTGTGGAAAGGGAGGTGGGTGGGGTGATGGGGTAACTGGGTGGTGGGCATTAAGGAGGGCACGTGATGTGATGAGCACTGGGTATTATATGCAACTAACAAATTGTTGAACACTATATCAAAATATAATGATGTACTATATGTTGGCTAATTGAATTTAAATTTAAAAAAGAATTTTAAGTATATATGTAATATACATATACATATATGCTTAATATATAAAAGTCTATATAATATATACACTTAAATTTTTTATTCATGTGGAATGTATATATATCATATACATTTCATACATCATATTTAATTAAGACATCTGAAAATCAGTACACCAAATCAGCAGTTCCACAAATATTTTGGTTCCAGAACGCCTTTATACTCTTAAAAATTTTTGAGGATTCCAAAGCTTTTGTTCATGGGGTTTTATCGATATTTATCATATTAAAAATCAAAATAGTTAATTGTACACCCAAAACTAATATTATACATATATTAACAACTGGAATTTAAATAAAAACTTGGGAAAAGAATAAGAACAATTACACACGGAGCCATATACACTGTGGCTACCTTGAAGCAGACCTTGTAACATGGACCTACACTTGTAACTCCTGGCCAGCTATTACGGGAAAGGTTGGAGTCTTTTTGAGATATTCTCTCTCCCCAAGACCACATAATTTCACTTTATCTCTTTGTAGGTATGCCAAAATAAAAAAAAAAATAATCTGAAACCCTTTATGAGGACGAAAATTTATTCCTTTTCTTATTAAAAGCATCCTTGTTGTAATATTAATTATCATAGATACCTACAAAGACAAGGTTGTGTTGGCCTTGGCAGATATGGTCCAAGTGTCAGTACCTTTCCCTTCTTGTCATTACTGCAATATCATTGAGATCTTTGCATCTTGCCTTGGAGGATGGTGCTTTGAAAGTTAAGGGCCATGCATATTTTTGGTTTCTGACTTGATGATTCAACCATCTGCTTGCTTTGATTACTTTATAAATTCTGCCAAGAACTAACTTCACCATGCCTTCTTACTAATAAACAACTGGAAGATACTGGGTTGCATGCTTGTTTCTTTTCTTCAGAATGTCTCTTTTTCATTGGTCAACACAAGCATGTGACGCAAAATCTTCCAGTTGCTAGTTAGCAAGAAGGGATGGCAAAGTTAGCTAATTTCTGCACTTTAGGAAACAGATTATAGCTGGGATTGTCAGTTAGCACTGAAATGTGAATGATGTCATAAGTGAGCATGGGATGTGGGGAGCTAAGGGTAAATTATCTCACAAAGAATAGAATGATCTTATGTAGTAATAAATCTCCTTTCTTTATCTTTTGCCAAGATATTGTCCCAATTTGAAATGAGATCTGAGTACATTTTCCCTCTAACAAAGGCTTTCTTTTACTGGAGCAAAAGATAAGGTGCTTATGTCATTCCTGAAGTTCCTGAAGTAGAAACCAAGTTTCTCTGTGTGTGTGTGTGTGTGTGTGTGTGTGTGTGTGTGTGTGTGTATGCTTGCCATTCACTGAGCATTTAAAGTAAACATGGACTATTATGGCTACTATATTACTTATGGATCTTGGATGCCATTGAAAGATTGCATGCCCTCATATATTGTTATATATAGGATATATAACTGTATGCCCTCATATATTATTATATATAGGATATATAACTGTGTACCCTCATATATTGTTATATATAGGATACATAACTGTATACCCTCATATATTGCTGGTGGGAACGTAATATGTTGCCTGCCACCATTTTGGAAAATGCAATTCTTCATAAAGTTAAAGATAGAGTTACCATATGATCCAGAAATTTCACTCTGAGGTGTATCCCCAAAGAATTGAAAATATATGTTCACACAAAAACTTGTACATGCATGTTCATAGCAGCATTGCTCCTAATAGCAAAAAAAGTAGAAACAACCCAAATGTACATCAATTGACGAGTATATAAACAAAATGTAATGTATTGATGTAATGAATATCATCCGGCCATAAAAAAGAATAAAACACGGATACCTGAGGGTGCTTAATACCTACAACAATATGGTTGAATTTTGAAAACATTATGCCAAGTGGAAGAAGTCAGACACAAAAGGCTGCATATTGTATGATTCTATTTATATGAAACGTTCCGAATAGGCAAGTCCATAAAGATAGGAAGTGGATTAGTGGTTGCAGGGATTGGGGAGAGGAGAATGGGGAGTGACCTTGAATGAGTGATGGCTTTCTTTTGGAATGATGAAAATGTTCTGGAATTAGTGGTGATGATTGCAAAACTCTGTGAATATACTAAAAACCATTGAACTGTATACTTTGCAAGGGTGAATGTCATGGCATGTGAGTTATATTTCATTACAAAAGTAACACACTTTAGCTAGCTTAAGAACAAAAATGAATCTTGAAAGATATTGGTGACTCACTGAAACTCCAGGAGGGCTAGAGTGTCAGGTTTGTAGGCTATGTGGCTAGGTACACCAGCCTGATTACCTTGTGGGAGGTTCCACTGCCATGGCCCTTAGCACATGTCTGGCAGCTTGTACTCCCAGTACTGAGCATAGGATGCTGCTAGGTCCCCAGTCCCTGCTGCCTCCGAAACAGTGCCTCTTTACCATCCTGGATTCCACAGGCACATCTCATTGGCCGAGCACAGACCACCGGCCTCTACCTTGGCTGAAAGGGAGATTGTGAAAGAGAATTTCTAACCTCTTACTTAGGGGAGGGGGGTGGGGAGGCAGAATTCCCAGGGTGGAAAGTTCCTTAAATATTAGAAGTTTTTTAAAGGTGCCGAAAAGTCAAAGAGCATGACAAATTTCCAGTAGAGGTGTCTTCCCACTTCAAGATTATATAATGTCTAGTTTGATGGTACTTATTTTATTGAGAATAATTGGTGGGAATGCTTATTTAAATTAATGGAAAGCTGAGTTACTCAAGAGAACTTTGGGAGACAAAATGGAAAAAGGAACAATGTGGGTGAACCAAGCAAGAGCTATTCCTTTTTTCATTTACTTATTCAACAAATAGCTGTATGTTTACGTTGGGCAGAGTGCTAAGCACAGGAGCTGTAGGTATGACTGGAGATGGCCAGCTCCCTGAACACTTTAGGCTACGTGGACAGACAAGCAAGTATAATGTAGTGTGACAAGCAAAGTAATTGGATATGAACAGGAACACAGAAGAAGCATAACTATTAGAATAAAACCCCACCTTCCTCTTTTATTAACAAATGGAGCTTTCTCTAAGTCACAGGGAAAGCAAGGGCCCTTTATGGTTAGCTGGAAAATGCACTCCTATCCTCCAATCGCCATCAAATTTACAGGGCAATAAATCGATCCTGGCAGAAGCTGGTTACATCAGCCTTGTCACCTTTGCTCAGTGTTCCTCAAGAACTACTGAGGGATAGACACAGCAAATAAAGGGATACGGCTATGAGGTGAGTACTTCTCTCCATGCACATGGTAGCTTTAAATAAGTAGTGCTCTTTTTTTCTTTTAAATGTCCCTGTCTGCTTTGCTAAATGATCTGGACAACTCACACTTTTCTTCTGGACCTGATATTTTCTTCCTTTTCCAGAGACTATGAGGAGTGGGGATGAGATAGTGCCTGGAGTCACAGGCTGACTGGACAGGAGAGGTGTGTGTGTATGTGTGTGTAACAGATGGGGAGGGTCGAATGCAAGACGTTCCTTTCTCACGGGGAGAAAACAAGGAAAGAATTAACAGATAGGGTACTTCTGGAAGCTAGCTGAAAGTGATGGATTGGGAAGACAGTAGAGGCATCTCTTTGTGGAGAGGGAAATGGTATATGATCATTAAGGTCTTTAATAATAGCCTGGATTTTAATTATCCTAAAATTGTGTTTGATAAAAAAAAGTGGCTGAGTAGGGAGGGTTTCTAAGTAGGAGAGACTTTCTACCTTTATGAATCCCCATCTACCTGCTCTCTGCCAGAATGCCAATAGTTCCTGTGGCAGGAAAATGCCTGGGGCTGTCCCCAGAGTCTTCCGAACTTCCTGAGCCACGGGTGTTGAGCCTGCTTCCCCCTCCTTGCTCCCCCCAGGAGGATTCAGGAGCTTTGGAAGAAGTAGCTGCTTTGGGTTTGTAGAGGCTGGGAAGGAAATTCTCATGGAGAGACACAATGCTTGGAGAAGGGAAGCTAAGTGACAGCACATTTGCTGTGGTAGTGAGTCCTGGGCTGCATGTATAAGTAACGAAGTCAGGTATGGCAAGCATATGGGGTTGGTCCCTCAGACTTCTTTCACTGCCTGAAATTCTACCATTAGAGATCCAGCCTCTAGATATGTAAGCTCTGAGGTCTAGGAGACATTGTGGAGAGAGCGTGAATTCTCAAAGACTAGTTTAAGAAGCAGAGCCTCAGTGCTTGCCTCAGTCATACCACTAACCATGGTTAGGCAAAACCCCTTAACATTGACATAAAATGTGAATCATAATGCCTGCCTGGTCAGCTGTGATGTAGGGGTGTCATAGGAATATAATATTATATATTATATATATGTCTTACGGGGATTAGAGTAAACCTTTGAATAATTTAGAGGAGAGACACCTGATAGATTTAGGCTAATAGGAAAGAATAGTGAATATATTCCAACTTCAATTCCAAACCCCAATCCTAACTCTGCCCTCCCTTGGCAAATTATCTGTAGATCCTTGCTCCTTACCCCTATTTCAAAATTAAGGTGCTTTTTTACTCGGCTTATTACACATTAATCAAAAGCCTGCCTCAATTAAAAAGTGAAACTATACGCATATGGCAATGCTTATAGAAATGGTCATGGCATTGGGCCAGGGCTGAGAAGAGCAGGAGTGCAGGGAAATGGCGAAGTTAAAGGAGAGGCAAAGTAAGAAAAAAAGAAAATTCTTTATTTACATGGATTTACAGATTATTACTGCACAGTTGTTTGTTTGGTACGGCTGGAACATAAGGGAGAGAAGAGGCAGGCCACACAGGCATAGGAGATGTCATGAAGACCTTTGATTACAAACCTGAAGAGTTTGCATTTTATTTGGAGAACCACTGAGGACCTGAGTATAGGAAAACCAAATAACCTTGTTTGTGCAGTAGAAAGATTAATCCATTTGCCAACTGGAAGCAGGAAGCCAGTGGGGAAGTTGTGGTCACAGTTCAGGCCAAAAATAATGGCTTGACTAAAGCATTTCCAGTAGGGATGGAGAAGAAGATACAGATCTGAAAGATATTGGGGAAGGAGTCTGACTGAACTGGTGACTGGCTGTGAGAAATGCAAAAAAGAGAGAAGTCAAAAAAGTTATGTAGATTTTTTAATGAAATTGTGATTCTGTTCCTCAAGATATTAATTATTGAGGAGAGACCAATTGGGCAGAATTGGTGGAAGTTAGGACTGGGGTCTGGGGAGCGGTGAACACATGTTCAAATGTGTTGAATTTGGTTAAGTGTGTGGGACATCCAGGTGAGATATCTAATAGGCAGTTGCCCATATAAATCTGAATCTCTGGGCTAGAAATACAGATTGCATTGCCCTCGGGTGTTATATGAAGTCATATGAATGGTGGAGCTTGCTAAAAGAGAGAGGATGGTGGACCTATGTTGAAAATATAGGGAATATCAATATCTTAATGAAACAGGGGACTAAAAGAAAATTGGAGGAGCCAGAAAAGTAGGTGAAAACCAAGATTAAATGATAATCAAGGAATCCAAACATGGAGAAATTTAAAGAGGAAGGAGTGGTTGATAGTGCTGGGTGATTAAGAGAGTGCCCATTGTATTCAGCAGCTAAATCACTGGTGACCTTGGCAGGGGGAGTTTCAGTGGAATGCAAGAAAACAGAAGCCATGCCAGTAATATACAAGGAAGGTAATGCAGACAGTGTGCCATTATCTTTTTGGAAAGTTAGCTATAAGAGGAAAACGAAAGTTAATAATGGTACCTAGAGAAAGACACAGAATAATCACCAGAGTTTAGGGTGACTTGGGATATTACTTTTGAGGGGAAAGAGCACATTCAGAGGGAGAGGTTGATAATGCAAGGAAGAGGAAGGATAATTGGTGGAACAAGATTTTTGAGAAATTCAAAGTGTGTGAGATCTACGGAATAGATACAAGGGTTATCCTTAGACAAGAGGAGGGAAATCTCTTCAGTTGAGAAGAGGGGGAAAAAATAAGAGTTTACCTAGATACAGATAAATTTCATAGAAATGCTTGGGTTGAGAAGCAGGTATATGGAATAGTTTCTGCAAAACTGTTGTTTCGTTTGTGACGTTGGAGATGATATTGGCTGAGAGTAACAGCATAGGTGACAAAGGTTGGGGCTTGAAAACAAGGATCAATGTTTGAAATTTCTCCTGTGAAAAATGAGAGAAGGTGCCAAGATTGTCAGTCAGCTTTAAGGCCCAGTATATTTGTCAGATTATGAACCCAGTGGCATCTACGTTGGGCTGAGTGCATAAACTTGGAAGGCAGAAGTTTGGATCAATGGTTTCATTGTATAGATTCAGTTAGCAGGCGAGGGAGCAAGGAAGATGAGAGAAATAATAGCTGCTGAGGACTATATCAGGGAATGATAACAGCCAGGAGGCCAGGAGGGACTAAGAGATTAAGAGGGAGTGGAACAGAACAGAAGCCTCAGTGGATCCAAGAATAAACAATGCAATAAGGGTAAAAGGGGATGGGCTTCTGCCCAGTAAGCAGGAAGTAGAGGCTTAGAGTTCAGAAATGGAACAATTCTGGAGGGTGATAAGTTCCAGGGAGTAGCCAATGTGCAGCCATGGTGGGAAGAGTGCTGAAGATTGTGGAAAGTTGGTCAAGGAATGACAGGTGAGGTCCATCATGGGGTTGTGAGGCATATGTATAATGTGAGATTTGCTATAATTAGAGCATAAGCTTGGGAGTACCTCCAGAATCTGACTTCTGGAGATGAAGAAATACACATCCAAATAGCTAAAATGCCCACCTATTGGTAGGCAAGCCAGGACAAGAATGAATGTTCTTTGGTTCCCAGTTCACTACACACTCCAATACACCAAATATTTTAAAACTTGGGTCTATGTATGCATGATTGGCAAGGTTACAGTGAGCCACCAAATCTATATGGGTTTGTGTGCTGTGACCACGCAAGCAAGCATTGTGCTGGAGATCAGGATTAGGTTCATTTTTGTTACCAGAACTTAACAGGATTAGTCACTTCTAAATAATTAAACATCTTGCCATCATGGCATGAGAATTGGAATAAGAAGATAGGATTCAGGTTTTGTTACTTTTTCTCTCCCTGAGTGTACCCTCCACTCTACTGCCCAGGGTGGGTGTGAGGATCAAAGTGGCATCTAAAAGGGCTTTGTGAGGCACCTCAATGCCTCATCTCTCTCCTGTACTCTGTTCCACTCCTCCCTCTCTACTTTCAGTTCTTTATGTTTGAAATATTCTTTCCTTGGACAATACTCAAACCTCTGCAGACAAAAAAGGCAAAGGCTCTAGAGGTGTTGGATGCACAGACTAGAGTAATTGTAAACACTGTGAGGAGTGGAAACCAGTATTCTTTGGATTATGTAAGGAGGAAAGCTTGTAATCAAGTCATCTTGCAAATGAATTCACAGTATAATCATGATGCCTGTCCTTTTGGATTGATGGAGCTTTGTGGTTTGTTTAAATCCCATTATCTGTGTCCATCTAGATGGCAAGGAAACTCAATATATTGGAAGTCCTTCTGATCATCTTCTCCTTAACTGTACTGGCCTTAGACATCTTCTTGATGCTTTTGGTGTTAAAGAAAACTGAAGGTAAGGAGGATGCTTGTGGTTTTGGGTTTGGAAGGATTACATTCCTTTGCTCTTCAGCATGGCACCACATTGCATCACTCAAAATCCACATCCACCAATTTCAGTCAAGCTTCAAAAGACATGTTTCCTTTTTCTACAACAAAACCTTGAATACCAGTGACATTCAGGGTCTCCCAAGTCCCATTTGATGAAGTATTAACAAGAAGCAAAATTAGGCTTATCAGATGTCTGTCCTTCAATCCAGTCATGAAGTAGTAGAGCCTTCAAGGAGAAAGAACAGTTGAGGTAACAGTGCCCAATCCCACTACATTATGAAAAAGGAAATTAGGTTGCAGCAAGTTGATTAACTGGCTTAAATATATCAATTACAATTAGCCTCCAGCCCATATTCTGATAGAAATAGCTATGATTTCTTCATCAATACCTTCAAAACTGTTCTCTTTCACACAGAAGCATCCAATAGAATGCTTTGTCCTCCATGCACACGATACTCAAATAATAAAATAATAGTGTGTAATATAAAAATCTATCCCCAATTAAAACAGAATTTGAGGTTTATTTTGCTTGCTAAAGCTCATGTTATACATGCAGATTAAGTGTGCATTGAAAAGAAATTGTGCTGATAGCAGAACCCTACCTACTCAATCTCTCTTCACCACTCTCCACAGTAAACATTAGGGTGCTTTCTAGGAGCAACTATGTCTTTGAAAGAGGATCTGAAAACCATTGATAGAAGCTATTTTTAGCCTATTACTATTTTTTCCCTATTAAACTTTGGGTAACAAGTCCCATGAGATTATTGTCCAACGTACACGAATAAGTAGTTTCTTTTAGTCAACATAAAACTAGATCTTCACGGGGTGCCTGGGTGGCTCAGTTGGTTAAGCATCTGCCTTGGGCTCAGGTCATGATCTCAGGGTCCTTGGATTGAGCCCCGCATCAGGCTCTCTGCTCAGCCGGGAGCCTACTTCTCCCTCTCCCTCTGCCCCGCCCCCTGCTTGTGATCTCTCCCTCTCTCTCTGTGTCAAATAAATAAATAAAATCTTTAAGAAAAAAAAACCTGTATCTTCACACCTACATTTAGCTGAAACCACACTCTAATTCATGCAGAGTAGTTAATTCCACTTACACTTGTTCTATATATTAGGCTTCTTTCAAGATGCTTTTTGAAGATATGCTTCCATGAGTTGAAAAGGAGGGTTTATTTATTTATTTATTTATTTATTTATTTATTTATTTATATTGTGGTAAGAACAGTTAACATGAGGTCTACCCTCTTAATAGATTCTTAAGAGTACATCAGGCACGATTATTCATAGGCACGATGTTGTACATCAGATCTGTAGAACTTAATCGTCTTGCATAACTGAAACTTTACATGTTGATTAGCAACACCCCATTTCCCCCTCCCCCCCGGCCTTGGCAACTATAATTCTAGTCTTTTCATCTGTGAATTTGACTATATTAAATACTTCATATAAATGGAATCGTGCAGCATCCGCCCTTTTTTTTTTTTTTTTTTAAAGATTTATTTATTTATTTATTTGAGAGAGAATGAGAGACAGAGAGCATGAGAGGGAGGAGGGTCAGAGGGAGAAGCAGACTCCCCGCTGAGCAGGGAGCCCGATGCGGGACTCGATCCCGGGACTGCAGGATCATGACCTGAGCCGAAGGCAGTCGCTTAACCAACTGAGCCACCCAGGCGCCCTGCATCCGCCCTTCTGTAACGAACTTATTTCACTTAGCAGGTTCATCCATGTTGTTGTAAATGACCAGATTTCCTTCCTTATCTTACAGCTGAATAATATTCTGTTATATGTATACATACCACATTTTCTTTATCCATTCATTGGTTGATGGACGCCTGGGTCGTTTTCACATCTTGGTTATTTGTGGATAGCACTGAAATCAACATGAGAATGCTAGTATCTCTTTGAGGTTTTGATTTCAATTCTTTGAATTCTTTGAATACATACCCAGCAGTGGGATTGTTGGATCATATGGTGGTTCTATTTTTAATTTTTTGAGGAAATTAATATTTCCTCTGTACTGTTTTCCATAGTGGCTGCACCAATTTGCATCATTCCCACCATTAGTATACAAAGGTTCCAATTGTTCCACATTCTCACTAACACTTATCTTTTTTTTTCTCTTAATAATAGCCATCCTAAGATGTGAGGTGATATCTAGTTGGGCTTTTGATTTAAATTTCCCTGATGATTAGTGATATTGAGCTTCTTTTCTGTCGGCCATTTGTGTGTCTCTAGAGAAAAGCTTATGGAAGTCTTTTGCCCATTTTTTAATCAGATTCTTTTTGTTTGTTTTTACTATTGTGTTGTAGGCATTCCTTATATATTTTAGAATTTTGCCCATTTTCAGATAGATGGTTTGCAAATATTTTCTCCCATCCTTTATGTTACCTTTTCATTCTGTTGATGGTTTCCTTTGCTGTGCAGAAGCTTTTTAGTCTGATGTAGTCCCATTTGTCCATTTTTGCTTTTGTTGTATGTGCTTTTGGTATCATATCCATGAAATTCTTGCCAAGACCAATTTCATGAAGTGTTTCTCACATGTCTTTTTCTAGGAGTTTCATGGTTTCTTTTTTTTTTTTTAAGATTTTATTTATTTATTTGACAGATAGAAAGAGCACAAGCAAGGGGAGCAGCAGGCAGAGGGGGAAGCAGGCTCCCCACAGAGCTAGGAGCCCAATGTGGGACTCGATCCCAGGAGCCCAGGATCATGACCTGAGCCGAAGGCAGACGCTTAACCAACTGAGCCACCCAGACGTCCCAAGGAGTTTCACAATTTCAAGGGTCTTACATTTAAGTCGTTAATCCAATTTTAAAATAAATTTTTAGGGGCGCCTGGGTGGCTCAGTCGGTTAAGTGGCTGCCTTCGGCTCAGGTCATGATCCCAGGGCCCTGGGATCGAGCCCCACATTGGGCTCCCTGCTCAGCAGGGAGCCTGCTTCTCCCTATCCCTCTGCTGCTCCCCCTACTTGTGCTCTCTCTCTCTGTCAAATAAATAAATAAAATCTTAAAAAAAAAAATAAAATAAATTTTTATTTAAGTATATATACATAAACAAGTATAGAGCCATAAAGGTAGGAGAGTTGTTTTGAGGTCTTTTTTGAACAGAAACAAAAGTACTAAAGGGCACCTATTAGGCCCACAGTAACTGTTGACTCAAGCTTCAAATGGAATTCTGGGTGTTGACCGGCTCATGGAACCTGCTAAACTGGATCCTACTTCTGAAGTTACATTGGAGGGTGGCAGGGGTGGGGTTGGGGTTCACAAAGGTGACAAAAGCTAAAGTAAAAATAGCCCATGTTGAGTGAAGGTCTTTATTCAAATGGGGACAATGATACTGTCCCAGTTTACCTCACAGATGGCTGAAAATGAGGGGGGAAAGAAGCAAAAAATAAACAAAAACCAAATGTGTGGGGTACAGGATAACCACATGTAAAAAAATAATTCTGGATCCCTACCTGACATTACATATGACAATTAGCTCAAAATGGATCAAAACTGGAAATGTAAGAGTCAAACCTGTAAAATTCTAAGAAGAAAACATAGTTATAAATATTTTGACCTTGGGTTAGGCAACAGTGTCTTAGATATAACACTGCAACCATAACAGCCAAGGAAAAGATAGGCAAATTTTACTTAAAAAAATTATGCTTTAAAGGACACCGTCAAGGAAGTGAAAAGACAGTCCACTGGATGGGAAAACATATTTGCGATTGATATATCTGATTCTTGTATCCAGCATATATAAAGAAATCTTACCATTCAAAACAAAAAAGAAAAATAATCCAGTTTTTAAAGTGAGCAAAGGATTTGAACAGACATTTCTTCATAGAAGATCTACAAATGGCCAATATGTCATGAAAAGACATTCAGTATCAGTTTTGGGGAAATGCAAATCAAAATCAAATGTCTTCACACCCACTAAAATGTCTATCTTGAAAAAGACAGACAAAAACAGTTGTTGAGGATGTGGAGAAATTGGAACCCTCACACACTGCTGGTGGGGTTGTAAAATTGTGCAGTCCCTTTGGGAAAGAGTTTGGCAGTTCCTCAAAAACTTAAAGATAGAGTTAATTGTATTACTTAGCAATTCTATTGCCAGATATATAACCAAGAGAATTCAAAACATATGTTCACACAAAAACCTGTATGTGAATGTTCATTGTAGAATTCTATGCAATAGTCAAAAAGTGGAAACAACCCAAATGTACATCAACTTTGGAACGGATTTTTTAAAGGGTTATATATACATACTGTGGTTATGAATCACCCATAAAAAGGAATGAAGTACTTGTTACATGCTGCAACATGGATGAGCCTTGAGAACATTATGCCAAGTGAAAGAAGCCAGACACCAAAGACCACATAGTTTATGATTCCATTTATATGAAATATTCAGAATAGGCAAATCCACAGAGACAGAAAGCAGATTGCATTTGCCAGAGACTGGGAGAAGAGGGGGCTGGGGACTGACCATTAATGGGTACATGCTTTCTTTTCGGGGGGGATGAAAATGTTCTGGAATTAGATAGTGGTGATTGGTTGCACAACTTTGTAAAATCCTGAAAGCCATTGAATTGTACACTTTAAAAAGGTGAATTTTATGGCATGGCATGTGAATTATATCTCAATAAAAACCAACCAAACAAAAGGCAAATGTATTTAGCGCTTGTATGCACATGTAGATATTGGCTGCTAGTAATCATTGACTGGAGAATTGGCTGAAAGTTCAACTTTCCCTGCATCCTTCCTGGAATTGTGATTGCACTACAAATGTCCAACTTTTCCCTTTAATTCCTATGCAGAGACTGCATTTGTTCCAGAGTGCCCAGAGATCCCCGAATCAGAGAGGATAGACTGTGCTCCAGGCCAGGTGGTGACAGAGGTCAGAGAAGTGGGCTCCCTGCTATTGGTCTGCTGGGTTTTATTTAAAAGAAAGGAGTATATGAAGTGGGACGAGGGTGGTGGTGGAGGGGATTGTGGGCCTCTGATTCATTTGGAGTCATTTCTTTCTTGCCCTATTAAAATAACCAGCAACACTGTGGAAGTGGGGGAAGCAGGATAGGGTAAAGGGAAGAGGAAGAGGGACTCAGTGAGTGTTGGCTCATGGGGTCTCAAGTCCAAAGTCGAGGGGGAAATCCCAGCATTGCTAAATGTGTCATAAGTGTGATTCCAAGGCTAGCCATGGGAAGGTGAAATGTTTGTGGGCTAGACCATTTATTCCTTAAGAATAGAGGCCATCGAGCACATATGGATGACTGAGTCAGTCACTTGTAGAACTCCAGTGACTTGTTATAACAAGAGCCTTCTAAAATCAGTGTCAAACAGATCACTAAATTCCATTCCTGAAATGGAATTACCTTACCCTACGTGTTAACTAACTAGAATTTAAATAAAAACTTGAAACAAACAAACAAAAAACCAAGAAACCAAAAATAAAATCATGTATTGGCCACAGATTCTCCGAAATGAATGTGTGCTAAAGAACATAGATTTTCTCCCTGAGTAGCTATCACAAGAATATCAACTATTTGAACACTGCTTAATTGTAACTTATGACTTTATCAGAAAGGAGGTATGTATTTAGATTTTATTCCTTTCTCCCATATTCTACATTCTATATCCCATAATATCTTATTGGGATATTAATTAGGACTGCATTGAATTTTAGATTAAATTTAAGAAATATTGATATCTCAGTAATTTTGAATCTTCCCATTCTAAAAACATAGGAAGTCTCTCCATTTCAACTCTTTTTCGTGTATGTATATTTCTCAACTGGGTTTTATGTTTCTCTTTCTCTTTACACATATATAATATGCATTTTATTACATATGAATTATGAGGGTTTTTTTCTCTAGATCTTTCATATACTTGGTTTCTATTGTATATACAATCCATTATGTTTTCTAACTGGTGCTTCTTTTATTACTGATTATTCTATATTTATTTATTTTATATTATATTTATATATTTATGTTATATTACATCATAACACATTAATTATATAACTGGCCAACTGAAATTTCCTATTGTTTCTAAATGGTTTCTGTAGTTCTTGAGTTATTAAGTACACAGTTCTATTCTAGGCAAATAATGATACGTAAGAATGGAATTTCCACTTCATAGGATATATACATGTTTATCTTTCAGTGATATTGCAAAATAGTTTTTCAAAGTGTTTGTACCGATTTACACTCCCTGTAGCAATATATAAGAGCAATTACTCAGCATCCTAACCTACTCGTGGTGTTTTCTCCTTTTTCTTTTTTTTTCATGTAATTTTAACTTAAAAATTTTTAATATTGAAGCATAGTTGACACTATGTTATATTAGTTTCAGTTGTACAACTTAGTGATTCAACATATCTGTACATTACACAATGCTCACCATGATAAGTATAGCTACCATCTGTTACCATACATTATTACAATATTATTGACTGTATTCCCTATGCTGTGTACATCTCACATGACTAATGAAGTTAAACACCTTTTCATATTACTTCTTGGCTACATGGTTAATCACATTTGTGAAGTGCCTTTTCAATTTTTTAACTGTTTTTTTCTGTTGGGCTGTTCATATTTTTCTTATTGCTTTGTAGTAATCATTTATATATTCTGGATACGAATCTTTTATCAGATATATAAATTTTAAGTATCTTCTCTTACTCTGTGATTTCACTTTTAACCCAATAGTGACTTTTGATGAAAAGTAGTTCTTAATTTTAATAAAATCCACTTTAAGAGTTTTAATATGCGTTTTTGTATTCTATTTAAAAATCCTTGCTTACTCCAAAGTTAGAAAAATATATTCCTATATATTCCTCTAAAACCATTGTTTTATTTTTCAGATTTAGATTTTTAATCAAGTTAGTTTGATTTTTATGTATGGTATCAGGTAGAAGTCCAGAACATTTTTTTTTTTCTTGAATCTTTAGTAGATCCATCACCACTTATTGAAATTACCATCTTTTTCCCTCTTCATTGTAGTGGCACCTTTACTGTAAATTATATGTCTTTGTATGTGAGGACCTAGTTTCAGAATATCTATTTTGTTCCACTGTTAGTCTGTTCGTTTGCCAAGACCACACTGCCTTAATTAGTATAGCTTTATAAAAGGTCACGATATGTGGT
Source organism: Halichoerus grypus (assembly GCF_964656455.1). NCBI lineage: Eukaryota > Metazoa > Chordata > Mammalia > Carnivora > Phocidae > Halichoerus > Halichoerus grypus. The sequence goes on from NC_135723.1 coordinate 94,246,557, forward strand.
TGTGTAAGTCCTCCATATCATTCTTCTTTTTCTTCAAGATTGCCTAGCTTATTCTTGACACTTTAAGTTTCTAAATACATATTAGAATCAGTCTCTCAGTTTCCCCAAAAAAATCTACCAGAAATTTTACTCTGTTCACCTAAAATGTACAGATTAACTTTGGAAGAATTTCCATATTTACAAGAGTGAATATTCTAATCTATGATCATGATATATTGCTTTATTTATTGAGACTTAATTTTGAAGTTTTTGGTGTGGAGGTCTGAAATTTTTTTCCAAATTTTTTTCTATTTGGTATTTGATTTTATTTAAATATTTTTAAATTTTAATTTTCTGTTTAAGCTGTTGTTGGCATATTGATTTAAAATTGATTTTTTGAATATTGATCTTGGAACCAGAAATGTTCTTAAATTTATTTATTAATTATTCTAGTTTGTTTATAGGCACTTTTGGATTTTCCTTAGACAATAATGATACCTGCAACTAATGACCATTTAAATTTTTTTTCCAATGTGCCTTTCTTCTTCTTTGTCTTGTAACACTAAGGATCATTTTTGCTTCTAATTTTTCAATATTGTTTGAGATATCTCATCTAAAAGGCAATATGCAACTATAGTAAGTTTCAGAGAATGGAACCTTCTGGAGACTGATTTTTAACTAAACATAAGAAATAACCTTGCAGTAAAATATTAACTATGAAGGTGGAATTTCAGATTTTGGAAGAAATTGGCTACACGTCATTCACAGAACTCTCAGAGGCACTACTGAAAAAATCTTTATATCAAATGGAAGTTTGGTTAGATAATTTCCAAGCAATTCTCAAATTCTACAAGTTAGTAATGTGAGTGGAAAATAGCATAAAATTCTATTTAAAAGATAACTGGAGAATACTCTTTGGGAAAGTTTGGGGTTAGGGGAAAAATAGAGATAGGGAGACTTGTCATGAGTCAACCACTGTAGTCCAGGCAACAGTTTATGAGGGTCTGTGTTCTTGTCTGTGGTGGCAGTGGAAACGGAAAAGAAGAAGGAGATGTATCTACATCAAAGATTTGACCTTCGGTGTCTGTAACACTGGGAATGGCTTAAAATTGAAGTAGGCATGTTATGGCAGACTGCCTTCAAAAATACTGTATTTACCTGAATGTATTAGATCTCTTGTCTTATTGCTTTTTATAGAGGTCTACAGACCTTGGAACAATTTATGGCAGTGAAACTAACCTTTTGGACTTTACCAACCTCAGTTTCAAAGGTAGCAGAGCCACTGAATATCGGCTTCGGACTTAGGAATATCAGTTATTGAGAGGTTATCCAGAACCTGCAAACTCTTTCTCCACTGATCCCCTCCAGCTTTTTTTGTTGTTATCTGGAGAGGATGAGGCAGGAATATCAGCTGTATATATGGAGAATTAATAAGTACATTTAAGAATATTTTATGGTTATGATGTGATTGCTTTGTTTATAATAGACATGAAACATTGATTTAAGTTATATTCATATTGTCATTTTTCAAAGCAATTACATCAGATGCTAGCATCTGAAATACTTGTCAGTACCATGCCTTTTCCAAATGAGTAGTGTTGTGACATAATCTTTTGTTTTTTTAATCACAAAATTTATGCTGGATACATTCCTTTAACAAAAAAGATTGAGACATTATAGTTATGTACAGAGTAAAATGGGGAAGTCTTTCCTTATTCATAATGCTTTCTCTCTACCTCTAGATCCCCTCCCCAGAATTAATTCAATAGCTTGGTGTGTTTCCTTCTCTTGATTTTTCTATGCTTTTGCATATATGTATATATTATGCACACATGTTAATATATTTTTTGTTTTGTTTTAACACAAATTATACTATATATATTATTTTATAATTTGCTTTTTAAATTTAGGGCATTTAAATTTACCACATTATTATATTTTAAAAATAGTTTGCTTCTGGGGGCACCTGGGTGGCTCAGTCAGTTAAGTGTTCAACTCTTGACTTTGGCTCAGGTATGATCTCAAGGTCATAAGAGGGAGCCCCATGTCAGGCTCCATGCTGAGTGCAGAGTCTACTTGAGATTCTTTCTCCCTTTGCCCCTCCCACCCTGCTCATGCATGCTCTCTCTCTTTCTCAAAATAAATAAATTTAAAAATTAAAAAAAAAAAATGTCTGCAATAGCCAAACTGTGGAAAGAGCCGAGATGCCCTTCAACAGATGAATGGATAAAGAAGATGTGGTCCATATATATAATGGAATATTACTCAGCCATCAGAAAGGATGAATACCCAACTTTTACATCAACATGGATGGGAATGGAGGAGATTATGCTAAGTGAAATAAGTCAAGCAGAGAAAATCAATTATCATATGGTTTCACTTATTTGTGGAACATAAGGAATAGCATGGAGGACATTAGGAGAAGGAAGGGAAAAATGAAGGGGGGGAAATCGGAGGGAGAGTTGAGCGATGAGAGACTATGGACTCTGAGAAACAAACTGAGGGTTTTAGAGGGGAGGGGGATGGGGGGATGGGTTAGCCCAGTGATGGGTATTAAGGAGGGCACATACTGCACGGAGCACTGGGTGTCACACGAAAACAATGAATCGTGGATCATCACATCAAAAACTAATGATGTATTGTATGGTGATTAACATAACATAATAAAATAAAATTTAAAAGAAGTTTGCTTCTGTTGAGATGATCATATGATTTTCTTTTTTCAATGTTGTTCTTTTTTCAATGAATTATGTTAAAACATTTCTTAATTTTGAACCATTTTAGTTTTACACTTGATAACCCTTAACTTGGCTATTATGCATTAATTCTTTTAATTCTCTAATGAATTCAAATTGTTAACCTTTTATTTAACATTATAAAAACATCTATTTTTTTTAGTGAAATGGGCTTATATATTTTTGTGGGATTATTTTGACTTTTCCTTGTCTAGTTTGTTGCCAGAATTATTATAGTTTAATAAAATGAATCAGGAAACTTTCTATCTTTTTCTATGTTCTGAAAAGTATATATTATATGAGAATATTCTATTCCCCAAATGATCTGGGCAAAGTATCATTTTTTTTTTTTTTTAAGGGAAGGGTCTTTGACTACTTACAATTTCTCATGGCAACTGGTCATTTCCACCTCTTATTTTTGATTATTTAATATTTTACTATTTAAAGATTCAAATTATAGTTTCACATTCTTTGGCAAATATTTGTACAAATAGTTTTCTCACAATCCTTAGTTATGTTAAAAATCCTATATATCTGGGGCACCTGGCTAGCTAGGTTGGTTGAGCCTCAGACTCTTGATTTTGGCTCAGGTCATGATCTCAGAGTCATGAGATTGAGCTCCGCGTCTGGCTCCATGCTGTGTGTGGAGCCTGCTTGAAATCCCTCCCTCTCTCTCTGCCCTGCTCATGTGCTTGTGTTCTCTCTCTTCTCAAAAAAAAAAAAAAAAAAAAAAAATCCTGTATCTCTGTTGTCATTCACCATTTTGTTTTATTATGTTCATTCACCATTTTTGTTTCTAATCTTGTTTGTCCCTCTTTTTGTCAGAAGAGGATTTCATAAGGTATTCATATTTCTTTGATCTTTCAAAGAGTCTTTGTTAGATTTATTGATCTGCAAATCTAATATCAAAACATATCCTTGCACTGTAGTAATTATCCATGTGGAATTATAGCAGGAATTGACACATATGCCAAACCTATAAAACAGGAAGTTCTAAAATGCATATTTTCATGTCATATATGTGCCCTGAAATTTAGCATGTTGGGAACATGGCATTTCAAGTCAATAGTGGAAACAATGTCTAATTAATGGTGGTGTCTGTCTCACCTACTAAGCTGGGCGGCAGCACTGTATCATGTGAACTTAGATGAATACTTGAAACAGAGGAGATGCTTATTTCATGTTTTAAACTGAACTGTAGATACTTGATTCTTTTCTCTTTCATTAATTACTGCTAAATACTGCTTTTACTCATAAATCCTTCATGTAGTTTTTCTGGGTTTATTTCAGTCTTTTCGAATTACGTGGGTTGTATATTGAGTTGTTCATCATGTATAACATTACTTTCTCTATTTGATTCCCCCTTCCCTCACTTGTATCCTCTTTTCACCCCTTTTGGAATGTTCTAGTTGAGTATTACTGTCTGGCCCCACTGATCACCTTGCCTACCCTTTCTCTTATACTTTCCGTGTCTTTGTCCTTGTGTTCTGAGATAAACCTAAATTTGATTTTTAAAAAATTCTTCTTGTCTTGACATTGTTCTCTTTCCTTTTTGTTACTCTGTCCAAATATTAAGGAGTTTTAAATCTTGTTGTTCAATATCTTAACTTTCAATATTCTTTGTTGCTTTTTTTCTAATGGAAGCAACAGTTATATGCCTCTCTAAAGATAATAATTATATTTATTTAAAAGGTTTGTAATTTTTTTTTTCTATTAATTGTTTCCTGCAATTTGTTTCTTCTGTTTATTGAGTCTGGTGCCCATCATAGTGTTGGTTTCTCTCATGTTTGGTGGTTCTTGACTGTCATCTTTGTGTTTAATTATCTATGACTGCCTGTCCTATTTACCTTGGTTTGCACTGAGTATTTAGGAGGGAAGAAAACGACTGCTGAAGGGAACGTGGGTACTTGTCTGGGGGTGAGGGGCCTGGCTTATTAGCTGGTGCATTGCCATGTCTTCTGGTTCCCAGCATCTTTCCTAACTTCCTTAGCCTATGAACAAATACTTCAGGATGCCCACCAATTAGTCAGAGCTTACCAATAGCTATAAGGAATGTCAGATTGGGCAGCTAAATGTTCATACTGGAGCTTCCCAATTAATCATCCAAAACTAGGCCCCAGGTTCTCTTCCACTTCTCCACATTGACTTGGCTTGGAGCAGTTCTTTTTTTCCTCTTGTGTTTTAGGTCATGAATATTTTTTTCCCTGGAGTTCATAAAGTCTATTTCCTGTGTTTCAGTCATTTCATACCATTTCTGCCATATTGCATTATAGCTGGCTGCTTTGTAATGGTTTTGTGTTTTTTTCTTAATGATACTTTTGTCACTTCATGTAAATTTAGTTGGGTGGAGAGAGGGATGCCTATGTTTGTTTCAACAGTTTGATTCAATTTGCCATCTATTTTAGTTCTTTATTATAACAAAACAATTTTTATGTAAGTGGATATTAAAGTTGTAGGAAAATACATCTCACCAAAAAATAATCATTTTTTAAAGCTTTTATTTATTTATTTGTCAGAGAGAGAGAGCACAAGCAGGGGGAGTGGCAAAGGGAGAGGGAGAAGCCAGCTCCCCACTGAGCAGGGAGTCTGGATGGGGCTTGATCCCAGGACCTCGGGATCACAACCTGAGCTGAAGGCAGACACTTAACTGACTGAGCCACCTAGGCGCCCCAAATAATAATCATTGTAAAAATCCATAATCAAACCACTCTGAGAAGCCACATGTGGTTTATTTTTACCTTATGGACATTGTGAATTTGTTTATGTCACCCTCTGTCCCATTTCTATCTTAATTTTTTCCTATTTCCTTTGTTTTACTTCTCTTACATTTTAGAAATGCATTTCTTTATGCCATATTGTTGGTCATTTCCATGACTGTTCCTCATGAGAAAGTCTAAATTGGTTGGCCCGACATCTAGCTTACTCGTATGAATATTGTTTCCCTCTGGCATGTTTCTCTCAGTGTTCTTGGCACAATGAACTTGTGGTTTTTATGAATCTATCATGTATTGCTGCTTTCTCTGCTCTCCTGTTCCCCTACCTAGCCCCTCCCAGTGCACTAGGAGTGGGCTTACCTTTCACCTACCTGGTAGTCCTCCCACCCTGCTTGCAGCCTTCTAGACTGTGTGCCATGGCTGGCGTGTGCGTTCCTTTAGCCCCTGGGCACTCTCTGTCCGAGCACTCCTCTCATACTGAAATTGCATGTACTACTAGACTGTAATGGAAGTTTGCTAAAGGCAAGAACTGTGTCTTATTTATCTGTATCATTAGTTTCTTGTCGGGGAGGTAATAAATGCATTTTGGATGGCTGTATAAATGTGAATAAAAGAAGAATAAGTGACTGCATGTAAATAGGACCTATCTTAAAATCTTCTTGGAATAAAATTGGTTATAAATACGTAGAACTTTCTTTCCTTCATTTCATATCATGTCACTCTGTGCCATTGTTACAGGATGTCTGCAGCCGGCAATATAAGTGCTGCTGGAAACCGGCACCCGATACTAATGTCCCTAGGTGCTTCTTCCCCAGGAACTGGGGCTATGAAGTCAGCAGTAGGCAGAATGGTACAAGGACAGGTGAGCATTACCCTGATGAGCTCCCAGGGAATCACTCTTTACGACTCAGATAAGCTAACTGCAAAATAAAATCTAAAAGCTTCCTTCCCCACCCCCCATTTTCCTCCCCCCAGCCCTAGGGTTTACAGCCCGGTTGAAAAAGTTGCCGTTCCCATCTCTGTTTGGATATGATGTCGAGGACGCCCTCTTCACAGCTGAATATCAGACATCCAATCGTTTTCATTTTAAGGTTGGTTTGGTAGTTACCACTGAATACATCTCTGGGGAAAGCAGCGCCCCCACACTGGATTCAGATCATTCGCCTTTAGGCACTGCATAGAGGTGTGGAGGCAGGAGGTGCCTCTCTGTTCCTCTCTGCAGGAATCTCCCAAGGGGATGTGTGGGCTGTGTCGTGTTTTGTGGCGGACACGTGATTGGGTGATTTTTTTCTCACAACTCAGGAAACCCAGGATTAAGAATTAGAAGCTGTTTTCTTTGGGGGCTGAGAGTGAAGCTCCTTTGTAGCTCTACAAGGAAGTGGTTTCATCTGGAGTTGGTCTTTCTCTTTTTCTTCTGACAGATCAGTGATATCAACCATAAACGCTATGAAGTCCCCCCTGAAATTATTAACCTGTCTGATAGGACTACTAGAACCTCCAATTTGAACTATTACATAGAGGTCATTGATAAGCCCTTCAGCATCAAGATAATGAGGACAAGCAACAGAAGAGTCTTGTGAGCTTTTCAACACCCTTTGTGTATCTTTGAATATACAGTCTCAATATCATTCAGTCTGACTTACTGGGGGTGGATGATGAGATAAGTAGGACCTGGGAAAATGTTTGGACCTTAGAAAATGTCAAAGTTTTCACTGTAAATCATTAACACTTGCTAACCTGTCATGATTGCAGAGCACAGCATGCTAAAATATAATGTGCTGGTGTGCTAAGTTAGATAAATGCACTTGTAGTTAATGTCTTTCATGAGAGAGGAAATTTTATTATTTTGGATGACCGTTCACTTTGGAACTCAGCTTCACTGTTTATCATTCCAAGTTTTAATTTCCTGAGAAACTTGCCATGAAGAATCTAACAACGGCCTGAGCTTAAACCATAAATTGTATGGGAGAAAGTACAGGGATTAATGTCGGTAAAACCTGTTTTCAAGTCCTGGCACCAGCAAGTCACTGGTCGGCTTTGGGATGTTAGGCAAAGCATCTCACATCAGCCTCAGTTCCCATATCTATAGAAAGGGAATCAGAATATCCACTGTTGCTCTGTGAACGGAGCTATATTCATGAAGCATCCAGAGCAGGTCCCGGCATGAAGCAGATGCCCAGCAAGTGTAAGGTCCCATCTGCTCTCTCCCTGCAATCATCCAACTTGAGTTTCTGGTGTCATGTCTCCTCTAGAATGAAAGCATCAGAGACACCCTAGAAAGTCCTTCCAAGGTAGTACGAACGTGGATGAGAACACCTGAAACAACTGTTCTCAAAGCAAACAGGGAGAGTAGCAGACAGGGTCCTGGCAGAGAGAGCTGTTTGGTGACTCTCACTCTTACCCCACGGCCCAGACTGGACACGAGCATCGGGCCCCTGCAGTTCGCCCAGCAGTACCTGCAGCTGTCCTTCCGACTTCCCAGCACTGCTGTGTACGGCCTGGGGGAGCACGTGCATCGGCAGTACCGCCACAGCATGAGCTGGAAGACCTGGCCCATCTTCACTCGCGATGCCGCCCCCACCGAGGTGAGCTTCCCTTCCCCCTACCTAGGGCTCACAGGAAGGAAACCCTTCTCTCCTTTCCAGAAAGTGACCTAGAGTCAAGCAACCTACAGAGTTATATCCATATCTTATTTTGCCCAAGTTAGATCCATTTGTGCTGGAGGATACTTGTTCTTGAGGTTTATGAACTCACAGTTAGTAATATATCAATTTTTTTGGTTTTGTTTTCTTTATTATTTTTTTTATTGAGGTATTGCTGACATGCAACATTATATTAGTTTCAGGTGTACATCATCATGGTTCTGTATTTGTCTATATTGTGAAACAATCACCACAGTAAGTCTAATTAACATTTGTCACCACACTAGATACAGGATTATTTTTTTTCTTTGTGATGAGAACTTTTTTTTTTGAATTCAGTTAATTAACATATTATTAGTTTCAGAGGTAACGGTCAGTGATTCATCAGTAACATATCAATTTTTAAAAACATCCCACTTTTAAAGGAAAATATAATTTAATGACTATATGATGGCCTAATATATATATTAGAAAATCCTTCTGCAAAATAACTATGTTTGTCTTTAATAATTAATTGGGTAGTATCTAGGGGAGAGCTTCAGCAGGAGCTACCCCCGGTAGAACTTTGAAGACTAAAAAGAATTCTTCTTTTGGCAGTTTTAGTATTATTCTAGGTCTCTGCTACTTGAAGTATGTTCTGGAGACAGCAGTGTTGGCATCACTTGGGAGGTTGTTAGAAATGCAGAATCTCAGGTCAGAGCCCAGACCTATGGAACCATAATCCGCATGTTAATAAGATCTACAAGTGAACCATACACATACTCAAGTGGGCAAAGAGCTGGTCTAGAGCAGTGCCTCTCGACTTACCTGTAGTGAAGGATCAGTTCCTTTCTTTCTCTCTGTTATTATTATTATTTTTTAATCCTGGGGAAATGAAATAAAATTACTCAAAGACATAAAATATAAGCTCAAATTTTAAATTGAACAGCTTTTAAATTACTCTTTTAAATTGCTATAAAGTTTCTAAACTCTTTCTCTTGTTTTTTGTACTTTCCTTGCTGATTTACAGCAAAGGATGTGGGGAGGTACAAGCCCACGGACAATACTTGGAGTAGCACTGCTTTGTAGAGCAGGTCTTGAAGCCTCCATTGTGCTGATGACGTTTCCCAAATCTGTGATGTATGTTGCAAGGGAGGGATGGGACTGAAGTTTTGCAATTCATATTCCACAGGAGATGAACAAATCAAGTAGCACATTAACTGGCCCATCCACCAATGTCTGATGCAATGAAGGGGACACACTTATTGAACCAGAGTAAAGCAATAGCCAGCACATTCACTAAAGTGCTTGCTCAAGGCCCTTGACAAACATGCAGCATAAGCATCATACTAAGCTGGGCTCTCTAGAGCTGAAAAATCCTTGAGTTATGTAGTCACAGATTAGATAAATGTCTTATCTGTCTTCCTTCCTTCCTCCCTCCCACATCCCCCCCCTTCTTTCTGTCTTCTGTCCCTCTCTTTCTCTCTCTCACTTTTTCACTTACAGTAATACACATTATCTCTTTTTATATCAGTGCTCATCACAGCCCTGTGACAGGTTCAGTATCTTTTTTTAAATTTTAAACTTATTTACTACCTAAGTATTATATACTAATTATAGAAAAATTAGAAAATACAGCTAGGCATAAAGAAGAAATACAAAATTTCTCATAATAACATTATCTTCTGCTAACATTTTGTCATATGTCTTTGCAGATATTTTCCAAATTTTAAAAAATAACTTGACTGGAATATAATTTATATACTATACAATTCATCTGTTTTAAGTGTACAATTCAGTGATTGCTTAGCACATTACTGAGTTGTGCAGCTATCATCATAATCCAGTTTTAGAAGATTTTCATCACCCCACTAGGATCCCTCATACTTTTATAGACATAATCCCCATTCCCACCCCAGTGCCCACTTTAGCCCTGGGCAATCACCATTCTACTTTCTGTCTGTATAGATTTGACTTTTCTGGATACTTCATATAAATAGAATCATGCAATATTTGGTTTCTTTTGTATCCATTTCTTTCACTTAGTATCACATTTATGAGGTTTGTTCCTGTTGTAGCATGGATCAGTTTTTCATTTCTTATTATTACTAATAGTATTCCATTGTATGTATTTTGTTTATCCATTTATCGGTTGATATTACCATTTCAATACCTTTTTGATATAATACTAAACCACGTCAGGTGTTGACCAAGTACATGTTGTATGTGGCGTTTGACTTTATTCTAGGGTAAATAACATTTTCAACATGTACTACTATTATTTGTTATCATTTTTCTTGACAGGACATGATTAATCTGTATGGAGCTCATACATTCTTCCTGTGCCTTGAAGACACCAGTGGCTCCTCTTTTGGTGTTTTTCTGTTGAACAGTAATGCCATGGGTAGGAAGCATCTTTTTAGCTCAACAGGAATATGTTTTGGGATGTGGCTTTTATAAAACCAACTTTCATGGCGAGATCATTATTTAACAGAATGTGTATTTAACCTACAATGCTTCTATATGGGAACCCAAAAGTAGGGTAACCTGTTATAAATCTAGTTCATGCTGAAAGCTATTTCCATTGAAAAACTTCTTTTGGGTTCTCTTTTGATGCAGTGTTTTCCATAATATTCTGTAGATAATAAGATGCATTGACAGATAGGTCCCAAAGATACCTGTAGATTTCAACATGTAAACCAGACTGTCTGTCTGTAGGCAACAAGGCTGTGTTCTGTAAGCTGTTTCTCATAGCTCATTCCTTCCCTACTCCAGAATCTTCTCCCTCAAGCTTCTGGACTAACAGTGCCTTAATAAAGGCTTGTTTTTATTTTTATTTGTAAATTATAATTAAACTCATCTAATAAGGTTTTTAAAACTTTTCCATTACTTTAAATCATTCACAAATTCCAGACATTTGTATTGTTATATAGCCAGATTAAAATAGAATTGGTTCTTAATTGAATTAAAATAAAAAAATAAAATTATAATAAGAAAAAAATAGAATTGGTTTGGCTTTCTCTTAAAAAAATCAATTCTTCATTAGTGTTTTACTCACTTAATATTATAAACGTCAGCAATCTAAAGAAAAGAATTTTTTGTGTGGCTTTCATCTCTTGCAAAATGAGACTGAGATTGTTTTGCATAGCTCAGGTATTCACATTCTAGAGAAAAGTATATTTGGAACCACAAAATTCTAATAACCCTCATTTTAATCCTTTCAGAGGTCACCCTGCAGCCTGCTCCTGCGATCACTTACCGCACGATTGGGGGCATCCTTGACTTTTATGTATTCCTGGGAAATACTCCAGAACAAGTGATTCAGGAATACCTGGAGGTATGGGCTTTGCTTGAACAGAGTTATAAATGGAAATGGAAAGTGTTTTCTGTACAGACATGGTGCTCAAAACAGTAGTTTTTAAATACTTAGACATGTCTATATTTATTTTTTCAGCTCATTGGACGACCATTGCTGCCTCCCTACTGGAGTCTTGGGTTCCAGCTTAGTCGCAGGAACTATGGTGGCATCAATGGATTGAAGGAGGTTGTGAACCGAAATCTTGTAGCTGGGATCCCTTATGTAAGTCGGAACTTCTCTTAACTTGTGTAAGGCACCATTTCCTATCTTTTAGTTTTTGCATCTAATTCAATGTATTAGGAAGAAATACAGAGAGAGCTAGGTGGATAGACACATACATACATACATACATACGTAGACAAACAGGCACACCTAGTGTGAGAAATTTGCATGCTAAATTACCTGTGTCATCATGGAAACAGCAGTTTATGGAGTTGGGTGGATATGGTTTTGAATTTTAGCTTTACTTCTTCCTAGCTCTCTCAGTGTTGGGCTGGTTAATTAGCACCTCTGAGTCTTAGTTTCTCCCTTTATAAAATGAGAACGCAAGGCTTCCTTTGGTGGACTGGTAGTGAGGAATGCCTTACACTATGCACGGAAGGCAGGCAGCACATTGGATGAGCTCCATCAAAGTTAGCTGTTATTTTATGAAAGAAAGCAGCACCTGGGGTGATATGGTTAACAAGAGCTGATGATTGTAAAAATGACTCACAGTAAGTGAGTTTCTCATAGCGACCTTGAACACTCCTTCCAGATCTAGCAGACTCTAATTTTGAAAGTTCAGTGGTTGCCAAGTATTTATGATGTTCCATGCCCACTGGTAAATAGATAATTATTAAGTGAAGACTACTTGATAAGTTCCTCCAGGAGATGTAGAATGCCTTTAATGAAGTTATCAAAACAGTTTATCTGGGGCTAGATCTTTGGAACTGTGTCGCAAGCATATATTTGGTTAGCATGCGAAGGAAGAATGTGCAGGTGGAAATGACTTTGGCCTGATCTCAGGACTTAACAATGCCCTCTCAGGGCAGCAAGGAGAGCAGGCAGGGAGATGAATTTCTCCTGTGAGAAAACATGCCTGGTGTGGTGTTACGGTGTCTAGAGGAAATTGATCATGTGTTTCATTAAAATGCTCCCAAATCTGATACCTTCAAGCACTCAATTCCAGGAGGAATCAGGCCAAATCTTGCCACATGGTTATTATTTTATAAGGTGCTTTCACAACCATGGTTAAATGTCATTTATTGGTATTTTGTAAATGAGATAATGGAAACACACTGCATAGTTAGTAACTTTTCTAAGGTCACTAAAGCTAGCTAAATGGCAGGACCAGGATTCAAAAATGGTTCTTTTACTCCATGTGGTATTGGTTTCAATCTATGCTCGTACCTCTGATGTGAAGGGCTTTTCTGAGGTGCTGCTGATTCAGGAACAAATGAGCTTTCCTTCCACGGATTGGATCTTTCCCACCACGTGTGAGGAGGCATTGGGTATCGACTGACTGCCCAGCGTTAGAACAGATGTGCTGCGTTGGCACCAGGCCACCAGCCACATTTCCCTGCAGGCCTGGAAGCTAGAACTTTCTAAGACACATGAGGAACACTTAACTACATGAGGAACACATTCTTAGAAGACCTTCAGATGTCCTTGAAGTTGTGGCAGTTTGGAAAAAAAGAGCAGCTGGATTCAAAGGGCCTATCACAAAAGCTGCAGTCGGCCCCACCCACCCCTGCGTATGACCTTGGGACATGTCACTCAAACCCTTCACATTTCAGTCTTCTCACTAAGAATAACACCTGCTCCTCACAGATTGGTATGCAAACACTAAAATAAACTATGTATGAGACTTTGGTGAATTAAAGCTCTGCCCCTTTGTCGTTTATCTTTGTGAGTTATTGTTCTAGAAGTTTTAGAGAGCAAGAAGACTGTTTTCTCCTCTAATGATATAGTCTAGCTTAATGTTTAGGGTCCAACTTAGCACATGGTTACAACATTACTAATATACTCACCCAAATAGACATTTGAAGAGCACCTGTTTTATGTCAAGCATCCAGGCTCTCAAGTTGCAGGGATGGGGACACCTGGGTGGCTCAGTTGGTTAAGCATCTGCCTTCGGCTCAGGTCATGATCCCAGAGTTCTGGGACCGAGTCCCGCATCAGGCTCCTTGCTCAGTGGGGAGCCTGTTCTCCTGCTGCCTGCCGCTCTCCCTGCTTGTGCTCTCTCTCTCTCTCTGACAAATAAATAAATAAAATATTTTAAAAAAAAGTTTCAGGGATGAACAAGGCACAGTCCCTACCCTCAAGTTCCTCCCAAAGCCTCATGACATGCATCGGTCAGGACAAAGACATAAAACTGCAACCTGAGAGAGCCCGCGTCTTTCAGAAGGGCCTTATTTATTTCTAGGAGGTAGCCAAGTCCTGGAAGTTCAAGGGTCATTAAGAAATATGGCTTCGGGGCACCTGGGTGGCTCAGTCAGTTAAGCATCTGCCTTTGGCTCAGGTCCTGATCTCAGGGTCCTGGGGTCAAGTCCCACATCTGGCTCCCTGCTCAGCGGGGAGCCTGCTTTTCCTTCTCCGTCTGCCTCTCCCCCCTGCTCGCGCTCTCTCTCTCTCTCAAATGAATAGAATCTTAAAAAGAAAGAAAGAAAAGAAGAAAGAAAGGAAGGAAGGAAGGAAGGAAGGAAGGAAGGAAGGAAGGAAGAAAGAAAAGGAAGGAAGGAAGAAAGAAAGAAAAATATAGCTTCAGTTTTAGTGAGCAAGAACCAGGGCTATGATACTTTCCGTCAGCACGGTGATATTTCCTAGGTTCTAACTGGCTGGCACTATCTTTCAGGATGTCCAGTACTCTGACATAGACTACATGGATGGAAATAAGGATTTCACTATTGATCAACGAGCCTTCCCTGATCTCTCAAATTTTACCAACGACTTACGTAAGCAAGGACTGAAATATGTAATCATTATGGTATGTTCAAACAAGTCTGTTGCCTCGTTTTCCCTTTCAAGGTGCAAAAGAAATTGACAAAAATAATATTTGTTATATTTATTTATTAGAATCCTGGCATCTTAAATAACTCTGACTATCAGCCCTATGTGAATGGAAGGAAAAAGAGAGTATGGATCTTGGGGGACAATGGCTTTGTCGTTGGGCAGGTAATTTTGCAAGGAAATCAATAAATTAGTCATTTGGGGAAGTTTGTACTTTTATTAATGAAAGTGAGTAGAAGGCACGTTGTAGTATCATCACTGTTTTCATGCTTTAGAGGCTTCCTTTATTATTATTTTTAAAACAGTAGATGTAATAGTAAAATGATTAAAATTCTGAAGGATTTTTAAAATTGAAATATATTTGACATATGACATTGTGTAAATTTCAGGTTTACAGCATGTTGATTTGATACACTTGTATATTGCAAATTGTGGCGAGAGCACTTCTACCATATCACATAATTATCATTTCTTTTTTTGTGGTGGGAAAAATTAATACCTAGTCTCTAAAAAGCTAGCCCCTGACTTTCTGTACTACAGATATTTGAGAAGCAATGTATTATAAGAAGAAAATTCATTTATTCTTAAAGTCCTCCTGCCTCTCAATTTCTTTCTCTTTCCCAAGACAATACATTCGGCTACAATAATGTAGTAGGATGCTCACAGTCTAATGTGAAACCTGTCTCAGCTAATGTACTTTTATTTTACATGAGACTTAACAGAGCCCAGCCTTTATTCAGGCATTGGAGTAGGCTGATTAGAAGCCTATTTCCAGAGTACTTTACATCAAATCGTGGAGGCAACTTTCTATTCCAGTTACATATAGGGTCAGCCCTAGCTGACTGGATTATGTGAGATTTACTAAAACTGATACTTAATCTGAGAGCTTATGTGGCTGCAAGTTGTGTTGCTCCTAGATGGTTTAATTTTCAAAACTGTCTTTTCAGGGTTATCAATGTCCCCTTAATCCCCCCTTAACTGCTCACTTAATTCCTATCATTGACTTTGTTTACAATACTTAATTCTATTTACTTTCTTTTGCATTGAGTCTAACCTTCTATGAAATAGTAGTTTCCTTCCTTCCCCAAACCAATGCTTTGATTTTATTGTTTTGTTTGAAGTGAATTTCTATAATATCAGACCGATATTCATATGTAAGTACAAAATCAGAGCCCGTGGTCACATAAACATGATTTTGATTATCTAAAAAGTAGATTATCCAGACCTGTGAGTCATTTCAGTAGTACTCATATTTGAGTGGTATACAATTGGTAATTTGCATATAATTACAAGAATTTAATTAGTTGCCTCCATTGACCAAGAAATAACACAAACATTTGATCTGAACTGTTGGCAGAGGTAGTAGTCTTGGGGGTGGCTGGAGGTTTATTATAAAGGTATTTGGGTGGTGCCTGGAGGCTCAGGTGTTTAAGCGTTCGACTTAGGTCATGATCTCAGGGTTGTGAGATTGAGCCCTATGTCGGACTCTGCACGGGGCCTGAAGCCTGCTTAAGATTCTCTCTCTCCCTCTCCCTCTGCCTCTTCTCCCACCCCCACTCATACTCTCACTCTCTCTCTCTCTAAAATAAACAAACAAATAAATTAATAAAACTAAAGATATTTGGTTGTAATGAAGTTTGCTGGGCCTACTCTAGATAGAGTGTTGCTATGGGTGACTTCTTTACCCCATTGCCTATTTCCTGAGTCCAAAATTACCTCTAGTTATTATTTGGTGCCCTATCACCTAACACAAGAGACCAGGAGTTCAACCCATTTAAACTGAGAATTTTCAGCTCCCATCTTGAGTTTTAGGAAGTCTCTGCATATTCACATTATATGTATTTTATAATATATAAATAAATATTAACATAAAATATATGTAATATATATAACACATAATATATATTAACATATGTAAGATATATATTAATTATATTGCCTGAGCATAAGGTCCTAAATGACAACCTATGAGTTTGTTGGGAAAATAAACAAGAATGTAAGCACAAAAGCTTATATCCTCTATCAATTCAGAGTTTTCAATAATTTGGCTGTAATTTCTATCTTTGCACTATTTCTGGAAAATGTTAAAAGCTACATCGGTAGGAATAGATTAGGAAGAGAAGAGAGGATAAGAAATACTGGACCTGAGTAAGAAGCACAAAATTCATCTCACCGTTTAAAACAGATTGTTTCTCTACCAAACCAAACGTATCGTTTATAAACATCATTCTTCAAAGCAGGTTTAAATGACCTTTAATTAACACATTGAGTGAATCTAGTCATTCTCTCCTAAAATCTTACCCAGTTAGATGGATGAGTGTTTTTAGACTGTTCTCCCAGCTGGTCTGACATCATGAAATTTTGTTATTGTGTTTTCATTGAAAGAAGACATCTGATGGCTTCTCATGTATTTATGGCTGTTTTTCCTTTCCTTTTTTCTTCTTTTGGTTCCTTGCATCTAGTTTACTATTTAGTTTGGGGGGAAGTTTTGATTCTGAAATGTTAAGATGTCTGGGGCTCCTGGTGGCAGAAGCGATAGCGGCAATGAGTGTGTCCGAGGTCCTCAGGCACACCCACTGCCCCCGCCTTCTTCTTTGTTCCCTAGGGATACCCTGGATGGACGGTCTTTCCTGATTATAGTAATCCGACTTGCACTCAGTGGTGGACAGAGCAGTTCAGTGAATTTCATAAAACTCTCGAGTTTGATGGAGTGTGGATTGTAAGTTGTTATGCCAGAATCAAACTTCTTTTGGAAATGGATAGTCCAAGATTTGAGAATGAGCTTTGACCCTGATCTGTAATAAAATAGTTTTCTTGACATAGTGGTATTTAAAATCCTTTTACTTAATGCGGAGCTTATATGCAGGAAAATAGACCACCTCAAAACCCCAGATTTTAATTCTGGATCTGCTACCAACTGATTATTTCTTTTTTGAGAAAGTCCTTTAGTTTCCCATGGCCTCAGCTTCTACCTCCCTTAACTGTCTTTCAACTTAAAGATACTGTTTTATGAGAGGTTGTCACACCGATCCATTAAAATTTAAAGTTAGTCAGAGAATGATTTAATGAACCCCTTTCATTTTTTAGGTGGGGATAGCAGGTGGAGATATTTCTTTGAAATTTGGAAAATTATCTCTGTTAGCAAGATTAGGCATCACCTATTTTTAATCCATTTTAAAGAGACAGATTTGGTCTCTGTTATATCTTCTTGTCCCTCACTGAGTGGAATAAAAGACAGGGGAAAGTATAAAACAGAAATATTCCTCTGTCTTAGGTTCTTTCGAACAGCACTGAAACATTAACAGCAACAATAAAACTCACATTATTCATAAGGTAAGAATTAGCCTTTGGAATGGTATCGTTTAATTAGCTAATTGAAATCAATGTATAAAAGGTAAAATGTGCCTGATACCATTTCTGGCTGGAGGGCACCTTAGACACAACGCAATCCGAAAGATGAAACAGAGGTCAAGAAAATTTAGGAAGATTCCTCAAGATCCCAAAGTCAATTAGTAAGAGGGGCTTCCAGTTGAGTAAACCTTGCCAGACGACTAACCCTACATCGGTAACACTTCCCTTTGTCCATCTTGTGTCTTTGAAGGAAATGGATGAAGTATCCAGCTTTCTCCAAGGTTCTGATCGCGGGTGTGAAGCGAACACCTTCAACTTTCCTCCTTTCACTCCCCGTAAGTTGTCTGGAGATACGCTTAGAGCAAGCTCAGCAGCACTCCGCGTGGCTGAGAACAGTCCCAGTTCCCAGTGCAAGGGGCCTGCGGGCACCCTGGCCACTCCCCTACCCGAGGCCTTGCTGCGCCCATGGCCTCTGGCCACCTTCTGGCCGCCGGAACCCGAGGGCGAGTGTGTGGTGGACACACGCCTCCCTCAAGGGGCTCTGCATCCTCCCATCCTCTTCGTGGTCTCCAAACCCCTCCGACAAATGGTTCAGTTTTCAACTTTGTGAGAATACCAGAATACTTTAAGGTAGAAACTACCTTCCACTGAAGGAACTCTGTAATTTTGTGAACTTTTTTTTTTTTTAGCTCATCAGCCACAATTTAAAGCATCCGTGGTTCCTTTTAGATCCTTCTTATTTTTAAGTCTCATTCTTAGTCAGATTTTCCAGTCCTGATTTTGAAAGTATGTATGTGTGTGAAACCAGATTTTCCAGTCCTGATTTTGAAAGTATGTATGTGTGTGAAACCAGATTTTCCAGTCCTGATTTTGAAAGTATGTATGTGTGTGAAACAGTACCAAATAGATTATGCTGTGGATTAACACAATAAAAGTTTATTTTTTGCTCATACTGCAGCGTGAGATGTGTGGCTCTCATCCAAGCAGTGGCTCAGGGATCTAGTTACTTCCATTGCTTGGTTCTCCCATCTCAGAATCCTTTGTTTCCAGCTTCCTGGGTGAAGGAGAGGGACGGTAGAGAAGTTTTATTGGCAGGCCTAGAAGTGGGGCGTATACAATTTGCTCACATTTCTTTGCTCAGAATCCAATCACGTATTCTCAGTTCAACCTCCAGCGAAAGTGTGAAATATAATCTTAACTCTGCCAGGAAGAGAACACAGCCTTGGTGAGGATCTGGCTAGTCTCTGCCAGTTGATTCTGGTTTGTCCACTTCACTTGCACCCTGGACTATGGTTGACCTGTTTCTTTAGCTCCTTTTGGTCACTGAAGGAGTGGAGAACTTTTTTAGGAGGGATCTTGGCTTCAAACCATTTAACCTCTTGCAAAATCTGCTGTTTGCTTGTCTGCTTATTCCTCATTCTTCTCTGCTCAGTCTATGACCCCCTCCTGATTTTTTTTCCACTGCAGATCAGTTTATTATGTTTCTCTTTTAATCTCTTAATCTTCTTAGCGAGAGCTAAGTTTTTGTTTTTTGTTTTTTCTATGGAAAACTGCAATCTCATCCCCTTCTGCCTGCTTCTGGCAAGCACCTCACTCCCCAGCTCCCAGCATTTTTGTCTGCCTACCTATGACTAGCCACCACCTCGTAGCTGCTCTGCTTCTCACCTTTTCAGGATTGGACAGTTCACATTAGCGTGATAAAGAATTACATAAATTACCTTTGACCCTGGGACAATTTTAGCGTTTTTTTCTTATCATTAAAGTGGTTGTGAGTCTCATTCCACAAACCGAGCTATGCCAAAAATATAAATTTCATGTTTTATCATTCAACTTAATTTCTGATTAAGTTGGGCTGGTGAGATTCTGTTGGGCTAGTGGGAAAAAGTCAATGTCAGGGTTTCCTGGTTCCATTACTTTCTGGAACTGTGCTTCATACTGAGGCCCTATGTCCATGGCAAGGCCTCATGAAGGAGAGCTGATATGGCGCCCCGCCCCGTTATTGGTTCACAAGAAGAAAAGGGAAGAAGGAGATTCGAGGCTACAAAGCAGAAAATGTTGAGCATTTTCGGCATGAAAAGGGAAAATAACAGTCAGACAATGGTGATTCTAGAAGCAGGATCTGAGTTCTTATTCATGAAACCACCCAAATGTCATATCTCATTTCTTAAAAAAAAAAAAAAAAAGCCTAACGGGTTGAATGCTTATAATGGAAGAATGAAAGTACATCTCTCCCACTGCCCCTCATCTCCGTTCCTTACACACTCAATTCTTCTTGATCAAATATGTGTAGAGAAATGTGGTGCTTTATTTACATTT
The DNA here is from genome assembly GCF_964656455.1 of Halichoerus grypus. Lineage (NCBI taxonomy): Eukaryota > Metazoa > Chordata > Mammalia > Carnivora > Phocidae > Halichoerus > Halichoerus grypus. The sequence continues at coordinate 94,266,619 of NC_135723.1, forward strand.
CATCTCAGGCCGACTTCCCGTTGCTCTCCGCTCATTTTCCAGTTGTCTCCACTCAGCACCATGTTTTATGAGCTCCGAGGGAATGCACCTTAATTTTAATGATCTATCTCAGAGAGGGGCTTGGTGTGGGTCCCAGGTAGGATGTAGCATTTAGGATAGAGTTTAAAACTGGAAAGGATTTTGTCAGGTGGAGATTGAGTGGGAAGGTGCAGTAACTGGGAAGGGAACAACTGGGTGGTTATTTTGTTAGAGCTGATTGACTGGGAAGTGCGTCACTAATGGCTGTTTCCCCACAGGGATTCTGGACCGCTTGCTTTTTGCAAGAACCCTCTGCATGGATGTAGAATTTCAGTGGGGCCTTCACTATGATGTCCACAGCTTGTATGGCTACTCCATGGCAAAAGCAACACACTCGTAAGCACTTGGTTTTCGCCCTAATTCCCTTCTGGGGGAGGTGGGAGGCGGAGGGTTTTCGTATCTTCCATAAGTATGTTTTTCAAATATATTTTGTGGTTCTAAGGATGTACAACTCAGATCTTAGAGGATACTTAAGAGCTCTTCTCATAGAGCCCCTTGGTGCCTGTATGAGATTAGTTTTGATTGGCTTGTGACTAAGGGACTTCATTAAATACTGGTAGGCAGTAATGTGCGAGGTATTTAGAGCCCTGAGTTGGAAGCCAGCCCTTGCTTAGGTCCTGTTACCGAACCACACTAGGATTGCCTGATTTGGCAAATAAAAATATAGGACCCAGTTAAACTTGTAGTGGACACACTTATACTAAAAATGATCCATTGTTTAAATGAAATTCAAGTTTGCCCGAATGTCCCTTGTCTACCTGGCAGGCTACCCACACCACACCCTCCTGGCTTCTCTCCCCCCTGCCTTCCCCAGGCTCCCTCTCAGTTCTCCTGTCTGCAAACAAATGCTTATCTTTAAAGCCTCTTTTCAGATGTTTCTAGAAACCTTCCTGTCAGTTCTAGGAAAAGATTATTTCCCTTTTTTTGTGTTACCTTTGTTTGTATTACAATATGCTCAATATGCAAAAATCTTGTATTATAACGTTTAGATAACCCCCCCTTTTTTTTTCTTGCTGGACTGCAAGTTTTTTGAGGGAAAAGTCACCCCTGTAACTTTAGCCTGAGGAATAGTGTATGTACCTGTGTTGCACAGCTGCCTGGCCTGAGGAAGAGACATCAGGAAGGGCCTGCAGGGGGCCTGGTGAATCAGAGGCAGCAACTGCCCCTGTTTTGTTCTCCAGCACCGTTTTGCCCTCCTGACTTAGTATTATGTGGGATTGCCCAGGTGAGAGAGAGAGTCCTTGTCCAATAAATGCAAAAGTTTTGATCTCCATAAAAGAAGCTTCAAGAAGAAGGACACACATTTCTGATTTTGTTATCCTCTCTTTTATGACCTCTGTCTCTCTCACTCTTCCTTTCCTGGGAAATAAGCTAGAAGAATAAAGCTGTTATCTCACCTTTGAAATGAGAGGCTTGGATTAATGTTTCCCACAGTTCCTTCTTGTTCTGATCTATTTCGACTCTAAGATGGTTCTATCTAAGAACAGAAGGTGGGAGGGAGAGTGGCTACATGCCGGGGGTGAGAAAGGATGGGCAGGAAGAGGGAAAGAGACTTGCAAATTGCTTCATTGCTAGTGTCACCGTGTAATAAAAGTGCTGTAAGACCATGAGGGGGTGGTTAATATATTCTAATAGCTGTGATTAATAGTTAAAAGATAACTATAATGGAGAAGGTAAGTGCCCTTCTAAGTTCTCTGGATCAGGCAGAATGACCTAAGTCCCCCGAGAACAGTGGGGATAAGTGGAACTTGGCCTTTGGATAGGAGGCAGAGTGGTAAAAAAACAAATATGTTTTTTGTTCAGTGGGATCTGAGCATCAGCAGCATTTAAGCCATAGATCTGATGAGTATTTGGCTCAGCCTTCCTGGAAGTATCGTTTGGGGGCAGTGGTTACTGGTCTACCCCAAGAAGGAACTGCTCCCTCTAAGCTGAAAGTAGAAAGACAAGATCCCTTCAGAGATCGGGACAGATGATAAGCCTTCCAGACCTGAGGGACAGAAAAGAGAGACTTGAGGACCTCTGAATAAGATTATTCCTCTGCTCTGGAAAACACAGACTTATCTAATCTGTGGTACCATAAAGGTCTGCCTCTAGATAAACCTTTAACCTCAGATAACTTTATCCCCGTTTTGGTTTCACTCTGTACAACCTGAATGTGTTTCTTTCATGGTGGATGATTACAGAGTGCCATAAACCCTCTAGCCAGTGCTAACAAAGGCAAAGCACCTGCTTGTCAAGATCAAAGTAGACATGAGGGTAGGAGGTGAAGAGTGAGTGTTCTTCTCTATGCTACCTTTCTTTTTTGGTCATTAAATCGTCAAAATGGAGGACTTCACTCTTTTAAACCCATCTTCTATTTCAGAATTTTCTCCCTTTTGCCATTATAAATCATTTTGCATTTATAGATTCACCATAAGGTAGTACTCAGGAATATGAAGTTGGGGAGCATTGGTGGCTGGGACAGTGTCTGTGAGGAACTGCCCAGGGCCTGGTGATACACTTGTCTCAGACCATGTACTGAAAGGGAAGATAGAAGGACTTGCAGCGATTGTGGGTCAGGTATCAGCATACCATATTTGTGATTTTGTTTAATTTCAGATCACTAAAGGAAGGTATGAACTGCTTAGCATGGAAGGAGAAGGGAGGGAGAGGCATTTCAGGAAGGTGCCTATGCAAAAGAGTATTCAGGATAAAAGCTAGGAAAATAACTTGCAACTCACATCTCTTACATCTCATGTTGTTACCCCACCTCTTGTTCCCCTCCATCCTGAAGTAATTATCTTTCTGAATTCCATGTTTTCAATCCCTTTGCTCTCTCTTTTATAGAGTCTTATTTGATATATGATATTTTGTATGTAGTACAATGAAAATAATATTTTATATTTTAATTGCATTTAACTTCATAAAGAGTATCATATGTTATCTTTTGAGACTTATTCATTAAAATTAATGTTATTTTGCATAGATTAAGATTTCCTAACATTGAAAATTGCTAATAATAAGTTCTGAAGCTTTAGAGGAACCCAGCTGCCTAGAACCCAGCTGGTGTACAAACTGTTCTTATAGGGCCAGCAGAGGCTAAGAGTTCCAACCTGAGCTGGCGTTGTGCTAAACAGGATTGATTATAAAGGGGCAGCAAGACATGGAAACAAGGGACATTGGAAAAGCTTTGTCTAGAGGGAGAAGATGAGGTCAAGAACTCAAGACATGGCTCCAATGTATCGTTGACCAAAAGGGCCGGAACACAACCAATCCAACAAGAGAAAGAGCATAATCAAGAGGACAGGAGCGTAGAGACATTTCTTGGGGGACTGGACTGTAGATGTTTGGACTGTCTTATATGAAGTCTGAAACCTTATTCAGAAGTGGGAAAGAAGCTCTTAAAATGCTAAACTGGGTGATGGGCATTAAGAACATGATGTAATGAGCACTGGGTGTTTTATGCAACTGATGAATAACTAAACATCTGAAACTAATGATACACTATATATTGATTAACTGAATTTAAATAAAATAATAAAAAATGCTAAACTAGTTTGCTCACCTAGTTTATGAAGCCCTGATGTTTTTTTCTGTTTGGTTGGAATGCCCATTGCTCCCCTTGGGTACAGGTGAGTCCTAGACGTTCACAGCTCACTTCACATTCAATCGATTGTATTCCTTTTCAGGGCCATGGAGAATATCTTCCCCAATAAAAGTAGCTTCATCTTATCCCGCTCTACTTTTGCTGGATCTGGCAAATATGCTGCGCATTGGTTGGGGGAAAATTCGGCCACATGGGATGACCTCCGATGGTCCATCCCTAGTATCCTTGAGTTCAACCTATTTGGTATCCCCATGGTGAGTTTTACTCTCAACCAAGGAACCTTAACCTTTTGTCCTTTGGCATTATTTCCTTTGCTAGTCTTTGAGGTGTTAAAAACCAAGGGGCATTTATGTCTCCCTGTGGTATGTATTAGAAAATCCATTTTTATATGTGGCATGAACTGTCTTTTGAAGATAGATAGAATGGTAAAATTTTATCATTGGGTAGGCATCCATGGAATCTTTGAAGTTAGCACAGAGACACCATAAGTAAAATATGTTAGCATCACAGAAAATTCCATTAACAAAGCATCAGTGAATAGCAAAGTATGAAATTGGGAATTGAACATTGAAATGAGTTCTTGTCAGCTGATTCATCGTGTACATTTGCTAATTTCTTACATTTGGCTGGGGGCTGATTCTGAAAGCCTGGGACCTCTGTAAGCATGGAATGGTGGAAGTAAGATTTTTTTCCCCCTTACTACATAGGTATACAGTCAATGCTTTCCCAACTATCACTGACCACTGTGTTTGTATATGTGCTAATTCTCCAGGTAGGTGCCAACATCTGTGGTTACACAAAAAATGTCACAGAGGAGCTCTGCACAAGATGGATGCAGCTTGGAGCATTTTATCCACTATCAAGGAATCACAATGGGCCTGGGTTCAGGGTAAGGTCCCCAAGAAAAGCAATGGAAACTTCTTGGATTCTCTAATCTACTTGTTCTCAAAAAGGATTGAAAAAAAAAAATCCTACAAGTTGGCCATTAGTGCAGAAGGAGAATAGATAAATTTTGGGCCATAGACCCAAAGAGCAGAGTATTGGGATAAGGGTGCATGGCAAGTATGTACATATTGAATGATTTTATTGTATTTTATATTGATTTATATTGATTTTCTTAATTCACCAATGAAGGTGAGAAGGGTTGTTAGACTTTCTATGGTGCTGCTATCACTTACTTCTGTTACCACCTGTATAAGATGGGACAGTTGGAGTCCACTGGTATTTTACCTCAGACAGTAAAGGGAAACCACTTCTAGATATGGAGGAGCAAGGAGGGATGGTTTAGGGAGTGGCAGGCCAGTGATCTGAAGATTTTTTTTCACCTACTGATAATCGGTAAGGCTCACAGGGAGAGGATCAAAAGCATTTAGCATTGGCCTGCTTCCTATCCTCCTCTCTTCCTGTTCCTCTCCCCACTCCTGCGTTGAAAAGTGATTTAATCCAAACCCCCAGTTGCTAAGAATAGAATGCTTTTAAGGAACTCGCTCAGCCAGCTTGCCCTGCCCTCTGTCACCTATGACCTATGCCATCTGGCCCCAGCAGCTGGACCTCTCATGACCTCACCTCTGACTTCAGCAGCCAAGTATGAATGCAAAAAAAGAGCAAAGCCCAGAGAAGGGAGTCTCTGGTCTGACGCGGCCGCTGGCCTCCTTGCTGGGTTAGGATGGAGCTCCTGAGTTTTCCCAGCTGAAGGGATGATCTTTCATTATCTTTTCCCAATCCTGCTCATCCTGTAGCATAAGTGAAGTGCACTATTAAACAGAATAGTTTTTTGAGGAGGAGAGATTGAGTGTGTTTTTGTGCAGGAGCCAAATTTATTTCAATTAAAATAGGAAACCGTGTTTGTTACAACATTCTATCTTTCTATGAACGATTTGCGAGACCCTGCCCTCCTCACTACTTTTCACTCTTTTGTCCTTTCCTATCCAAAATCATGTTTTTGATGGGTAAGTATATAGAAGTGGGCTCAGAGCCCCTCTTAAGGAGATGTCTGGGACAATGGCAGGAGCAAATAATAAGGAATGCCCTTTATTTTAATGAAGTAATCTGCACTAAAAGTGTTTCAAAATTGAGTAGGTTAGCTCTTAATAGGCTCAACAAGGTAACTTACTGATGATCATTTTAGCTGCCGTCTTGACTTTGTCTCTAACTTGGGAAAGGTTCACAGCCAAATCATCAAAGTATTTTATCCCCAGACTGTCCTAGCCATTTGCGATCTGGAGAGAGTTGAATTATTTCTGAACTTCTAAGCAGGTGGCTGGGAGCAGGTTTGGCAGGTTGCCTTCCTCTTGAGATGGCCTGGAAGGAGTTAGGTAGATAAGAGCACTCAGACCACTTAGGCTGCACAGTTACAGTGCTTGTTTTCCTGTCCCTCCATGAGTGCTATACAGTAGAATGATAATGAGAGCCACACATTAAATTTAAATGTAGATTTAAAAAGTAAAAAGAAACAGAAACAATCATTTTAAATATATTTTGTGTAACTCAGTATGTCCATAACATCATCATTTCAACCTGTTTAATACAAAATATGATCAATGAGATATTTTATATTCTTTTTTTTTTTTTAAGTCTTCAAAATTCAAGTGCATTTTACACTTACAGCAGATCTCAGTTTGGATGCTAAATTTTCAGCAGTCGGAGTGCAATAAACCAAAACAATAAAGTTATATTTAGTGGAAAAATCTTTTATTTAAAAATACTTTATTTTTAGTTTTCATTTTATTTAAAAAATAATTCTTTAAAAATATTCAGTTTTTAGGATTATATTTAAATTAACTAAAGTCATGTAAAATTAAAAGTTCAGTTCCTCAGTCTTACTAACTACATCTCAAGCGTTCAAAAGCGTCCCGTGGTATGTGGCCACCAGAGTGGACAGTGCAGCTCTACACATTCTTGGTTGGAGACCCGAGTGATGAAGGATGTGGAGTGTTATTTTCATTGGTGTTTGGCCTCAGGGTTTTCATGAGCCCTACACTGGGGGCATAGAGTGGTCTCCTGGAGTAGACCACTCTACTTTCTATTCCTTTTGAAGGGAGGAAATGAGCATCTTTAGGAACAAAAGAAAGGAATAAATTTAAGTAATTTTCTCTAAAATTCAGTCCCAGTAATAGAGTACAGGATGACAGATCTCAGTATGACATACATTATCTTTCACATCTTACAAATTACAAGGAAAATGAACAAAATGAGCCCCATCATTAATGGAAAAGTTCTGTTTCTGGGTCCTAAGGAAATTAGATTTCCCTTCTAAAGGGTTCTTTCTTTGCTCTTGGATAAAGTCATGATTTTTTTGCACATTGTATATTGAAGAAAAAATAGAGGTCACTGTCTTTGGGGTAGAGAAAAGAGAACAAATATCAATGGTGAAAACATTACAGACAAAACTAGATGTATATTTTAAAATTGCAAATTCATAAAATTGCATGGAAAGGAAAAGATGGAATATAGATTATGGTGGTAGGCAATGCAGCCTAAGGCAGTGGGTTTCAAATTCAAATTCTTTTTACTGGTTGTACAACTTACTGCTATTATTATTATTAGCCAAATGAAGTATTATGAGAAGCCTCAATATATAACAAATTAGATCAGCTAAGAAGGGAGTAGGGGTCACTGTAGCCCCTTTATCTCCATGGCAACCTCCTGGGCTTTTTTTTTTTTAATTAATTAATTTATTTCGAGAGAGGGTGGGTGGGGGGAAGCGTGTGTGAGAGGGGCAGAGGAAGAAGGAGAGAGAATCCCAAGCAGACGCTGCACTGAGTGCAGAGCCCAACGCGGGACTTGATCTCATGACCCTGAGAGCATGACCAGAGCCCAAACCAAAAGTCTGATGTTTAACCGACTGCGCCGCCCAGGCGCCCCCCTCTGTGGACTTCTTTATCACCCTTGAGGCTACCATAGACTGGGATCAGAAGACACGTGTCAAATTTAAACTCTGTCACCTGCTTGCAGTTTACATTGGGAGAGTCATGTAATTTTTTTTTTTTTTTTTTTTTAAGGATTTTATTTATTTATCTGACAGAGAGACAGTGAGAGAGGGAACACAAGCAGGAGGAGTGGGAGAGGGAGAAGCAGGCTTCCCGCTGAGCAGGGAGCCCGATGCGGGGCTCGATCCCATGACCCTGGGATCATGACCTGAGCCGAAGGCAGACGCTTAACGACTGAGCCACCCAGGCGCCCCGGAGAGTCATGTAATTTTTGATACTGTTTTTTCATCTATAAAATCAAGAAACCGTACCAAGATCCTCTTAGTTTTGGAAATGCTTTGATATCTTCCAAGTTGGAGAACAAGCTACTTTCATCTGGGAAAGCTTCTTATCATAAGGGAACACACTTTTAAAACACAATGGAAATATCTCATATTTGCTTCATTTTCTTCTAGGACCAGGATCCTGCTGCCTTTGGTAAACACTCTCTGTTGGTGAATTCTTCCAGATATTATCTGAACATCCGATACACCCTGCTGCCCTACCTCTACACTCTTTTCTACCGAGCTCACACGCGGGGGGACACCGTAGCGAGACCCCTGGTCCATGAGTGAGTTTCCTGACCCACAAAGAATCCCTTTCAGATTGTTCATTTCAGTTGCCTTGTTAGTGGTAACAAGGTTAGTTTGGATCTTGTTGCCACCTAATGTGTGGTTGCCCAGTACTGGAAGCTTCACCTGCCTTCTCTGTTTTCCAGGTTCTACCAGGACCCAGCCACTTGGGATGTGCACGAGCAGTTCTTGTGGGGGCCTGGACTGCTCATCACACCTGTTTTGTATGAGGTGTGTTTCTAATCTGGACAATGGCATAGAATATCTCACTTGTCCTCGTGGCTCTATAGCTGAATAAGCTGAGTCTGGAGTGTCTATGGCTGCATTTAAATATGAATATGAATATGAATATGAATATGAATATGAATATAAATATGGAGCGCCTGGGTGGCTCAGTCGTTAAGTGTCTGCCTTCAGCTCAGATCATGATCCCACGGGATCGAGCCCCACATTGGGCTCCCTACTCAGTGGGGAGCCTGCTTCTCCCTCTGCCCCTCACCCTGCTCATACTTTCTATCTTTTTCTCATTCTCTCTCTCTCAAATAAATAAACAAAATCTTTTAAAAAAATATAAATATGAATGAGAGAGAGAGAGATCATGAAAGTTTGGGAATTAGAAAAGTAGTAATTCTTGGTCCCACTGCCCCACCAAGCAAAACAATTTCTGTTTTGCAAAATTACCTTAAAACTTGTTTTCTTAAGCATATGACCATGGATTGAGAGGCTTTAAATGCCTTGTGAGTTTGGGCTGGCTATCTCTCTGTGCTTCCTTTTGACCAGAGGACATGTGCTCTTGGGGTTGGGCTGGGAAAAGAGAAGAGGTAAGAGAGGAGCAGGGAGGGAGGTCTGGGCAAGGGGGAGGGCGTTACTCTGGAGACCAGATATGAAGGACCACATGTACCCTCCCAAAGTGCGAGTGGGGAAGTGTGGGAGAGGGATCGGGATGCGGCTGATCACTTTATAAACATGGGAGATCGCCAGTGTACGCACGTCGAAGTCCCATCTCTTGGCAGGTGCTGCGAGCAGCAGTGGGACTGCTGGAAGGCTCTCCTTAGAGGCCTGGCTGTTTCAGTCTCCTCCCACATGTCAGATTACGCCAAGTAGCTTGGTGAACGAACTTTCTCTGCTTCTCTTAGAAAGTTCAGGAGCCTCGAAACTTAATTCCTAGGCACAGCTGTGCTTTGGGTAAACTGCCCAACTTTTCTGAGTATCTGTATTTATACCTGTAGAATGGGATGGTCCTAACCACCTCTCAGGATTGTTCAGATGAGCACGTGCAACCACACATGAGGTGTTGTGGAAACTGTAAGCGGCATGCTGATGTTGTTCAATATTTGTGTTTCCCTAGGGTGTGGACCAAGTGAAAGCCTACATACCGGACGCCATCTGGTACGACTATGAGACAGTAAGTAAGGCAGCCCTGCTTGGGTCAGAGACCAGCCTCGAGCAGAGGGCAATTCTAAGGCAGGAGTCCTGGGAGCTTGGGGTAGGATAATAGCGCAACGTTTTACATTTGGTTGATAGAGGGTACTTTTCTGTAAGGAAGGCCTTTCTAGGTGTACTATGAAATAATTTGCATAACTGGGGTAGGTTTAGGGGAATTTTCATTGTATCAGCCTGGCTACTGTGCAGCTATGAGGGCTAGTTATTGGCCTTAGTATGGGATACCCTAGTGAATGAAAGCCCAGTTGTGAAAGAATCACCACACGGTGTAATTCAAAGAAATAGGCAGGTTGGAGTCTCAGATCTGCTATTTCGATTATGCCTTGGGCAACCCTTTGCTTTTGGGGGTCCTGCTTTTCTTTCTTTTTTTTTTTTTTCAAGTTTTTATTTAAATTCCAGTTAGTTACAATATAGTATGTTAGTTTCAGGAGTAGAATTTAGTGATTCATCACTTAGGTACAACACCCGGTGCTCATCACAAGTGCCCTCCTTAATGCCCATCGTCCATTTAACCCATCCCCCCACCACCTCCCCTCCAGCAACCCTCAGTGTGTTCTCTGTGGTTAAGAGTCTGTTTTATGGTTTGCCTCTCTCTTTTTTACCCCTATGTTCATCTGTTTTGTTTCTTAAATTCCACATATGGGTGAAATTATACAGCATTTGTCTTGCTCTGACTGACATATTTTAAATGAGGCAACTGAACCAGAATGATCTGCACAGTCGCTCCTAGTTCAGTGGTCCCTTATCTGCTCTGTTATCCTTTTGTTGGTTAGGGGGTAGCCATCCAGTGGAGGAAACAATCGGTGGAGATGCTGCTGCCACTCGATAGGATAGGACTTCACCTCCGAGGGGGCTTCATATTTCCCATCCAACAACCCAACATAACCACAGAGGCCAGGTAAACTCCTCATTCTTCTAAGGTGTGACTGCCCTGGCGTTCCAAGGGAGGGTGTTATGGGACAGGCAAATGGACACTAAAAGTGGTTAAGTCAAGGGAAAACATCTCCAGTCAGGAATCTCTCTCCCCTACTTTCAAGGTCAGCCCCAAAGTGGTACCTTCATGTTCATTTAGCATAAGGTGGCCTCAGCTCCTTCACATTTCTAGAGTCTTTCACTTGGGAATTGAATCAGATTTTAAGAACAGTCAAAATAATCATTTGTGAGGATTTCCCTATGACCAGAAACTGTCTTCAAATAGATTTTCTTGGGCATGAGAGAATTCAAGTTAAATAAGAGGTAAGAGTTATCACATGGAAGTGAACATAGCTTCCAAGGTCAAGAGCCAGAATGTTCAGGTAGAGACCCCAGCTCTATCACTACCATGTGTTGCCATGGGCAACGTCCTCTCTGTGTTGCTGCTTAGCATGAGCAAACTGGGGATGACAATAGTTGGACTTTTTAGTGTCATAAGGCAGGTTAAATGGAATAATAGACATGACTTACTGTATATAGGACACTTAGAAGAATGGCTGGCACATGGTAAGCGCCCAGTAAGTGCTGATTGTTACTAGTATCACAAACCCAGTCTTTGGCAGGAACTGCCTCCTTCTATCATTCTTCTTATGGTCATTCATTACCAACCTCTGCTGTCTATCTACACCCAATATCCATGTTTCCAAAGGATGTCAATATCTACTCTATTTCTGGGGTCAACTCTGAGTTCAACTCTGAGTTCATCTGAGTTCATCCTGAGGCATGAAAGGGGCTAGTTGAACAAAGTTCTAAGCTTTCTTCATTCTCTGAAACTGAGAGTTGCTTTTTTACAGTCGAAAGAATTCCCTGGGACTCATTGTTGCCTTGGACTACAAGAGAGAGGCAAAGGGCGAGCTGTACTGGGATGATGGTGTATCTAAAGGTAGGCTTCCCTGTGACCCCCTCCCTAGGGTTCTCAGTGGAAACTAGTCATTGCAGGCTGTCCAGTATGGCACTAACCCTATTATCGTCGGTGCTGATTTCTGTAAGCTTAGAATCAATTTATTCTGGAAGTTTGGTTAGCCAAGCACAACGCATTAAAATAGACTTCAGATGAGCAACTCGTATGTTATTGACTACCAAAGCAACAGACACTATTGGGTTTAGTTTAATTACTCTCTTCTTTGGGTATCATTACCAATACCAAATAATACATTTTTGTTAATAGATTTGTAAAATACTGCTTTGGTTACTATTGAGGGGGAAGTATCTAATTTGTATAGAATGCTTTTCCACTGTAAGATTCCCGTAGAAGTAACTGACATAAGCTTATGGTCTGTGATTATAAAAAAAAACCCTGCCCTCTGTAGAATTAGCATTTATTGGATATTTATTATTGCACTGTAGGCAGAGGATATGAAGATGAATAAGACGTAGGCATTAGGCATTGCCCCTGAGGAACTCCTGGTCCAGCAGGATAGATCCAATATACATGTGGATGACTATAAGTGCAAGTCACAATGTTTTAAATGCCAGCAAAATGGTACCACAGAGTGCCATGGGAGTTTGGAGGGCGAAGCAGTGAGTGTTGGTTGAAGTGGCCCAGGAAACTTGGTGGAGGTTTGGCAAAAAGGGGCAGAACCTGGGTAGGCAGAGAAAAAGAAGAGAAAAGCATGACCGCACAGCTCCTCTGCTTCCTATAATAATGGGTACTCCTCTATCTTTCTCTTCTAGATGCTGAAAAGAAGTATATTCTGTATGATTTTTCTGTCACCTCTGTAAGTACTGTTTTTGAGGAACACACAGTGTATGCTCTTTTCTGTGATGGTGTTTTGAGTTTTTGGTTTGCTATAATGCTTGGTCATGTGGAACAGGGGCCATGCCTAATGGCCCCAGAAAGGACTAGAGTTAAAATGAAAGTTTTTAATCTATGTTAGATATATAAACCTCTCAAGTTAGCATGGCTTCAGTGAAGAACTTGGGTTTTTTTCTGGAAAAAAAAAAATCATTGTCTCTGAGCTTGATATGAGTCCTGGCTTCTGAGATGTGTCCTTGGCGGGGCGGGGATGGGGGGGAGTGGGGTACAAGTATGTGTGGGATGGGGGTAGGGGTGACGAGTGGTATGGGGCCTTTATGAGGTTCTTCCATAATGGCCTTCTTTTCCAGCCCACAAAACTTTGCCTTGGACACAGGTATTGAGTGGTGGTTTTGAGAGGTTGGAAGATACAGAAAGATACAGTTCAACACTTCCCTCATCTCTCCCTCTAGAGCACCGAGGGGAAGAAAGGCAGTAATGCTAGCAGATGATGTGAGAATTCTAATTTGATTTTCTTAGAAGGCTGATTGTGCATGGGTGGAGATTTGTGGGGTATCTCTTTCCTTTATTTCTCCTTTCTTTTAAGAAAGGAAGAATGAAGAATAAGAAAACATGTTGTTTTTTAATCTATTCTTTTTATTTTGAGATAATTATAGAGCCCCATTCAGTTGTAAGAAATAATACAGAGAGTTTCCCTTGTCCCCTTTACCCAGTTTCCCCTCATGGGAACATCTTGTCCTTTCAAGAATGTGATGTAGATGGAATCATACAGCATATAAGCTTGGAATTGGCTTTTTTCCCTCAGCAAAATTCTCTCAAAATTCATCAAGTTGTTGTATATTAAAAGTCTATTCATTTCTGTTGCTGAATAGCATTCCAAGATATAGATGTCTACCTTTTGTTTAACCATTCGCTTAATAAAGAGTATCTGGATTATTCCAGTCATAGCTATTACAAATAGAGCTGCTATGAACATTCATGGACAGGTTTCCATTTGTCTGGGATAGACGCCCAAGAGTGCAGTTGCTGGGTCTTACAGTATTTGCATGTTTAGTTTTGTGAGGAACTGCCAAGCTGGTTTTTAGAGTGGCCGTACCATTCTGCATTCCCACCAGCAATGTTTGAGTACCCCAGTTTCTTTGCATCATACCAACATTTATGTTGTCACAACTTTTTTTTTTTTTTAATTTTAGCTCTTCTGATAAGGGTGTAATGACCTGTTATTATGGTTTCAGTTTGTATTTTTTTGATGTTTAATGATGTTGACTATCTTTTCATTTGCCATCTGTGTATATTTATACTCTCTTAGGTGAAATGTCTGTCCAGTTCTGCCCATTTTCTCATTGACTGGCTGATTTTTCTGTTCAGTTTTGAGAGTTCTTTATACATTCTAGGGAGGACTTCTTTGTTGGATACATGGTGGGTAAATATTTTCTATCAGTCTGTAGGCATGTCTTTTCATTCTTGCAACAGAGTCTTTCACAGAGCAAAAGTTTTAAATTTTGATGGGTCTAATTTATCATTTCTTTTCTTTTACGGATTATGCTTTTTGGTGTCCACTGTAGGGACTCTTTCTATTTCTAGGTCTTGAATATTTTTCTCCTATTTTTTCCCTAAAAATTTTAGTTTTTCCTTTTACATTTAAGTCTGTGATCTGCTTTGAGTTAATTTTTATACACGATCTGAGATTGAGGCGCAGGTTTTACTTTCGGCCTCCAGATGGCCAACTGTCCCAGCACCGCTTGTTGAAGACTCTTTGGTCTCCACTACATAATTTTGCACCTTTGCAAAAAATCACTTGGGCACGCTTGTGGGTCCCCTAATCTTTTTATTTTTTTATTATTTTATTTTATTTTATTTTATTATGTTATGTTAGTCACCATACAATACATCATTAGTTTTTGATGTGGTGATCCACGATCCATTGTTTTCGTATAACACCCAGTGCTCCATGCAGTACGTGCCCTCCTTAATACCCATCACCGGGCTAACCCATCCCCCCTCTCCCCTCCCCTCTAAAACCCTGTTTGTTTCTCAGAGTCCATAGTCTCTCATGGTTCATCTCTCCCTCCGATTCCCCCCCTTAATTTTTCCCTTCCTTCTCCTAGTGTCCTCCATGCTATTCCTTATGTTCCACAAATAAGTGAAACCATATGATAATTGACTTTCTCTGCTTGACTTATTTCACTTAGCATAATCTCCTCCAGTCCCATCCATGTTGATGTAAAAGTTGGGTATTCATCCTTTCTGATGGCTGAGTAATCCATTGTATAAATAGACCACATCTTCTTTATCCATTCATCTGTTGAAGGGCATCTCGGCTCTTTCCACAGTTTGGCTATTGTGGACATTGCTGCTATGAACATTGGGGTGCTTATGGCCCTTCTTTTCACTACATCTGTGTCTTTGGGGTAAATACCCAGGAGTGTAATTGCTGGGCCATAGCGTAGCTCTATTTTTAATTTTTTGAGGCACCTCCACACTGTTTTCCAAAGTGGCTGTACCAACTTGCATTCCCACCAACAGTGTAAGAGGGTTCCCCTTTCTCCACAACCTCTCCAACATTTGTTGTTTCTTGCCTTGTCAATTTTTGCCATTCTGACTGGTGTAAGGTGGTCTCTCAATGTGGTTTTGATTTGAATTTCCCTGATGGCTAATGATGATGAACACTTTCTCATGTGTCTGTTAGCCATTTGTATGTCTTCTTCAGAGAAGTGTCTGTTCATGTCTTCTGCCCATTTATGGACTTCATTATTTGTTTTTTGGGTGTTGAGTTTGAGAAGTTCTTTATAGATCTTGGATACCAGCCCTTTATCTGTAGTGTCATTTGCAAATATCTTCTCCCATTCTGTGGGTTGCCTCTTTGTTTTGTTGACTGTTTCCTTTGCTGTGCAGAAGCTTTTTTATCTTGATGAAGTCCCAAAAGTTCATTTTTGCTTTTGTTTCACTAGCCTTTGGAGATGTATCTTGAAAGAAGTTGCTGTGGCCGATGTCAAAGAGGTTACTGCCTATGTTCTCCTCTAGGATTTTGATGGATTCCTGTCTCACATTGAGGTCTTTTATCCATTTTGAGTTTATCTTTGTGTATGGTGTTAGAGAATGGTTGAGTTTCATTCTTCTGCATGTGACTGTCCAATTTTCCCAGCACTGGAAAAAAAAAGGAGAGATACTATCTTTTTAAATGTCAAAGTGTCCTCCGCTTTTTTTTTTCTTCAGTCTTCAGTTCCATCTTGGTCAGAGCTACACTTCATCACTTTTGAACTCTGGTTCCATGGGAAGGTTGTCTGCTTCCCTGGGGCTTCAGTCTTCTTGTCTCAAGAATGGGCTCATTTTAGCTTCAGCCTCACAACTTGCTGTCGGAATGGAACAAGATGCTTAGCACCATGCCTGGCACAGAGTAAACACTCATAAATTTTAGCTCCTAACCTCGTTATCATTAAAAGAAAAAAAAAATATTTAGGCACTCTGTGTGTGTGTCTTCATCTTTGTATGCCAGTAGGTCTGTGTGTGTGCTGGTGTCTTTTTGTTTAAGAGTACCCATTTTGTCCACTTGGAAATTCTGTGATGTCAGGAACATATTTCCTGAGCAATGGAATCAGTAAATAACCAGTGAACCAAAGCAAACATGAAATGTTACTGAAAGATTGAAGACCGTGTAGAGTCTGGGTTAGCAAATTCCCTGGGGACCATCATCAGGCACCAATTAGAACTTCAGAGATAAAAGACATACCTCAGATGTCAGAAAGCAAGATGTTGAGGGGTATTTGGTGCTGTATCTGGTTTCTAAACACATGTTTTTGTGGTTTTGTTTTTCCAGAACCGTCTACAGGCAAATATTACAAATAATAACTATACAGACCCTAACAACCTCATGTTTACAGATATCATAATCTTGGGAATGGACAAGCAACCTACCAATTTTACCGTCTTACTTAGTAATTCTGCCACCTCCATTTCAAATGTTACCTACGATGTTTCATCAAAGGTGGGAGACTGTTCCATCCTTGCGGTGCCCTTGTCAAAAGCCCTGGGCTAAGATTCTGACAGCCAGCTCTCCCTTGCTCTTTTGACTTTGGGCAGTTACAGAGACAGCTGGCTTGCTGCATGCAAATCTACCATACCACAGGGCAGTTGCAGAAGGAGAAACATATGCATGCTAAATATGGACTCCTGAGCTTGGTTTGTATCAGAACACTAAAGAAGACAGTGGGAGCTGGGACCCTGAGGCAAGGCAGTTCTTCTCTGGGCAGATTTAAGACTAGACCTGCAGATTCCAGATGTGATACAGTGAAAATATAATTCAATACATTGGCCTAGTTCTGGAGAGTATTTAAGTTACTCATTTAAGTTAAAGACTCTGTTTGAGACACAGTTGACACACTACTTTTATACCATTACAGAAAAGGAGAGTTGAATAGAACATTAGGGGTAATTCAGTTCTGCCCTTACTGAATGAGTCCCTTACATGCTAATCTTTAACAAAAGGTTCCAATTGTTAGTTGACTATTTCAAGTGCTGGGAAATTCACTATCTCTTAGGGCAGCCCCCTTCCATTTTGACAATGCAGATAGAAAAAAATAAGAGCCTGGTTTCTGTACTAAGCAGAATGGGATTCCAGTCCTAGCTCTGTTGTTTCCTAGCTGCGAGATCTTGGGCAAAGCATTAAACCTCTCTAACCCTCAGTTTTCTATTTTGTGAAATGAAGATAGCCATATTATTTGTAGCATAGGATTACCTTCGAGGATTGATGGAGATAATGCATATAAAGTGGTTATCACAGTGCTTGGCCCCTATAAATGCTCCATAAAGTTTAACTGTTGTTATTACTGCCATCATTATTACAATGTGTGAGCACCACACCCAGAGGGCTGTGAGTCTGACAAAGACAGCCCTGCTTGTGATCTGTACTCCTTCATATGATGAAAGCCCTTCCCATTCAACATTCCACAGTGACTCCATGAGGTGAGAAAGGTCAGGAATAAGCCAAGTTCATTTTCCCGACCGGGAGGTCAAAAGCTCCAGAGGATAAAAAATAATATTCCAAATATCCCATGACAAAGTGGATGAAGGGCTAGCTCCCCTTCCAGATCATCAGGGAAGGACATTAGCCGGGTGGCTCAGCCTCACCGTATTTGTCGTGTGGCCTCTCCTTCCTCAGGTGGTGAAGATCAGTGATCTCAAGGGACTGGTACTCGGTCAAGAATTCTCCATTGAATGGAAACTTCCAGTCAGTGACCTGGAGAAATTCAACTGCTACCCTGAGGGTGCTGCTGTCTCTGAGGAGAGGTGTAGGCTGCGGGGGTGCCTTTGGGAGGTAATAATCAGTGAACAGATTACCACAGTGAGCAGAAGTTGGAAAAACTGTCCCATGAATAATTAGGCACCTAGAAAACACTTCCCAAATGTTGCTGGGTTGAAGAGTAATCATCCTTCAGAAAGAAAATGACACTATGTCAACTGATAAATTATTTTGCCAACTCCGTGTGAGAAGTGATCAGTGTTTTCCTCAGATATCCCAAATCAGAAGACACTCTGTCTTTCCTCCAACCACAGCATTTAAAATCCCACTTTTATTTTTAACACAACAATAATACGTTGGGTATGCATTGTGCATTGAGTATTTTAAGTGAGGTGGTTTTTTTTTTTTTTTCCATCTATTAGAGAGTCCTTGTGGAAGGTAAGGTAAGACTGTTTGTCTTCATTTGAAAAATAGAATGAAAGCCAGAGAGATTTCCTCAAGGTCACAATGGCAGCAATGAGAATGCTGGAGCAGAAGCCTGTCTGAGGATTCCAGTCTCCAGATCAGGCTTACTGCTGACCCTTCCTTGTCCACCCAGTAGAGGAGGCCAATGGGCATGTGTTTTTTAAATGGATTTAAATCATTTCCTGGTGCTGTCACAACAAAGTACCACAAACTAGGTGACTTAGAACAACAGAAATTTGTTATCTCAAGAGTTCTGGGAGCTAGAAGTCTGAGATCAAGGTGTCAGCAGAGTTGGTCCCTTCTAAGAAAAGGGAGGGAGAATCTGTCTCATGTATTTCTCCCAGATTCTGGAGGTTCTCTGGCACTCATTGGTCTTGCTTGGTTTATAAAAACATCACCCCGATCTCTGCCTTCCTCCTCACATGGGGATCTCACTGGGTGCAGGTCTGTCTCTGTGTCTAAATTTCCCCTTTTAATGACACCAGTCATATTGGATTAGGGTGATCTTAATGATCTCATTGAACCTGATCATCTGTAAAGACCCTATTTCCAAATAAGGTCACTTTCACAGATACCAGAGTAGGACTTCACATCTTATGGGGGTGGGGGGATCATAATTCAAGCCATAATAACGGGCATGGTGTAAGAGACTTTGTTTGTGTGAACCAACTTCTCCAGGAATCAGACCCTCGAAGTATGGTGTTAGAAGCTGATGGAGAATTTCTCCTCTTGTTCTAGTACACAACTGTTCCTGACGTGCCCACCTGTTACTACGACACCATCCCTAGGTATGCCGCCAGTAACATTCAGTACCTGCCTACGGGCATCACCACAAACCTTGCCCACCTGGGGGCCCCAGAATCAGCCCGAGCAGCCCCTGCCTCTGGCTCTCTCTCGGCGACAATCAGCTTCCTCCAGCTGAGCGTGATCTACCACACAGAAAACATGCTGCAGTTCAAGGTAATTTCCAAGGTGGTACAGGTTCTGATCCTCAACACAGAGTTCTTACAGCTCCATGTGGACGAAAGTCATTGAAACACTGTTGGTCCAAATCCATCATTTTATGGACAAAGGCACCATGGCCCAGAGAGGTAAAGGTCAGAGACTTAGGAGCATGGTAGAACCAGGATGTGACCTTGGACCCACCAGGGTTGTGAATGTCCTGCACTGCCAAGTGCTCAGTCATAAGTGTCCTCAAAGAACCCCTTCTTAGCCCTGTGAAAAAATGTGTCTGCTCCATGGGAAACTCATACAAGTGGCATTGACCCACTTCCAATGTTAGAGTTATTTCTCTAGCAGTGGTTCTTAAACTTCAGAGAGTACCAGAATCACCCACAGGTCTCCTTAAAGTTCAGATTGCTGGGCCTCTGCCCTGGAGTTTCCAGTCTGAGAGTCTGCTTCCTTAACACGTTTCCAGGCGATGCTGATGCTGCTGTGGGGGAAGGGGCCACACTTTGAGATCCACAGCTCTGCTCTGAGGGGAGTACAACGTGACCCACATGTATTTCCTAATAGCCACACTCTTAAAAATGTATTTGAAAAAAATCAAACTAACATG
Organism: Halichoerus grypus; assembly: GCF_964656455.1. Classification (NCBI taxonomy): domain Eukaryota; kingdom Metazoa; phylum Chordata; class Mammalia; order Carnivora; family Phocidae; genus Halichoerus; species Halichoerus grypus. The sequence goes on from NC_135723.1 coordinate 94,286,256, forward strand.
CTGAAATATTATCTCACCACGTAATCCAAAAACAGTTACTGAGATATTTTAGAATCTTTTATTCATACTAACTCTTCAAATTTTGGTGTGCAGTTTGCACTTATAACAAGTCTCAATTCAGATTAGCACCTGTAGAGCATTCAATGGCCACAAGTGCCTGGTGGATCCACTGCTGGGTGAGTTAGAGACAGAGACTGCAGTAGGCGGAGCTGCCTCACAAGGTCATCTTTATGTGTACCAATAAGGAGATTTCAGGGAATGATTTCCAAAGCCAGTGACTCCCCAACAGGGGTAAACAGGCTCCTTTTGTTAGGGCCTGGGATGAGTATCAGAAGGGGGTTTTAACATTATAATGAAGCGGAGGTAATTGTGCCATCTACACAGACCTCTCCTCAAATGTTTCTTTTCCTGTTCCAGCAATTCCATAGTTAGTTTCTAAAAGAAAAAGTTAGAGTTAGGCAGAAGCTTCTAGGAGTTTCCTGAGTTCAAGGGGTCAGCCTTGAATTCAGGGGGTCACGGGGGTCTCACCAGTGACAGTACCACCTTGGACAACCAACTCTAAACATTGTTTTTCACACTGTGTTGGAGGAATCACTCCAGGGATCTTGTGAAAATGAAAATTCAGATTCAGAAGTTGGAGGGGAGGAAGGCCTGAGATTTTGCATTCCTAACAAGCCTCCAGGTTATACTGCTGCTTTGGGTCTGAGAAACACAATTTTAAGAAGCAGGGCTACGGGCAAAACTTGTCTTAAGCATCTGAAAGCTCAACCAGTAAGATCTGAGTCCATATAAAAACTTGGTTCTCTAATTTCTGACATATACATACATGCCCAAACATAATCTTAACACAATTACGTGCACGTACATATTCACGTACTCATAAACACACACACACACACACACACACACATTCTATCCATGAAATTCTATACACTGAATTCATAAATTATTTAGAGGAAGTGTCCTCCCTGCTTCTGAATAGGTATTTCTGAGGCATTTTGGAGTTCAGGATCCATATTGGGCACTGTAGGTCGGGGGGCTTCACTTCTATTTGCTTTGGGATATTTGATGCCTCCCAATGTGATTCAAACTGGCCAGAAAACATGGGAACTGAATTATATGAGCTGGCAGGAGGGATTTTAGGTCTAAGATTATTCCATCAGAAAGTTTCCTTCTCTCTTCTTGTTAGATCTTTGATTCCACAAACAAAAGGTACGAGGTCCCAGTGACTCTGAACACCCCTCCCTCTCCAGTTGGATCCCCTGAGGACCGTCTGTATGACGTCATGATTCAGAACAATCCTTTTGGGATCCAGATTCGACGAAAAAGCTCCAGCACTGTGATGTAAGCACTATTTATTTAGTTCTCATTAAAGTGGTTCTAAGTCTAATTATGGTGGTTCTGATTAATGCACATAAAATATTAATCTTAGAGACAATGTAAGTATGTGTGTGTGTATGTGTGTTAAACAGGGAGTAGATCTATTGCTCTATTTTCTACTAGTCACTAACTCAACAAGAAAAATTAATAAGAGGCTTAAAATAAGTGTTGCTTGATTTCAGAAAAAAGAAAAATGCATGTTCTACTCATTGTTCTTGTTAAGTAGAACAGAAAACTCTTTTTAATAAGCATGACAGATAACCTAGGATAGAAATCAGCTCTATATAGCCTCATTACAAAATAACAGAAGACTCAGGAGAGAGGGAATGTTTACTAAGGAAAGAGAAACACTTTCTTACAATCAGCTCTGTAGACTTAAAGCCTTTTCCCAATATTAAATGTGAAAAGAGTTGTCATTTCTCATCCCTTGTCCTGCTGCTGAATGGAATGAAGTGAAGGTCTGGATTTTGCCTGGGGCTGAAGTTCCCCTTCCAAGTAAAAACCATCACGTGTAGGCACACATGTAGACAGCCTTTGGCTCTCTTTGACTGCATGTCTAACTTTGGTCAGTGGCATTCTTTGCTAAGAAGTCCTTTGGCCAATCAAGAGAAGTCATTCGAAGAGCTTCACCCTTTTCTGTTGGGAAATTTGCTTAGACCTTGCTTATTTATTCATACGTGTATTCAAACTGATACTCCAGACAATGATAACTAGAGATAAAGAGATGAGTGAGACATAGTTCTTGCCTTCAAGGAGCCCATGACGCAGAAAAAGAGTTCTCAGCCTTGCAGACCACAGAATAAAAATGCAAACGCAGAACGTTGGCAGTGAGTCATGGCCATTGTTACGAGCTGTGTCTTCAGCCAGTATTTGAACCTGGATCCAGCTGTGCATTCCTTTAGGAGGCTTCAGAATCAACTAGAATTCCCAAATGGGCCCCGTGCTTGCTCTGGCCTGTGATCAGTACAATGTGGAGGTATGCCTTTGTGTTGCAGTTGGGATTCTCAGCTGCCTGGCTTCACCTTCAACGACATGTTCCTCTCCATTTCTACTCGCCTCCCCTCTCAGTACATCTATGGCTTTGGGGAGACGGAGCACACAGCTTTCAGAAGAAATATAAAGTGGACCACGTGGGGAATGTTTGCTCGCGATGAGCCCCCAGCGGTAAGCACAGAAGAATAAGACTATCAATCAGTTTCTCTCCGTGTAAACTTATCTTAATCCATATGTACGTGTATAGTGCCCTATTAATCAGCTTCACCTTATATTGATAAATTCTGTTCTCAGATGAAATAGGCCACAGGTTATGCTCCTTCTGTCCCTAACATATTTTTTCCTGTGGACTATGGATTTTACTTCATAAACTTTTCTTTAGTATATTCTGTGTGTCAGGTACATGTCTTACGTAATAAAACGCTGTCTGTTCTCCAGGGGCTTATAGGCTAGTAAGAGAGAGAGATGCAGAATTAATGGTAATCCAGTATAATCAGTGCTATAATAGAATTACATAATAATAAACGAGGAAGACATGGAAGGGGAGGGCACCTGGTTTTTTATTTGGGGTGGAAAGGAAGGTTAAGGAAGGTTTTATAAAGGACGTGACATTATGCTGAATCTTCAATATTGAATAGGAGCTTGCTGTTTGCATTATGATGTAGAAACAACTTTTCGAGTATTTCTTTTTTTGATTACTGCCTACTCTCCCCCATGGCTCTCCCAGTACAAGAAGAATTCCTATGGCGTCCACCCCTACTACATGGCACTGGAGGAGGATGGCAGCGCCCATGGCGTGCTCCTGCTAAACAGCAATGCCATGGGTAAGACAGAGGCACGTTCCCTGGGTACCACCATAACTAGCTGTGACCCCTTTCCTGGGATCTGGAATATCAATAGAAATAGAGAAATTCAAGGGCAAGGGAAATGGGATAGATAAACTATGACTTTTCCTTCCTTCCTTCCTTCCTTCCTTCCTTCCTTCCTTCCTTCCTTCCTTCCTTCCTTCCTTCCTTTCTTCCTTCCTTCCAGATTTATGAAGAACTTTAGGCCAGGTATTAGCGGTAAAATTTTGACCAAATTGCATGACCTTCTTTTACTGTGACAGTTTAACTTCCTTTCGCAGAGTGATACAAGATGTTGAGATTAAGATTATGTTTGGGGTACCTGTAAACCCATCTACTCCACTACATGAAAGAAAACTTTCCAGAGAAGGAGAGCTTTAAAGAAAGAGAGTGAAGAGTACATTTGAGGGCAGATTTCCTATCTGGGTGATGTATAGTTCCAAGGACTCCTTGTCTTCTTTTTTTTTTTTTAACAGATGTGTCATTCCAGCCCACTCCTGCCCTAACATACCGCACCACAGGAGGGATTTTGGACTTTTATATGGTTTTGGGGCCAACCCCTGAGCTTGTAACTCAACAATACACTGAGGTTAGAATTCACTCTATGCATTGATAAACAATCAAATGTTTATTGGGTATTACCATGTTCTTAGCACTGAGATAGGTCGATTTTTATTTCTGTGTCTCTTGTGTATTCCTACTACGTTATTGCTGTCTTTCCTGAAGTTAGGTGCTAATGTTACAGGTATAAAGGCATAGAGATGCCACACGTGTCTCTTAATTATTTGCTGAGCATCCTAAGAATCTCTAATCAGTAATAGCCCCTGAGTTCTCAGCCTTCCCAGAGTGGAAGCTCCAGAACACAGGAGATTTTCTGTCATTCTGCATGCTGATGGTCATTCCATATTTATTTGACTTTCTGATTTTTCTTGAGCGAGGCCTCTTAGATTGGACAGTGCTCAGTAGAAGTGCTCAAGTTGCTTCAATATAAGACTTTTCTTCCCTTTCCCCAAAACTCTTCCTGGATCCATTTTTCTTTTTTATTCTAGTTGATTGGTCGGCCAGCAATGACTCCATACTGGGCCTTAGGATTCCAGCTAAGTCGCTACGGATACCAGAATGATACTGAGATCTCCCAATTGTATGAGGCAATGATGGCGGCCCAGATTCCCTATGTATGAATTCCCCCACTCAGTCCGTGGTTTGATTAGTTATGGGAATTTGTGCCTAATTATAGATTGAAAATGTCTTCAGGGAAACTATTGATGACTATTTCAATATAGGAAAATGTAGCTGTGGAGCTAGTCTTGTATGGAATACAATGCTTTTTAAATTTATTTCATGCCACCCTTTTAAATCAAGGGTTCAAAATTGAAATTTGCATTAATTCTTCAGTAATTGGCAGTGTGACTGAGGGATATTGTTACTCACTGCCTTTTGCCAGGAATATCCTGCAGTAGGCATGGCTGGTCTTAAGCCATGACTTTGGGAACTTCTAAGTGAGAATCATGTCACGAGGATGACAACCCCAGATTATATTGTGATTGTTCTTAGAGAGGATGGATATAAAGTGACAGTATGAAAGAAAGCAGTTAAAATCAAGTCTTCACCCTCTCTAAAGCACACATAACCACATATGCATATCACACAATGACAATGTAGACCCCTTCATAAGCCACAGGAAGTGTAGGCTATTGCTGTCAACAAGCAGAAGTCCATAGATAGCATGTCCTTCCTCCTCTGTAATCATCAGTTTCTCATCACTTATGCTCTTTCTCTGCTTTCAGTCCACTTCCTGAGAGTTTAGAGGACAATTAATGACTGGAAGATGAGAATAAAGTGTTATGATGTTCTCATCAAAGATAATATGAAATATTCATCCAGGCTTTAAGTATTTTATTTTTATATACTACTCTACCATATACTTATTAAATGTAAATTAGAAAAAGTTGGAAAATTAAAAGATGAAAATTCCAGAGATCTACCTCACCAAGGTGATCAGTGTTAATAATATGTTGGTTTATTCTTTTCCAAGCTTTGGCTTTTGCACAAATCTCTGCTCCCCAAACAAGTTTTACCTAGAATCTTAAGACAATATGGGTGATTATCCTCTTCAGGCTAAAAAGAAGCACCTCTTTTTTTCAACTGGATATTAACCACGTTAGCCATCACTCACCAATCCTGGATTGAGTGACTTTCACATGCAGAAGTCTGGGTTGGTACTGTTTAGAGAAAAAGGAAGACAAGGTTCTCATCTCATGGACCATCAAGTCAAATGGAATGGCAGAAATATACACATTCTAGAAAGCTATACAATAATATAGTTCTAAATGTGAATAAATCCAATCAGATTTACTGGAGGGGGGAAAATAAAGCTACACTTTTCTGTTTCTCAGGGAAGTCCTGCTTTCTACCCTTGAACATTCAACTAGCACTTGGTTTGATGGGCTCACCAGTTTGAAATTTGAGGAGTGGAAAAGAAATGAATCGAGGGAGGGAAAGGAGAGAGAATTCCAATTGGGGGAACAGAAGGAAAAGGATGGGGACAGGTGATCCGTATGTAGGAATCAGAAAGCAATTTCAATCAGAATTGAAAAGTCAGTGTAGCAAGGTATGGGACAAATTAGGAGGGGCCTGGGCTGGGGCCGGCAGAGCCATTTGTGGGCCCTGAGGGATACTGCCACGGGATCCCCAGCATCTTGCTTGCTCCTTCCTGTAGGATGTCCAGCATGTAGACATCGATTACATGGACCGGAAGCTGGACTTCACTCTCAGCCCCAGCTTCCAAAACCTCGGCCTCCTGATTGAGCAAATGAAGAATGATGGCATGAGATTCATTCTCATTCTGGTAAGTATTTAGAAGATTAGCGCCCATTTTCTGTTTCTGTGTTCATGGCTGTAAAATAGTACCATTGGGAGAAACTAGATGGAGAGTACACGAGACTTCCCAAACATTTTTTGCAACTTCCTGTGAAACTATAATTATTTTTTAAAGTTTTAAAAAGCAAATAAAGGACAGAACAAATGAAAAATGGCTTTCCAATGGTGATACTTTTCATAATTGTCACGGGGATGTAATTTATTATTATGATTCCCTTGGTTAGAGTTAGAACTGTGGACTGAAATACTGAATATAGCAAAAACATCCACAAATCCTCACTGTTTCAGGCTGTGCCTCGGAGGGAATAGCTATATTCTAGTCTCATCTTTACCTTAGGGAGTTCAAAAGCCACTCCAGTTGTATCATTACCCGGCAATGGTGAGGCTCAGGGGACTTACTTCTTCTTAATTAAACTCACAAGCAACTGAGCTAAGATTCAGAACACCAATTCATTATTTTGCATTGGAGGCTATATTTTGATAAACACAGAAGTAGTTACCTGCAAACGGTCCTCCCTTCTAGCTTCCAAGAAATAGAGCATTATTTGCTGACTTTCATTCATTCATTCATTCATTCAGGTATTAATCAAATACTGGGTCTTTGAAAATCACTGTTCTAAAACAGTGTGTGTGTGTGTGTGCGTGTATGTAATCTAAATCAATGAATAAGACATTGTCCTTTTCCTTATAGGGATTTTATTCTATCAAACAGAGATAGCCAATAAGTAAACATCAAAGAAAGATAATTTCAGATAGTGATAATTTATATGACAATTGTGAAATAAGATACTATTATAGAATAACTGAGGCAGGTATGGGATGGGGTGAACAGGGAAGCCACTTTGGACACAGAACAGAAGAAAGAAGCTTCATGTTCTTAAGGAGTATTGATATCACACTGTGGGAGCACAATAAATTGGCTTTATTCATGGGAGGGTAATGTCTTTTTACCCTGGTTTATCTCTAGGAATGTTTTCAAACAGCATACTTTATTCCTCAAGAATTTTATAGATATAAGGCAAATTATCTATGGGTATTTTGTTTTTGTTTTTTGTCTTGGAGATGTTTTTCTCATGTTCACTGTTTTAAACCCTTTCATTGCAGGACCCAGCCATTTCTGGCAATGAGACCCAGTATCGCCCATTCACCAGAGGGCAGGATAACAATGTATTCATCAAATGGCCCAACAGCAATGACATTGTCTGGGGAAAGGTGAGCCTTGGGAGAAGATGCCCATAATTAATCAGCACCAGAATGTCTTGATTAAAAGAGGCTGTCAAAAAAAAAAAAAAAAAGAGGCTGTCAATAAATCTTGGCAAAATATATGGGTAATTAATAAATTATGAATGAGTAGAAATCTGCCTGATGCTGATTAATAAGACCAAGGTTACAGGTCTAATTCTCTAAAATATCAGTGAGCTTTGTTCTATTATCTGGATCTATTCTGGTGCTCCACCCCTTATGCATTCCAGCGGGCCATGTATCAAACCTAAAGAAGTCCTTTAAGAATGGCTCTGAAGTCTCTGCCTGCCAGGCACCCATACTCAAAACTTGTGTTCATCTTTGACCTATGATGCTTAGCATCCTCCATATCGAAATAAATCATTAAGCCCTGTAAATTCTCCCTCTCCTCATGTCTCCTTTCGTTCCTTTTTGTGACCTCAGTCTTCATCTGTTTGATTTATAGCAACAGGATTGTAGGTGAACTTCCTAACCCCAGATGACAGAAGCTCCTAGGCACGATTCAGACTCTGCTCTGAATCGTGCTGTGCTATTTCCTGTTGTTCTAGGTGCATGCCATGCTCACCGTGCCTTTGAATGTTGCCTTCTCAGCTTACCCAAATAATACCTGCACTTCAAGACCAACTCAAATGTACCCCCCTAGGAAGCATCCAATGACCAGTTTAACTCTCCCTATTTCTTCTTTTTCCTATATTAGTATCCTCAGAGAGGATAGCATGTCACTTAGCACGCACATTTCATCTGTGAACTCTTAGAAAACAAGGACTAGAGGGACTCCTGGGTGACTCAGTGGGTTGAGAGTCCAACTCTTGGTTTCAGCTCAGGGTCCTGGGATCGAGTTCCACATTGGGCTCCCTGCTCAATGAGGAGTCTGCTTGAGGATTCTCTCTCCCTCTGCCCCTCCTCTCGCTCATGCTCTCTCTTCCCTATCTCTCTCTCTCAAATAAATACATCTTTAGAAAAAAAAAGAAAACAATGGCTATTTCTTACTTAAATCTCAGTAGATACAGATTATAGTACAGTGCCTATCATGTAGTGTCAGTAAGCGTTTGCTGAATGGATTCATTAATTACTGTATATAGTTAATGTCCTTCTAGATATAGATGAGATTGGTTGAAACTCTGGATTTTTTTAATGCTATGTGTATTTGGGGTCCCCAATAAGTGATAATGCTGCTTAAGAATATTGAGGCTAAGTTTATAGGTTGTGAATGAAATCAATCTTAGTTCTTTAGAGTCATGTTTTAAATTTGTTATTTTTGAAGAGAATTTTGTTATATGTCTATGACAGATCGCAGAGCAGACATTTGAAAGGTGATTGTTCAGAGGATGTATTTAAAGCAGATTTAGCTCATTTTATTTTTGAACTTAATGATTTTGAAAGCTTATGAAATGAGTCAAGGGACCCTAGCCTATTTTCCCCTAACGGAATTTCATATATTCAGATTTTACAATTTAATTAATGGCAAAGATCTCCAAGAATTTTATGGAGATGCATGTCATTAGAGTCTGACACGTGAATCATCTCATGGTCCATGTGCAATGCCTTTTAGAGGTTTTAATTTTTCTTCTTTTTCTCTAGGTTTGGCCAGAACTGCCCAATGTGAATGTGGATACATCCCTTGACCATGAAACTCAGGTTAAGGTATAGTTATGTGCAGATTTCTGTCCACGTTGCCCTAAACATCTGGATACTTATGAGTCTTATCCCAGCACTTGGTTAAGCAGCTCTCTGAGCATGCTTGTCAACTGGTAATTTCTTGGTAGAATGAGATCCTCAAACAGAAAACATAATAAGCAACTAAACTGGAAATGTGTAGAGGGAAATCAAGTGAAATGTCTTCACATGTATGCCTTTAATAGATTGTATTTTGTTTAAATCCAATGGTGCTTGAAAAATAATGAATTGAAGTCGAGAATATTTTCACTGGAGAGGTTATGAACAGACTGGGTTTTTGATGAATTGTCCCCATGTAAGAAAATATGCCAGCCAGGTCAAAAGGGGTAATGTTTTTGAACTCAGCACTTGCTGCCACATCAGCCTGGGCATCTAGCAGCCCCTTTAAACTCTGCAGCTCCCTTTTCCCTGGATGACTGGTCTCCTTTGTTTGACCAGTGTAGAAAAAAACATTTGTATATCTAAAGTTTGATCATTTAGACACAGATAGTTAATTTTCCAGTTCATAGGATTAAAGGCCCAGTCATTAAACAAATCTCATGTTTCAAGGGGATTTAACACTATCTAACCTCCTTCTAGGAGAATAATGAATGCAGTCAGCCTTCTCTGATCTTTGTGTTCACAGTAAACTCTGTAGAAGCAACAGCAGAGCCTGAGGCTAGTTTCAGACCCTGAGAGGGGCAGTGCCTTGCACAAGTACCTGCTCCTCACCCCTTCCTGGTCCCGAGACTCCCCTTCCCGGACAGCCGGACAGGCAAAGACCCAATGTGAGAGTATGTGTTTACTCTTACAGCTGTACAGAGCCTACGTGGCTTTTCCTGACTTCTTACGTAATAGCACGGCTGCATGGTGGAAGATGGAAATAAAAGAGCTGTATGCGAATTCTGAAGAGTCAGAGAAGAGCTTAAAGTTTGATGGATTGTGGATTGTAAGTGCACGCTTAGTGGTTTTTCTTTGGAAATGTTAGGAGTCAAACCATGGAGAGGCAATTCAGAGACAAGCAAAGGAGGGAGCTAAGGCTGGAGGAGTGAGAGAGAGGGATACTCTTATACAGTTGAGGTGCTGGACCCCCAGAGACACAGAGATGATTGTGGGTCTGCCCAGGAACATGCCTGCAGAAGCTGAAGCCCATGGAGGATATGTGCCGCTACTGAAGATGCTGCCAGAGGAAGGGGAGAGGGACATAGACCCCAGCTTCTCTTATCTCCCACCCTCCAGTCGCTGGCCAGTGCCTCCCATTGGCCAAACTACCCAGAAGCGGATGCTAGGGGAGCCTGAGGGCCCATCCTGTGATACAGGACGGAGCTGGGGCGGGCAAGGCATGGATCCAGGAGACAATAGGTGTTCACCATAGTGCTGCTACAGACTCATCTTCAAAGGCCGGTTCGGATGTTGCTTACACATGTCAGTTGGGCTTAAGAGCAGGGCTTCCTGAAATGTCTGCAGGACATGGTCCAAGGCTCTTCTATTTGTGCTTTTCTAGGGATGGGCGGCATATCAGCATTCCAGTCTCCTTCCTCACTGTCCAGTGGCCTGAAATCCTGAGCATATTCTAGGCCAGCTCTCAAGAGCTTCACAGGTCCGGGCTAGGCTGAAAGAAGCTCATAATTCACCCAGAGACAGACTTACAAGCCCACTGGCAGCCCTGGGGCTTCTCTGGCCACTATTCTCAGGGTGGATCGGCCCAGAGCGGACGTATGAAAGATTAGCCCAAATATAGGCAAAGCAAATAGTGAAGAGCTGTGGGTAGCTTTGAGGACTAGGGAGATGATTGCTCTGGGATTTTTGTTCTGCTGGCGGGCAGATACGGCTGAAAAACTCAAAATAGTAAATAGTTCCCAAAATACTTGCCTTTGCCCTAGTATGTCCTGTTTAAGGTAGTCCAATTTATAAAATCTTAACTTTTCTGCTAACAAAGTCGGCAGTGAATTTTCACCTCAGGAACCGCTACTTCTTGTACTTAAGCAATAAATCCCCCAAGTATGATTTGATTTCCAGATTTGGTTCTGAGTTACCCACAACTCTTCAGGACAGCATCTACTGCAGAAAGCGAGACACTCCTCCTTGTGTTTGGTCTCTGCTGATGTCAGAATTAGTCCAAGCTACTGGACTAAGAAAGAGTAGGGGAAGATAATAGCAACCATTGGCCACAGATAAAAAGTGAGTAATTCATACATAGGAAAACAAAGATGGGTTTCTTGTGTGGGGAGATGTATCAAGGAATCTCCTTAGGTCATGGATTCAGCATAATCTCCATATTTTTGCTACTGTGAAGTAATCCTCACAAGCTTAAAAATTCCAGGTAAACTAGGAGTTTCACACTCTACTTAGATGAACATGGGTTCTTAGAGTCCATTTGGGTCAATGCCTTAGAGTAAACAGAGTCAATGAAATGATTAGCTGAGGGCTTAAATAAGATGTGTTCGCCTCTATGAAGTGGTGTCCTCCAGAGCCAAGGCCACACTGCCTCTGACATCACAGAATCTTTCTTATTAACTCATTGCAGGATATGAATGAGCCATCAAACTTTGTGGATGGATCTGTCAGGGGCTGCAGCGATGGAATTCTTAATGATCCACCCTATATGCCATGTATGTAAATGATTCCTTCATCAAAACTCTGAAAGTTTTCCTCTTATTGTCAAAGCAAAGCCTAATTTTGGAGAAAGAAAATACTTGTACACATGACATAAAATCCCAAATAGAATAACCTTGAACAAGTGTAAATTACTAATCAGACATAGAAATAATGACATGATGTATTATGAAAGAAACCAAGCAATGGATGATTACATTTGTAACTATGAACTGATTGCTCACACTTTAAACAACCCCCCCCCCGACGCACAGAATATTTTGATTAAAGAATGAAAATCTAGCTCTGTACTCTCTGCCCATGTCCACAGACTCTTCATGAAGGACATGCCCTAGTAGTCCTGTGGTACAAATGGAAATAGAGCATTATAGGACCTTACCATCAAAGGTATCTCAGAAAGTTGAATCCTCTCACCTTACAGAAACCCAGGGAAGGAAGCAACTCACCTTCTTAGAAGCACCAAACAAGTAGTTTGTGGGACAGAATCTGCTAAGTTTCTTGATGTTTAGTCATGGTTATGCTGTCCAAGTCTCACTAACACCTGTGTTCCTTTCCCTCCTCCTTCCCTCCCTCCCCTCCTTCCCTCTTTCCTTCCTCCCTTCCTACTCCTTCCTCCCTCAATATTTATGTATCAGACAAGTGCTAACAAATCAGAAAATTTAGAGACCTTCATACAGTTGATTGAAACAAGATCTATTCCCTTGAGAATGTTACCATCTAGTGGAAAAAAACAGTCATAACAACAAAGGAGTTTCTTGTGCTGATAAGTGGGCTCTGATTGCACTCTATAAATACCAGAGGACAATGAAGCGTGCCTTTCCCAGCTCCACACCCTGTCCTTACCCTTCATTAGTTATAAAGTCACAGCATGTTGATTTTGTAGACAAAATAATTCTTGAAATTGGAACTGTTATGGGTAACAAAGTCGTTGAGTGAAACGGAGAAATAGCAAGCTAATGAGCATTTCTTGTGAATGCACAAAGCAAGTTGTTTGGGAAGTAACTCGCATTTCCGCTCAGATTTGGAGTCCAGGGACAGGGGCCTGAGCAGCAAGACCCTGTGCATGGAGAGCGAGCAGGTCCTGCCAGATGGCTCGCGGGTGCGGCACTACGACGTTCACAGCCTCTACGGATGGGCCCAGACCAGACCCACCTACGAGTGAGTGTGTTCCTAGAGCGGCTGGCTCAATCCCAAGAGCATGCAACTCTTGATCTCGGGGTCATGAGTTTGAGTCCCATGTTGGGTGTAGAGATTAAACAAATAAATAAACTTAAAAAAAAAAAAAAGGAAGAAACCTGCCTAAAATTTAGTCAAACTGAAGGGAATGTTAAGGCCTCCGTGGTCCCCTGGATTCCTTGCCTCTATGTCTTCCACCCTTTGCCAAGGGGACAAGTAGGAGAAGCCACACCCTCACCTTGAGGCGGTTTGTAAGACCTTTCACTTCCTGCTGACTCAGGACCTCAGGTGCAGCCAGAAATGAGTCACCGGAACTTTCTCCGTTCATGGCTCTTTGCTGGGCTTGCCCAGAGCCTTGTGCATGTGCTGTCTTTTCGGTCCCCAGGAATATGTAGGAGCTTTACCAAGTTCTTCATGGTGCTACTTCTCCAGGATTTACTCTAAGACCAGCCGAGCTTTGTTTGTCCCAACTGAACCCCAGTCTGAATACCTATGATGGTGCCAGAAAATTGTTATTGTTTTGGTAATTCCCTGGCTTGAGAACTTGTTTTCCCCTGCTGAGTTGAGCTCTGAGTCCAATCAAATGGCCACAACACCTTGGGAATAGAGATTTTCCAGGGGGCTGGAAGCTAGAACAAAAGTATTAATTATGCTCGGGGGCTGGTGCTTTCCACAGAGCCCCCAAAGAGGTCAGACCTCCGAGGCTGCTGCAGGGCTGCTGGCTTTTGGAGCCACTGAACTAGGGATGGGGTCAGCTGAGAACAGCCCCAAGTTCAAATCCCACACACCGCGCTGTCCTGCCAAGATTTAGCGGTTTCTCTTGGATAGACATTAGTCATTTCTTTCTAGAGCTGGTTAATTTTTAGAGTTCTGCAATGGTCAGTGACAAAGCTCTTTGCATGACTCACATCTACCCTTCCTCTCTATCCCTGCCTTATTTCAGGCCTTCATTATCTCTCAGACATGTGTGTGTGGAGGGCAGGGGTATGTGGGGGGGTGTGTCCATCCACGTGGGGGTTTATGTTGGTGTGAAATATTGGAAGTGACCTAATGGATTAATCTTTACCCCAGTAGCTTTTCCTGACATCATTTACTGAATAATTCATCTGTGTCTATTGATTTGTAATGCTTTCTTCAGCAAATATGTGGATTGCATTATGTACTCGGATCTGTTAATAGCCTTTCTCTTTTTGTTCCATTGATTTTCCTCTCACACAATTGTTTTTATTTTCTTACTGAGACTGCAGGCAGAAGACCCACCTTCCGTAGCCAGATATTTGAACACCTTTTGTGTATATTTGTCCTTGTGTGCCAGATTTATCCCACTTTGTGAGGAGTAGCACAGAGAGAGAGTATTACCAAAGAGCTCTAGTCATATATACTTTTATTTGGATCCTGGCTCTGCCTCCTTGGTCTTTAAATGTCCTCTGACAAATTGTCTAATTTCTCTGAGCCTCAGTTTTATAACAGTAAAAGGAGGCCAAGGAAACCTTCTCAGGAGGTTGTGAGGCAGTAGACATGGGAGCGACCAAGCTGATACCTGGTTTGAGTAATTGTTCCGTAACACCTGTCTCACACCTCACCCCACTCCTTCCTGCCACCTCTATGTAGGCAACTAGTTAATTCAATTTTTTTTTTTTAAGAAAGGAAATCCACATTTAGGGGATGATGGATCTCCAGTTGTCCTGCTGTGACTCTTAGCATCACCTTTAAATAGCAGATGCTTCCAGGAAAGACGCTTTCTGGCTCCAAATGGAAAACCATTGCCACCTCATACTCCAGACTGGCACGGCTCTCTGTAATGAAGCCCCATGGCTGTCCATCTTCGAATTCACCCCCAATCACCTCCTTGTTCCCTTCCAACCAGAGCTGTGCAGGAGGTGACGGGACAGCGAGGGGTCATCATCACCCGCTCCACATTCCCGTCTTCTGGCCGCTGGGGAGGCCACTGGCTGGGCGACAACACGGCCACATGGGACCAGCTGCGGAAATCGATCATTGGTGTGTGGGCTTCCTCCCAGGGGCCTCTGCTGGCAGGGAGGGGACTGGGTTGGATGCCCGCGGCCACATTGGTTATGTCTACGTATCATCCACATGGGCGGAGAAAGCAGCAGGTGCTGACTTCTCTGTGGGTATGAGTTGTAGTCTCTACCCATCTTTGGATATTTTCATCATGGGTGGCCCAGGGCTTCGAAATCGGGTATGGAAGAGACAGGGCAAACCTACCCTCTGAAAGGGCTACTTTGTCCAACACAGCCGTGTCTTCTCATTGCAGGCATGATGGAGTTCAGTCTCTTTGGAATACCGTATGTAAGTTACATTGGGACCATTATTAATTACTCAATCGGATTCCAGCGTGTCTGCAACCTACAAAAGTCCCACCTCATGTTCTGATTTTGCATCTTCTCAGACAGGAGCGGATATTTGTGGCTTCTTTGGAAATGCCGAATATGAGATGTGTGTTCGCTGGATGCAACTGGGGGCCTTTTACCCCTTTTCCAGAAACCACAACACCATCGGGACAAGGGTGAGGTGGCAGCTGGTGCTCAAATCACAACTTCTTTATTACCCTCAAAAGTAGCAGACTTCTTTGTTGAGGAAAAATCATAAAAATCAGAACCTCCATTTCATAGAAAACCCATAGAGTTCAAAACCCCAGAGTTATAAGCAATCCTCAAGAATATCCTTTTGCTCATGTCTTGGGGAATACGTGCCTATGAGGACAGTAGGGTTTGTAGCTCCCTATGGGGCTAAACTAGAAGAAGCTCCTTTTCCTTAGAGAATTTTTATTTTACTCAAATCCATCCAAGCTCCATCAGTGCTACAGAGAGACCCATCTCTCCAGCCCTGTGCAGGGGACTTAGGAGTCTGTGATAAAGAATGGGAAGCAAGTAGCCCCAGTTTAGCTGAACAGCAAGGGCAAGAGAAAGGATGGGATAGCAATGAAAGGTGGGATCTGTGTAACTGGTACATGGGACATGGGTCTGCTGACCTTTTTCTGATAGCGTTAGGATGGCATAAAGAGTGTTCCTTTATCTCTTTAGAGACAAGATCCTGTGGCCTGGAATTCCACCTTCGAGATGTTCTCCAGAAAAGTCCTTCAGACCAGATACACCCTGCTGCCCTACCTCTACACTTTGATGCATAAAGCTCACATTGAGGGCAGTACTGTTGTCCGACCCCTTCTCCATGAGTGAGTACAGCCTGTTCCCCAAGCAGAGGTTCTGGCCACGTCTGGGGGAGAGCCCGCGGCAACAGTCCTAACACTTTGGTAGGGTTTTCATACTTTTTTTTTTTTTTTTTTAAGGTTTACGAATGACAACAAAACGTGGGATATAGACCGTCAGTTCATGTTGGGTCCTGCCCTCTTAATCAGCCCCGTGCTGGAAAGTGTGAGTTTTCCATCATAGATCAGAAACCCTCAGTCACATAATCTCAAGTACAAGAAGGGCATTTTAAAGATCATCTTGTCCTGCTCGCTGTTTTCCAGCAAACACCTTTCTAGAACACACAAGGGAGATCTTTTCCTTTTTTCAAAATCCCCATTAGTGAAAACCTCACAACCCCAACTGATTTCTCATTTTAGTGTCTTGTTACCCCGCATCGTTGTAAAGTTTACCTTTTTAAAAAATTAAGTTTTCTTTATGTTTGAAGAATTTTATCAGATCTTTTTCAATTAAACTTCCCAAACTCAGGGTGCCTGGGTGACTCAGTGGGTTAAGCATCTGCCTTTGGCTTGGGTCATGATCTTAGGGTCCTGGGATTGAGCCCCATGTCTGGCTCCTGGCTCAGCGGGGAGCCTGCTTCTCCCTCTGCCTCCCCCTCTGTGCTCTCTCTCTTTCTCTCAAATAAATAAATAAATAAAATCTTTTAAAAAATCTTAAAAAAAATTTTAGAACTTCCCAAACTCTTAAAATCATTAATAAAATTCCCATTGTTATCTTAATTCTACAGAAAGAATTTTAATAATTAAGTTACTGGAATATTCATAATAACGTGTCAATTTTATGTTTCAGAACACTTTTGAGACCCGTGCTTATTTTCCCAGAGGCTGTTGGTATGACTATAGCACGGTAAGAACTCACATATTTTGTGAAGAACCAAACTGGTCCATGCTGGCTAGAGGGGTGGCCAGCACTTTCTCCTGACCTTGAGGCACATAATTTCTAAGGCAATAATTTTCAGCCTTTCAGCCAAGCAAGGTTTGCTTAAATAAAAGTATCCACAAAAGCATAATTAGGTAAAATGTAACACCCATATCACATTGACTTTTCTCCCACCCCCACCCCCACCTTTTCTGGACAATACAGAGAAAAGACTAGATTTCCAGAGTTTTTAACAAAACTGAAATCAGAGATTTTTTTCTTCTTTTACTTGCTATTTCTTGCTGACTTTCGAACATGCTTCCTTAGAAAGACTTGTATTAAAGCGTGCATCTATTCATTTCATCTCTTTATCTTCATCCCTCCTTGCTTATATTCTGTCTCCTAGGAATCTGGCAGTGTGTCGACAGGTGAGTGGAAAATCCTGGGCGCTCCCCTTGACCACATCAACCTTCATATCAGAGGAGGCTACATCCTGCCTTGGCAAGAGCCTGCGATGAACACTCATGCCAGGTAAGGAGGAGTGATGGTACTGATGGCCTCACTTTGTCATAATGAGGCATCCTCACAGACGCTGTCTGCCCTAACCAGGGCTCTGTGGATAAAGAAGCCCAATTACAGACCCTCTCATTGATTCAATTCCATAAGTGCCTTCTGACTGGGATCTGGGGGAGAATGCATTCATGAAGTCAGTCTTGGGGAGATCTTTTATCTGTAGCTCTGTGTCCCAGGCCTGGGGCAAAAATTTTCTTTAAATTTTATATTATTTTATTTTATTTTTTTAGAGATGGAGAGCATGTGTGGGGGTGGGGTGGGGGGGGAAGGGGCAGAGGGAGAGGATACTCCATGCTGAGCACCGAGTAGGAGGGCTTGATCTCACCACCCTGAGATCACGACCTGAGCCAAAATCAAGAGTCCAATGCTTAATCGACTGAGCCACTCAATCACCCCTGGTGCAAAAATTTTCTTGAGGGCAGTAGCATTTACCTCTTTCCACACTATTAAAAAAGCTGGGAATATTAATGAGCTCCTTGATTGGTGATGGCTATCCAAGGATGATTTATTGCTTATTTCCAGGTCTACATTGGTCAACTCAGGATAGATTTTATATAAATATAAATACTCATATATTTATTTTATATTTGTATGTTTATATTTGTATATATATACTAAATTAAAAGGAACATGTTATGTCAAGAGAGACACACATAAAAAGAACTATAACCATTCAAAAGGAGAGAAGTTAACTCAGCCTTGTGGTGTAAAGCATGGTTTCACATGAAAGAGAGCTTTGAACCGAGTCTTGAATAATAAACAGGATTTGAATATATGAAGACAGGGAAAGAAATATTCTGGGAGTATTAAAGAGCTAGAGGTGAAAAATGAGTTTGGTTTGGGGAATAGTAAACCAATCAGTTTAATTGGAGAGTAGATAGGAAGAGGGATGAAATAAATAAAATTCAAGCAGGCTAGGATCAGGTCATGGTGGGGGTAAATGGCAGACCAAGTACTTTGCATTTTATTCTATAGCAATCTGGAAGCTACTAGAGGGTTGTTTGGTGGTTTTCTTCCTAAGGAATTCATATCTTATCATATTACTTATAATACGTATGTAAGTAAAGTATGTTTATTTGATTTTTTAAGTGTCTATATTTTTAATCCACAAGAAGATCATGCCTAACAAATTCGTATTAATTATTAAAAGTTAAATCTTTAAAAAATTAAATATTTTGAAATATATTCAAATCAAAGGACATTGATTATACATATTTGGTATTTATTTACCATAATTATTTATAAGTCCCTACTATAAAGAAACCACCTCAAAATTCCAAACAATATAATATTTTCTTTCATTACATAAAATAATTTAAATATGACTATACTTAATGAAAATTGGTTTGCACATACATCCTTTGAGATGGAATCCATTTCTCTTTGCAAAATATATTTTCATAGACAAATATCTAAGTATATCTCAGTTTAATGGTATTTATATGTTTTAATGTATTATATAGTAGACATTTTTGTGTATAATTTTAAAAAATGAAATTCTGTTTTAAACCATCTAGGAAACGTTAATACTTGAGGGGTGTGCAATAAGCTCTTTTATAAAGAAGATACGTTTTAATTTACCTATTTTTAGAAACTTTATGTGCATTTTTATGTACATTTTTGATGCATTAATTTTTTTTGTTATGGATGAGTAATATTTTCAACAGAAACTGTCCTTCATTCTTACAACCTATTATCTAGAGAAAAAAATAACTCCTTTTTTTCCCCTAGTCGACAAAAATTTATGGGATTGATTGTTGCATTGGACAACAATGGGAAAGCTGAAGGCCAGGTATTCTGGGATGATGGACAGAGCATTGGTGAGTATGAGCATTCCAGGGTTTCCATACAGCATGCAGAAAAACCATAGCTCAGGATATAATTGGCATAACCTGAAAATCTATTTCTAAACCTGTTTCTGCTACTGTTATAAAGCGATGGTGTTGGGAGAATTTTTGCTATTTTTGTTTGCTCCTTATATTGTAATTACTATAGAATAGTATATGGTCCCCAGCTTTGTAGGTTCAGCAACATGATGTTATGGGTTCAGCCAGGGGTGATCTATCTCTGTATAACTAACTGCCTTGCTCTGATAAAAGTGTGGATGCAAGTATCAGGCTGACAATTCATTCATTCTCAGTGGTTCACAGACCTAGCTCTGTTATTTGGGCCAGTCATCTATTACCAGGCAGCCTGTTCCTCCTAAGTAGGCTCACTCAGGAGACAAATTAGAGCTCAGAAAATTTCTTAGTGTCTCAGAAGTAGGGAATTGAGCGTTTTCAAAAAGATGCTTACATCAGTGAAATATTACTTTGTATACTTTCCCCAATCTAGGGATATGACAGTGCTACCTGAGATAACTGGGGTTTGTCACTATAGTCAGAACATCCTCTTCCTTAGACATCTTTATAGAAATACTGACATGTTGTTACCACCTGACACTCATTTTCCAATACTTATTACTGACTAGAACATTCTAATCTTGTAACGTGTCACAGTTTCTGAAATTATAGCTTGTTTTTCACTAGTAATATCTTCCTTTTCATTTTCTTCATTATGAGGGTAATATATTGTCATTAAAGAAAATATTTTAAAGACAGAAAACTAGAAAAAAGTAATAATATTATTGTTGTATTCTTTTGCTTTCATGTTACTTAAGAAAATGCTTAATTTTTTATATCACTTAAAACATACCACATATTTAATTTCTGAGTGCTGTTTCTTTGCACTTAGCATAACGATAGAAATACGTCTAGATGTTATCGTATACTCCTTATAAACACCATTATGATTACTATATCCCACTGAGAGGATACGCCACAATTTATATGACTTTCTGTAATTACTCTCTAATCTAGGGTACAGGATGTTTTCAGTTTTCATTGTTATAAACACCATCAAGTATTAAGCTTTGTTTGTGTTTCAGATTATTTCCATAGGGTAGATTCCTAGAAGTGAAATTATTGCTTTTTTAATCAACTTGATTGAGTTGTATTTATACAAATAAAATATATCCATCCTAAGTATACAGTTCAATAAATTTTGACAAATAGATACATTTATATTGCCACCACCACAACCAAGATCTAGAATATTTTTATGACTCCAAATTTCCCCTTCTATATCTTTTCAGTGAACTACCCCCCAACTCCCAGCCCCGACTTCAGGCTCTTACAACCACTGATCTGCTTTCTGTCACTCTAGATGAGATTTGTCTTTTCTAGGCTTGACGTAAATAGAATCATACTGTGCGTATCCTTTTGTGCTTAGCTTCTGTCACTTAGCAAAGTTATTTTTGTAGCAAAATGTGTTGCCATCTGGTGGCATATAAAAGTAGCTTATTACCTTTTTTAAAAATTTTATTTTATTTTATTTTATTTTGTGATGTTAGTCACCATACAATACATCATTAGTTTTTGATGTGGTGATCCATGATTCATTGTTATCTTTTGACTCCTGAATAACATTCCATTGTATGGATATACCATAATTTGTTTATCCATTTACTTATTGATGAATATTTGAGTTGTTTTGTGTTTTTTACCATTATGCATAAACCTGCCATGATTATTTGAGTATAAGTCATTTTGTGATCATACGTTTTCATTTCCCTTGGGTAAAAACCTGGAAGTGAAATTGCTGGGCTGGGTCAGATGATAATTGTATGTTTAACTTTTGAAGAAACTGCCCAAGTATTTTCTAAAATGGCTATACTGTTTCTCCTTACTAACGGCAATAATTCAGAGTTCCAATTTCCCACATCTTCACTAACACTTGGTGTTAGTGTCAGTTTTTAAAATTTTAACTATTCTAGTAGTACATAGTGCATCTCATTATGGATTTAATTTGCATTTCCTTGATGTTGAACATCTTATGTTTATTGGCTATTTGTATGTCTTCTTATTGAGGTATTGGTCCAAGTCCTTTGCCTATTTTTTATTATGTTGTCTTTTCCTTATTGACCTGTAGGAGTTATGTATACCAGTCTTTTATCAGATACAATTTGTATCTCCCTGTCTGTAACTTGCCTATATAATTCCTTTATAGTATCTTACAAAAAACAAACTTTAATTTTGATAAAAGTCCATTTTTTTCCATGCTTTTCTTTTATATTTGTGCTTTTTGTGCCTTGGTCTAAAAAGCATTCTGGTACCAATTCTAACATGTGTGGGGATTTCCCCATACCAACAAGTAATTCTGGGACACTAGGTGTCCTACAATTCAACTCAATTCTGACACTGTCTACCAGGAGATAGCATTGGATCCCACAGGTTAAGAGCTCAGTCCCACAGGATTGCCTCCTCCTCCCTTTCCCACTTCATACTAAGCTGGGTTGTCACCCATGCTTCTGAATAACCCACTGTAGATCGGAGGTTCCCACCTTGCGATTCAGACACCAGTTCCAAGTCCAGGTTGTTACCTGTACCTCACACTAACTGGCTATAAATCAGAAGTTCCTACACCCGCCTGCTCAGGTTTGATTAATTTGCTAGAGCAGCTCCCAGAACTCAGAGAAACATTTTACTTACTAGATTACCAGATTATTATAGAAGAATATAACCCAGGAACAGCCAGGTGGAAGAAATGCGTAGGGCAAGGTATGTGGGAAGGGGCTCAGAGCTTCCATGCCCTCTCCAGGGATACTACTTTCCCTGAACCTCCACGTGCTCACCAATCTGGAAGCTCTATGAGCCCCATCCTTTTGGGTTTTTATGGCAGCTTCATTACACTGGCGTCATTGGCTATGTTATTGGCCATTGGCCATTGATTCAACCTCCAGCCCCAATCCCCTTCCAAAGGTCTCTGGGTGGGGCTGGAAGTTCCAGCCTTCAGATCACAGGGTTGGTCCTGGCAACCAGCCAGGAACCTGAGGTGCTTTCCATAAGTCACCTCATTAATATAACAAAAGATACTTAGTTCTTATCACTTAGGAAATTCCAAGGGTTTTAAGAGCTCTGTGGCAGAAATGGGATGAAGACCAAATACATATTATAAGTCACAGCATCACGTGGCCTAACCCAAGGTTACAGAGATTTTTCTCCTATATTTTTGGAAATTTTAGAGTTTTAGCTTTTACATTTAGGACTGTCGCCTATTTTGTATTAAATTCTGTATGTATGTAATGGTCAAGGTTCATTTGTTCCCCGGCATATTTATCCAATTGATCCAGCACCTTTCCTGAAAGCAGAATCTTTTCCCCTGTGATACTACCTTGACACCTTTATTAGCTATGAATAGGTCCTGTATGGCTGAGACTCTATTTTTGGATTATTTGTTCTGTTTCATGGATCTCTATATTTATACTTATACCAATACCACACTGTATTAACTAAGGTAGATTCAAAATTATTTTAACAAATAATAATTAACAAAAAAGTTGCTAGAATTTTGACTGCTATTGCGTTGAGTCTATAAATCAGTTTGGGGACATCTGTCTATCATTTTTAATTACTTAGGTCTTCTTTATCCCAGAGCATTTTATAATTTTCAGTGCATGGGTCTTACACATATTTTGTCAAATACATCCTAAGTATTTCTAAGTTTTTGATAATATTGCAGATGGTACTTTAATTTTCTCTTCTCAGTGTATGGATAATGCATTATAACCCTGTACTCATTGAATATGGTATTTAAAAGAGCTATTTTTCAAATGATTGGGTCGCTCATTTAGAGGTGGAACCAGGTTAAGAGTGGGATAGGAAAGAATTTGATTACTTTTTTCAAAGTTCAACTTAGTCTTCGATTATCTCTGTAAAGTTCAACCTAATAAGTAAATTTCATGGAGAGGTGTGTGGCAAGTGGCGTCCCGTAGCTCTGGATTCAGATACCATTTCAGTCATTTCCTGGTTGTATGTCTTTTGGAAGGATGCTTAACATCTCTTTGCCAGCACTTTGTCATCTTTAACATCTACAAAACTCTACTTATCACGTAGATCTCTTTGTGCAGACAAAATGATTTCATATATAGAGAGAATTCCTGGCACATGGATGCTGAGTAGCATATATCATTAATATGCAAGGTAAATAAAATTCCAGTATAAGCCTTTAACATAAGATTTATTAGGTAGGATATACTACATTTACATCAGTGTGGTTAATATGACCACAGAAAGTCCAAAAGTCAGAGAAAGGAGATTAACCAGCCACTCAAACTAGGTTTTAAGAGATTTGCAGCCTTATACCTTGTAAGAAAATAATAAGCTACCGTGCCAATTTTTAAATTTAAGAACTATATTTATTAATGAGCTAGAATGTTCCCATCTACTAGGAAGTACATATTTTCCTTAAATTAAATCTAGGTGAAGGATGAGATTTTAATCAGGGATTTGTTTGGTGAGCAAGAAATTGTAGCCAAAGGGGTTAGTGGCTGTGCCAAGGTATTCAACACTGTATTGCGTCAGTGAGCTCTTGCCAAGTTGACTGGAGACTACATTGTCAGGTCATGCCAACTACATGCCTGGGTGATTGGTCAGGAAGCAATTCCATTATCATGGTATGGAACATGGACAATAGTAAAGTCAGGTTAGAGAACAATGAGAGATAAGGAGATTAATTTTGCACCCTTGGAATTTGAGATGCCTATGGAGTCTCCCGGTGGGGCTCACAATTTGCAAATATGGATATGATGACAGAAAGTCTGATGAAGAGAGGAGTGAGAAGCCTGGAAGTGTTATGACAAGTAGAAATCACACTGGATTAATCTTTTAGATTAATCAGGTAGAAGTTTTTTTAATATATATTTTTATAAAAAATAAATGCCGTTTTGTTGTTGTTAGTTGTTGGGCCTGACTTTAACTTTTTTGATAACGGGTTTATTGAGATACAGTTCACACACCATGTAATGTACCCATTTTAAGTGTACAATTCACTGGTTTTAGTATGTTTGCCAAGTTGTGCAACCATTACACAGACAATTTTAGAACAATTTCTTTACCCCCGAAATAAGCCCTCCACCTTTTAGATATCACCCCTCAATCCTCCCGTGCCCTGCCCCCATTCTCTCCAGCCCCAGGAGATGCAGCCCTAGGCGTTTACTACTCTGTCGCTATGCAACTGTGTATGCTAAACATTTCATAGGAATGGAATCATATGGAGTCACATAATGGAATACATGTGGCCTTTTATTACTGCCTTCTTTCACTTAGCATAACATTTTTAAGGTTCTACTGAGTTGTAGCATGTATTTGTACTTCCTTTCTTTCATATGGCTGAATAGTATGATATTGTATGAATATACCACATTTTATATATCCAATTCTCAGCTAGGAGATGTTTGGGTTGTTTCCACTTTTTCACTATTAGGAAAAATGCTGCTATGAACATTTGTGTACAAGTTTTTTGTATAAACATATTTTTTTAGTTCTCTAGGGCACATACCTGGGAGTGGAATTTCCCCTTTATATAGTAACTCTATGTTTACTTTTATGGGAACCCCCAGATTCTTTTATAAGGAGGCTGCACCGCTTTACATTCCTTCCGCGGTGCATGTGGGGCCCAGTGTCTCCACATCCTTGTCAACACTTACTATCATCTTTTTGAGTGGTCATCCTAGTGGGTGTGAAGTAATATACCATTGCAGCTTCGATTGATTTGTGTTTCCCTGATAACTAATTGCACTGAACATCTTTTCATGTACTTACTGGCCATTCATACATCTTCTTTGGAGAAATGTCTATTCACAAACTGTGTCAATTTTTACATTAGATTATCTTTTTATTATTGAATTGTAAGTGTTTTTATATCTTCTAGATACAAGTCCCTTATCAGACATATGATTGATAGTACTGACAATTTGGGCTAGGTAATTCTTTGTTGCTGGTGGTGGTTGGACTGTTATTTACAAGATGTTTAGCAACACCCCCCAAATGCCAGAAGCACTCTCCCCAACCCTAAGATGTAACAATCAAATATTTTTCTAGATATTGCCAAAAGTCCCACCAGCAAAATCACTGCTGTTTGAGAACCAATGTTTTAAGGGAATCTAGAGTCCTTTTATACAGCTTGAGCTAATTAGAACTAGATGATTGATGTCATAGTGGGTTAATAACACCACAGTTAGTGTGGTGTTAAAAATCAGCTCCCTATGAGCAATATATTTCAAAAATTTAAGGGGAAAACACTTTTCTATAAAATTTTAGTTTCCTTCAATAAATGTCTTAGTCTCAAGGTTAAAAATCAATAGTCCCTGAAAGTTTTAAAATTTTGATACTTTTTAAACTTTTACACAAAGGAGCTCTTTGCTCCTTTTCACCAAACAGACTTAGAAATGCAAAATTTAAAACACCAAGACACAGTGTAAGTATAACTTGAACTTAAATTTTCTGTTAGTAGGTTTTTAACTATTTGTTAAATTTTTCCTTACATAAGGAGATTTAATAGCTAGCTCAAGGATAATCTTAGATCACCTTATTAACAAAATTCCATTCTTTAGAAATTCTTCATTCAAACTGCTAAAAGAGTCTATAAGTATTTGCTTAGGTTACATTTTCTAGCCAAGGCTAAATTTAAAAAATACACATTTTATAATTATTTCTTCAAGAGTAGAGGTAATTTATAGAAAAGAAAGAAGAGGATTAATAGGCTCAAGGAGAGAATATGTTGGAATATTGGTAAGAGATGGAATGTTGATAAGGGCAAGAACAGAATGTGAAATGGAACTGACTTTTAAGAAATAAGAATTATAGAAGCTACATGAGAAGAATGAGTAAAGTAGACATCTACTAAGGATTATTTCAAGGAAGAGATGTGTGGGGAAAGAGGTCTAAAACACCTGCATATAATGAAGAGATATTTAGATTTAATATATTGTGTCACTGGTGACTTTGAAAAGATCCGTTTCAGTGAAAAAAGGAAACGTAGGAACTGAAATATAGGAGATGTAGGATTGAATTATGAGTTGGGTCCACAGACATTAGAAGCAGAGGCTACCTTTTTTTGAGACAATATGGCACTAAAAAGATGTAGTGATTGCTTGCTATAGAGAGAGCCAAGTAAAGGGTTTGTCAGAATGGAGTGTTCTGGAGCATAACTGGAGCCTAGAGGAGCCAAGAGGGTCTGGGGAAGAATTGATGGAGTAAGTTATGTAGAGGCAGGAGAGCTTGGGAACTAGATCACTGTGATAGGATGATCTAAGAGAATAATCACGAAGGTGAAGATGATGATGACTTTGCTTATGATAGTGAAGTATACATTCTGAGTACTTACTCGGCTCATGCAGCATACCATGAGCTAGGTGCTACTATCTCCATTTTACAGATGATAAAATGTTATTTGCCGGAGTTTGCACAACTATTAATTGTAGGATCAGGGATTTGAATCCATATCAGTCTGACTTGAGCCTGAATTCCTAACCACTCTCCTCTGCTGTGAGCCTTTGTCTTCATAGTCATGTCAATGCTCATGGTTATGTGCTTGTTAGGTTGGCACAGAAGAAACCAGTCAGTAGCCTCCACATTTCCTCATCTGGGGTATCTATCTTTAGTTCAACCAAGATTTTCTGGTTTTACAACCACTTGATCCTCACTTGAAATACCCTCTTCCATATGCACATCCCCATACTACCCTGGAGTGAAAGAATCCCTTGGCTACTATCCTTAATGTTCCTCAGAGAGGTCATGATTATCCTGATCAGTAATTGTGAACCCTTTGACTATATACAAGATTATCTGCTATAGTTGAAGCACTGAGTAATTGCTTATTCTTTTTTCTTGCTTACAGATACCTATGAAAATGGAAACTATTTCTTGGCAAACTTTACAGCAACTCAGGTAAGAGTATTTTATTGAATTTTTATAAATCCATTCCCAGTTAGCTACAGATTAAACATTATCAGTTAACTGTATCAAAATAATATCCTACATCTTAATAGGAGGAACTTCCTCCCTTTACACTTATAAATTGGGTCTGTTGACATTAATATCAGGAAGAAACTGTCCTTATTTTGACAATTATCCAGTATACCATCAGTTTTATAAGAAGAAACTTGTAATGCATATAATGCTGGTGAAAAAAATGAGTCTTTAAATGTATGACATGTTTTCTGGGGATGAGACATCATTTTCTGGCTGATAAATATTTTGCAGGATAATGCTAGATCAGTTATCTATTGCACAACAATGGTGTATAAGAAACAACCTCAAAACTTCAGCAGCTGTAACAATAAATAAATAATTTAAACACTAAATAAATTATTTAGCCTATGAGTTTGTAGTGTTCAGATGATCTGGGCTGGACCTGGCTGATCTTGGCTGGCTTGCAATCCGTCATGGGACTGTTTGGCTGCTTGGATGATCCTGACTGTACTCACTCACACACCTGTCAGCTGGCTCTTCAACTATCTGAGAAAAAGAAATATGTTCAATTGGCATTATGGAAAATTAACAAGATTTTGAGACTGATTGCAAGCAGAATCAAGGGAAAATGAAGAAAAGAGGGTATAACTTGTAGTAAATGGCTGTGCTGGAGCTAGCTCTGATTGATTTAGGAAAGCCTACTATTTTGGTTTTATTTTCATTTTTGTTTTTTTAAAGATTTATTTATTAGAGAGAGAGAGTGAGAAAGCACACACACATAGGAGAGGGAGAGGGAGAAACAGGCTCCCTGCTGAGCAAGGGGCCCAATGCGGGGCTCGATCCCAGGACCCTGGGATCCTGACCGGAGCTGAAAGCAGACGCTTAATGATTGAGTCACCCAGGTGCCCCTGGGAAAGCCTACTCTTAAATTGCCTGGAATTTCGCAAGCCAGTCCTTATGTTAATATGATCTAAGATTGCTTTATGGACAGCTCTGGGCAGAACCTTTTTTATGACTGTTAGAGGGCAAAAACAGAAGTGGAAATGCTTGAGCACTTTTTCAAATCTCCAGTTTGCAGCAGGTTGACTAACATCCTATTAGCAAGGAAAAGTCAGATGGCCAAGCCCAAAGACAAAGGTGGGATAGAATGCCCCATCCAGAGAGCGAGGGCATTGCTGAAATCACATGGAAAAGGGTATGAATAGGGAGGAATGAATAATTGGAGAAAATAAGACAACCAATCTACCAGGCATGTTGAATGACTCCAGAGATAACCTATATCATTCTCATTAGAGTAGGAGGATCATTCTGTGTCAAACCTGGAATTTGCTTCTCTATAATTTTGCATTTAAGAAATAGCATAACAGAAATCTATTGTCTTTTCTACATAACAGGGCTTCAGTAATTTGAAGATGTCTGTTATATATACTTTCTGTCTTCTTTTGGAATTACACATCTGCTGGCTAACTTCACGCTTCCTCTGTTTTGTGTTTAAACAGATCTGATTATTCTGCTTGGACCACAATTAGTCTAGATTCCTCTTAAAACATGGTACCCAGGATTGAAAGAATATCTTAGAGCTGCATTATGCAGTATGATAGCTACTAGCCACGTGTGACTTTTTTTTTTTTTTGAGAGAGAGAGAGAGAGAGAGTGCGCATGCACGTTCAAGTGCAAGTGGAGTTGGGGGGAGGGCAGAGGGAGAGAATCTTAAGCAGGTTCCATACCCAGTGCAGTGTGGAGGCCTATGTGGGGCTCTATCTCATGACTCTGAGATCATGACCTAAGCTGAACTTATGAGTTGGATGCTTAACTGACTGAGCCACCCAGGGACCCCATGTGAATTTTGAGCACTGGAAATGTGACTAGCCTAATTTGAAATATTTGAAAGATTGTAAAATACCTCATTAATATTTATATATTGAATACATGTTAAAATAATACTATTTTGGATATGTTGGGTTAAATAGAATGTGTTTTCAAATCAATTTCTCCTGTTTCCTTTTACTTTTAAAAAATGTGGCTATAAGAAGATTTAAAATTACATATGTGGCTTGCCATATACTTCTGTAGGACGGCATGAACTTTATACTGCAGAACAGGCAACCTCAAAACATCAGTGACAGGGGCGCCTGGGTGGCTCAGTCATTAGGCGTCTGCCTTCGGCTCAGGTCATGATCCCAGGATCCTGGGATCGAGCCCCACATCGGGCTCCCTGCTCAGAGGGAAGCCTGCTTCTCCCTCTCCCACTCCCCCTGCTTGTGTTCCCTCTCTCGCTGTGTCTCTCTCTGTCAAATAAATAAATAAAAATCTTTAAAAAAAAAAATCAGTGACATAAAACAATAAACAGTTCATTACCCAACTATGACCTCTTTTTAGCTATACTCTATTTTCTTACTGTTACTGCCTCACATTGTGTTAATTTTTTAAACACATGTATCACATATAAATGTCATGGTCAACTAAAACTTTCAAATTATCCTCATAGACATGATTGTCAGATCGTGCTCTCTCCATCCTGCAGTTGCCTTTTTGAAACTAAATGCAAGACTTTGTATACTAATTAAATGTGTAAATTCTCTCTTCTTAATTTAAGAAAAGTTGAAGACTACATATTTTTCCTCTCAAAATGTTTTTTTAATGAAACTGTTGATTTAGAAGTCCTGGATTTTAGTTCTGTTTGTACTAACTAGTTATTTAAACTAGGGAACACACTTCCCCTGTTTAATCTGTGTTTCTTTATTATAAAACATTACATTTCCCTTAAATGCTTCCTAACTCTAAAATTTCATTCTTATTTCTATGTGATATTTGATGGCGTTTCTTTCTAAGGATCAGAGGCTTGACATGAAAGAAAGCTTCTAACTTTCCACGGGGTAATTATCAATGGCGTGCTGGCTGGTATGGGGTAATAGGAGTGTGGAGTTGATTTGTAGCATTTGCTAATTCCTGTGGTGTAAGTATTTCCACCATTTTAGCCAATTTCAAGCTACCGACCGGCTTGCAGAATTTCAGGCAATTTAACAGTAGGCTCTCCCAAATCAATAAGCGCTAACTTCAGCACACCTATTTACTTGTTATATCCCTTTTTCCTCACTTTCCCGTGATTCTGCTTCTGTAGTCAGTCTCAAACCTTATTAAATTCTCCATAAAGCCAATTGAACGGATTTCTTTTTTCTTTCTACTGTTGCCATGAGAGTCAAGGAGTTTATAGTATCACTCTACTGCGACGATCTCCTTGATTCATTGCATAAAATCTTCCTCATCCATCTTAACCAGTCTTATTTCATTTGCTCAGTGTGAGCTACCATAGCTTTTGCGCTCAATGAGCATGATTTTCTTCCATATGACCCTGCCTCCAGCCCCTTCCTCATTCATTTCACCTTTCTAAATCCATCCACCCTTCCAGGCTTCCTAAAGTTCCATGTCCTTCCTAAGTCCTTTTTTGACACCCCCCCCCCCCCATTCCATAGTGATTTCTCCTTTCTCTTACCATCCATAACAAATATTCACTATGATTTTCATTTAGGCCTTAATCACATACTACTTCATGACTTACCTCACATTAGTTTAACCCTTGTGTTGATACTTAAACAGTTCATGATTTAATCCAGTCCTATATTTATTGCGAACTATCCTTAGTCTAGGGGCTGTTTGCCGGGATTCTGTGTTCATGCTGTGTTAACTCATACAGAGCTACGCACATAGGCACATCACGATTCCGACCATATCTGTGTCATTTAGCTACTCCCTTTACTCCCAGAGCCTCAATTTCCTCATCTGGAAAACTAAGATAATGATACTTACTTTTCAAAATCCTTGTAAGAATTAGTAACAATATAGAGAAAATAACTTTCATTATGTTGGCATTATCAAGTTTATCATAGCAGGTACTCAGGAAGTGTATCTTCATGAAGTGTTTAAGAATAAAACAGCAAACCAGCACAACAATAGTAATTTGAGGTTTCTAAACACTTTAATGTGAAATACAGTCTCTCAACAGATGTATTATGTATTTTTTCTCTTTAAATGTTCTTTATAGAATCTATTGCAAATCCAGACCGTACACAATAAGTATTTGAGTGACTCGAATCCACTGAAAGTTGGATATATTAAAATCTGGGGGACAAGCTCTACTTCTGTGACACAAGTCACTTTCACCTATGACAACCAGCAAATCGTGGAGAATAATTTCAAGTGTGACCCTTATAATCAGGTATGTCTCAAAGGAATGTTATATCATAAATTAATTTTATTATTCGGCAAAGTTATCACCACTTTTATTTTCATTCTTTTACTTGCTTATATTTGAAAGGTTATAAAGATACATGCAATAGTATGTTCCTGGAAAGTTGGGAGTGTTGAATCCTATTGTAAAATGTGTAGCTTCAGTGGTCTTCCCAATGTAGTCCAGGGATCAATGATCAATGGTCTGGTGAAATCTTTTCCCTGTGTTTCCCGGAAGTGGTTCAGTGTGTTAAGTGAGGTTAGTCTCTCAGGCTAACATAACAAAACTTATTTGCTTCTGCGGCAGAGGCTAAAATGAAAGTGTGATCCCCTAAGATTGTTGAAGATTTTCTCCCTCCTTCCTGAAATTACTCATGTCCCTGGTCAAATTGATAGATCTTATAGGTTGGTGAAAATTGGCAGTCAACTGTAGTAATCATCAAAATGAATATGTCCCAGCTGTGATGTGAGATAAAATTATTTGGTTAACAAAACAGAGTGATAAATAGCAGACCCTGCTAGACCTTCTAGCAGGGTCTGCATTTGGAGCCACCTATGTGGAAGACAAATTACCAGTAGAGTTACCAAGAGTAACCACAGAGGGAAAAATATCCCACTTTAGAACACTAGACCTGTCCTAAGTATGATCCAGTGACCTGTAGGGGGTCAGTTAGGAAAGTGAAAATGGGTAAGTATAGTTCTTGTCTTCCAAGCAGTGAAAGAGTGCCCGCCCTGCTGATATTTGGATTTTGGAAGATGACCCTCTGAACAATCAGATAGCTTTTCTCTCTCTAGTCCTTTCTAGTTCTCTACTTGAACACATTTTTCCTGGACTATTGAGCTCAAGACCACCCTCTGCAAGTAATTACTTCCAGTTAAGACTGATGCAGAACTTCTTTGTAGGAAACTTTGTAGCGTATCAGATGCCTATTACATGCCAGGCACAATACTACATGTTGGGGATGGTAAAGACATGAAACCAGGTTGCCCTGAGGAAGGTTAAAATCTAGTGGCAAAGCAAAGAGATTTTTATAAGTGTTGGTTATCAATGCTTAATCAAAGCTGCAAATACTTGCAAGCAATGTGGTAATGGCCTAATGAAGTGGAAAGACACAGATTTCCAGCACAGGGGTCATGCACACAACATATCCCCCTATTTATCTGTCTGGAGTCAGTGACCTGAAAAGGAATCTTTATATCCTTTTATTACTCACTGGAAAAGAATGAATACATTGGTTTTTGTTAAATTGTAATTTGAAAATGACTTAAATGTGATGTTTAAGAAGTTCTCAAATACGAACTATCTCTTCTTTTCTGGCAGACGCTGACTATTCAACTGACTGACAAGATTATTAGCCTAGAAAAGCTAACTGAGGTTACTTGGATATATGGTGGCCCTATAGTTTCTACTACACCTATGACAAGTACCTTCCCAACAGGTTCTCTACGTCCTTCTACAATTACTACTAAGGCTACCACTTTTGAGACTATTATCACTAGTTCTGCTTATACTAGTACCACTCTTCCTATGCCAACCACTGCTTTCTCAACAAGTGCTACTGAAGTTACAACTAGTACCACTGGCCATAATACCACTACACCTTTCCCAACAAGTACTATTGACGTTACACCTAATACTACTGTTCCTAATACCACTACACCTACCCCCACAAGTACAATTGTTAGTAGTAGTGCTCTTCCTATCACAAGCACTCCTTTCCCAGCAAGTACTCCTGTAGTTACAACTAGTACTACTGTTCCTAATACCACTACACCTACCCCCACAAGTACAATTGTTAGTAGTAGTACTCTTCCTATCACAAGCACTTCTTTCCCAGCAAGTACTCCTGGGGTTACAACTAGTACTACTGTTCCTAATACCACTACACCTACCCCCACAAGTACTACTGCTAGCACTAGTACTACCCTTCCTATCACAGGCACTCCTTTACCAACAGGAACTATTAACGTTACAACTAGTACTACTGTTCCTGATACCGCTACTCCTTCCCCCACAGGTATTACTGCTAGCACTAGTACTACCCTTCCTATCACAGGCACTCCTTTTCCAACAAGAACTATTAACGTTACAACTAGTACTACTGTTCCTGATACCGCTACTCCTTCCCCCACAGGTACTACTGCTAGCACTAGTACTACCCTTCCTATCACAGGCACTCCTTTACCAACAAGAACTATTAACGTTACAACTAGTACTACTGTTCCTGATACCGCTACTCCTTCCCCCACAGGTACTACTGCTAGCACTAGTACTACCCTTCCTATCACAGGCACTCCTTTACCAACAAGAACTATTAACGTTACAACTAGTACTACTGTTCCTGATACCGCTACTCCTTCCCCCACAGGTACTACTGCTAGCACTAGTACTACCCTTCCTATCACAGGCACTCCTTTACCAACAAGAACTCTTAACGTTACAACTAGTACTACTGTTCCTGATACCGCTACTCCTTCCCCCACAGGTACTACTGCTAGCACTAGTACTACCCTTCCTATCACAGGCACTCCTTTTCCAACAAGAACTATTAACGTTACAACTAGTACTACTGTTCCTGATACCGCTACTCCTTCCCCCACAGGTACTACTGCTAGCACTAGTACTACCCTTCCTATCACAGGCACTCCTTTACCAACAAGAACTATTAACGTTACAACTAGTACTACTGTTCCTGATACCGCTACTCCTTCCCCCACAGGTACTACTGCTAGCACTAGTACTACCCTTCCTATCACAGGCACTCCTTTTCCAACAAGAACTATTAACGTTACAACTAGTACTACTGTTCCTGATACCGCTACTCCTTCCCCCACAGGTACTACTGCTAGCACTAGTACTACCCTTCCTATCACAGGCACTCCTTTACCAACAAGAACTATTAACGTTACAACTAGTACTACTGTTCTTAATACCGCTACTCCTTCCCCCACAGGTACTACTGCTAGCACTAGTACAACCCTTCCTATCACAGGCACTCCTTTCCCAACAAGTACTCCTGGAGTTACAACTACTACTACTGTTCCTAATACCACTACACCTACCCCCACAAGTACAATTGTTAGTAGTAGTACTCTTCCTATCACAAGCACTCCTTTCCCAACAAGTACTCCTGGAGTTACAACTAGTACTACTGTTCTTAATACCACTACTCCTTCCCGCACAAGTACTACTGCTAACACTAGTACTACCCTTCCTATCACAGGCACTCCTTTACCAACAAGAACTATTGACGTTACAACTAGTACTACTGTTCCTGATACCACTACTCCTTCCCCCACAGGTACTACTGCTAGCACTAGTACTACCCTTCCTATCACAGGCACTCCTTTCCCAACAAGTACTACTGGAGTTACAAGTCGTACTACTATTCCTGATACCACTACACCTTCCCCCACAAGCACTACTGCTAGTACTAGTACTCTTCTTGTCACAGGCACTCCTTTCCCAACAAGTGCTACTGAAGTTACAAGTACTACTGTTCCTAGTACCACTACGCCTTCCCCAATAAGTCCCACTACTGCTAGCACTGGTACTACCCTTCCTATCACAAGCACTCCCTTCCCAGCAAGCACTACTGATGCTAGCACCAATACTACTGTTCCAATTGCCACTACTCTTTCTCCAGCAAGCACTGATAGTACTAGCACCAATGATGCTGTTCCAGTTACAACTACTCCTTCTACAAATAGTAGTGCTGATAGTACTAGCAATAGTTTTCCTATTATGACAACTTTTTCTGTAAGTACTCATGCTATGAACACTACTGTTGCTATGGTAACCACTTCTCCTATAAGTACTGATGTTGTTAGCACTGGCAACCATACTACCAATACCAGTTCTCCTTTCCCTACAATATCTGGTGGTAATAGTACTAGTAATACTATTCCTACAATGTCTACTCCTACAGATATTTACACTACTAGCACTAATACCACAGCTATCCCCATCACCGATACCCTAAATAGTACAGGGAATGCAGTAAATATTACTGATGCAGATAACTCTAGCAGTGTTCCAGGTAACACCACACATGTTTCTATTCCAAATACCACAATAGCATTAGTTACTACTTTAATGACTGCTCTTCTAGACACAGCAACTCACCATCAGGTAACAACAAACTCTACAGTCAGTTATTTACCTATTATTGCAACTAATGCTACCACCAATATTATAAATACTACCACATATGCTCTAACTACTACCATTCTTGATAGAACAACGATGAATGCTTCTGCTACCATATCAACTTATATTGCAAATGTCAAAAATGCTACTCTTGTTCCATGATTACTACTCAAAGCAGGATAATTACTACAGACATCTCTTTAAAACAACTATTACAGATATAAAAAATCAATTAAAGATACATGATCTTATGCTACATAAGTTTTCATAGATATTAACACTAGCTTTTATAGATATGGCTACTCTAAACACTGTAGACATGGCAGATATGTTTAAAGATGCATCCATGACTACTTTTATAAGTGTAATTAAAGAAGCTGTGGATACTTCTTCTGCAGCCAGAATATATACTACTATTTTAAAAATTATAACCCCTACAGCCCTATCAATTAAACTGTAGATACTTTATATATCCTCGCTAGAGACTTCACAGATGATTTTGGTATCTCAGATAATATCATATTAGGCTCTGTAAATACTATTGCTTTAGATGTAGTTATTGAAGTAACCTAACTTGTTCTTGGGTTACAGGACATGATACCATAACTGAGAACACTGGGGCTACGTGGCACTCACATGGCCACTATAGCAACAGTTGTTAATATTATAGTAATGATTTAATTAGCAATGTTAAATCATGCCTTATTTTCCTAT
Organism: Halichoerus grypus; assembly: GCF_964656455.1. Classification (NCBI taxonomy): domain Eukaryota; kingdom Metazoa; phylum Chordata; class Mammalia; order Carnivora; family Phocidae; genus Halichoerus; species Halichoerus grypus. The sequence goes on from NC_135723.1 coordinate 94,322,584, forward strand.
GGACTTTTCCACATACCATGGCTACCATTATAGCAATTCACTATTACACATCCTGAAAGTATTATCACTTCTAAAGCAATCCTAGCTGTAACCATAGATATGGAAAGTGCTACCGTTGTAGATCTTGTACATACTTGGACTCCAGGAACTAAAATAATTAAATTAAAAATATTAGATGTTACTTTTACTATCATAGGAAATAAAAAATGTGATTATATATATCTAAAACTAATGATGTAATGTATGGGGATTAACATAACAATAAAAAAAATTAAAAAAAAAAAAGGAAAAGAAAAAAAAATGTGATTATAGATGTTAAAAACATAACTTCCTAAACTTTGCAACCACTACCACTGATACTTTTACTGTAAATTTGAGGAGTACTTTTATTTACAGACATTAAATGCACTTCCAGGAAATTACAGTTAATTTTACTTAGGAGATAATCTTAGGCCCTTGCTGTTACCCTGAATGACTGGATTCACTTACAAAGCTCTAACTCTTCTGTAGACCAGAAATCACCCAGATGGAGAGGAATATTTAAAGATACGGCTTAGGGGAGATAGTCTCTGCCCCAGGATCAGAGTTCTTGTTTACTTTTAATTGATTGTAATCTTGTTTACTTCTTCTCTTATCTACCAGCTTTTCCATTATTACTTCACTGTGAACTTCCCTTCTGTGTTAGAACTTTCAGCATGTTCTTGGTCTTTCATATCCAAATCTACTATTTATCCTTGGTCTGTTACTTTCTTAGATCAGCCAGACCCCATAAATAGACTCATGGTCATAATGAAATATAGCCACTTGAATGCTGTTGAACGCTTAATCCTAGGACAGTATTCTCAAAATGTAGTTTGGAGACCCATGGGAGGCCACAGAACTCTTTCTGGGGTTCACAAGGTCAAATCTGTTGTCATAATACTATGCTTTTCTTTTCCTTTTTTACTCTCATTCTCTATTAGTAGACAGTGGCATTTTTCAGAGACTTTATGCTGTGTAGTGTCACAATAGATGAATATAGAAACAGATACAAGGATCTAGCTGTTTCTATTAAGATAGGCATTAAACAGATTTACAAAATATAAAATACCATTCTTTTCACTATTTTATGCTTTGAGAATATATTTGTTTTTCATAAAAATGTATTATTTATGTGAACATGCAGTTGATATATTGTTATTTTTAATGAATGAAAAAAATAAATATTTTACAAGGTATTTTACAAATGACTCAAGTTTAATTTTGAAAGCACATATTAGCAGATATAAGCTACCTAAACAAAGCACAGGATCTTCACTAAATTTGAATGTAAAGGGCTTTTTAAAAAAATATTTTATTTATTTATTTGAGAGAGAGAGAGAGAAAACATGAACAGGGGGAGGAATAGTGGGAGAGGGACAAGCAGACTCCGAACTGAGCATGGAGCCCAACTCATGGCTCGATCCCATGATGCTGAGATCATGACCTGAGCCGAAATCAAGAGTCGGACACTCAACTGAGACACCGAGGCACCCCTGTAAAGAAAGTGTTTTTGAGACCACAAAGAGTTTGAGGATCACTTCCCCAGTCAAATACATTATGAACTTGCCCAGCACTTAGGAACTCCAGCATCTGTGCCCTATGGGTCTAACTACACACACCCTCTACTATGAACACATCTGCACAGCCTTCTGACCTACCACCACGCCTGCACTATTGTGTGGCTGGCCTGGCGGGGCTTCCACGTGAGGGGCAAAGGTTCTTTAGTTAGCGGCATTTTCCTTTTGGAATCTTTGCGCAAGCTGCACTCTTCTGAATAAAGTTGATAGACCTTGTACCAGGGAATATATGCCTCTCAACTTGACCTTCCAACTCAAAACAAAACAAAATTGTACCACTGGCCTTGGTCATAGACTCCCTCACTTGTGTCTTTACCGAGGGGGCTCCAGTGCCCTTCTCTTGTTGACACCACAAACCCTGATACAGGACAAAGTGTTCTGTGTCCTAAGGCACATGGCGTTCTCCTGCCAGCCCACCATACCAAGGCAGATTAGTTGGCCAAAGGCTTTGCTTAAAGCACTTGGGATTTGGAAAACTGAGGATGAATTTGTTCAAACAACCATAGTTCTGTAGTTACTGAAATTCATTCCCTTTGTGTATATAAATCAACCATAATTGAAAATTTGGGATCTTGAAAAGGTAAGTACCCCTGGGGAAGAAAAAAAAAAAAAAAAGAACAACAGCAACAACAACAACAAAAACCAACCAAACAAAACAGAAAAAAGGAAACCTGGACTTCAGATGTTTGAAGAAACTTGAGGTTTGAAACTTGAGAGTCTAGACACAAGAGATACGATCCTGGACCATTTAGAAAACCTGGAAAGGGAAGAGGTAAAAGCAAATATCAGCTTGCTCCTTCTGAGCCTTGAGCCCTGTGCTTCCATTAGACCCTGACATGGTTGATAGACTCCATTGGACCAGCTCTACGAATACCACCTGCTGCGAGGTTGGTACAGGGACTACGGCTTTAGGTGGACATGCCACTCCTTGCCTCGGTTTCTCATCTGTACGAGGGAGTAAACGGCAGAACCGCAATGTACATGGAAATGCATTTTCAGTCTGTAAAATGCTATACAAAATTTTATTATTTTTATTATTATTACATAATCCATTGAGTGTCCTTAATGTCTATTTAAACTTTTCCCTTCTTCTTCGCCTTGGATTTCCTGATAGCAGAGCAGTTTATCCTTAGTGCTGTTACTTTGTAATAAGGCTACCCTGTGTCTCTTTTTTCAAATGTTTTCAAATGTTTCACTGCTAAGTTAAATAATGCCCATCTTTCCTCACTTTATAAAGTGAATGGATATAACTATCCCAATTTTAGGTTTAGGTTATTTTTCTATAATTTTTCTTAAGCTTTTTATACTTGCTGCTATTCATATGTTGCCTTCTAGAGAATAAAATGTATAAACAAAACACAGACAAGAAAAATTTTGAAGTAGCCAGTAGAGTTCAGTGGACAGTGTGTGTATTTGTGTGTGTGTCTGTGTGTGTTTTCATGCACATTATTTTGCATAGCGAACATCATATTTTCTGCCGGTAACATTTTCTTTGGTTTGTATAATGAAATTAAAGGTGTGTTTCTTTATGTTCTTCAAAGAGCCCTGTTACTTGATGGTGGTTCACTGAATAGATGGGAGCACTATTGCTCAGAGAGGCCTTGGTCTATCTCCTGTTCTGACAGTGAGATATTGAGTTGCACGATGCTTTCCCAAAAGTGACTTATGTTCAGTCTCTGCACTGAGGGGTGGACAGGATAATAGTTGTCCCTCAACTTATCTGCATGTGGTTATACTTCTGTTCACTTAGGTTTTGTCTAAATAGGATATAAATGTAGGGCTATTTGTTGAAATATAGTATACACATTTTATAATCACACCACAGTGAATGGGATGTGAGGTGAAATGGTGTTCATACTGTACTGGAAGGAGCAAGAAGCAGTCTTCCACGTTGGAGGTGTTTTGAAGGCACCAGATGATGGGAAATCCTCAGAGAAGGTGATCTCAAACCAGGCAGAGGCTGATTCACTTAGGCATAAGATGTTGTTGTTGTTTTTAAGATTTTATTTATTTATTTGAGAGAGAGCATGAGTGGGGGGCAGAGGGTGAGGGAGAGAGAGAGAGAAGCAGACTCCCTGCTGAGCAGGGAGCCCAACGTGGGGCTCGATCCCTGGACTCCGAGATCATGACCTTAACCACAGGCAGACGCTTAACCAACTGAGCCATCCAAGCACCCCTAGGCACAAGACATTTAGAGATATTTGGGAAACTGCTTTCACCCAAGGCTAGAAGTTGTATTGCATGTTAATTTTAAGAATAATATGAGATACTCTAATTTCGAATTAGACAAGATTTTATTTTTCTTCCTGGAAAGCTATAATTTATGATTATAACATATCCTATGAACTTTGTGAAGATATATATTTATAATTCCAGCTTGAGAAAAATTTAGTCTTTTACTGAATTATTTAAAAAGATGATTAGTCAGACACAAAATTGGTAATATAGACGACAGGTTGTGTTATGGATATAACACAAGCTTATTTCCCAATATGTGCCCAAATAAAGGCACACCTGAGTGGAAACAGACTTTAGGGATTATGTAGTTTAAAATTGCTACCTCATAAAAGTTTCCTCTAAACCATATCTTTCCAATCCTCATCAGCATCTGATTAAATACTTTCTTGAAAGGTTGCCCATTCAATTGTTGGGCAGTATTAAATTTTAAAACATTTTTTTGTGGTACAGAGATGAATTTTGGCTCCTCAGAGGTGATTTCCTGAGCTTTAATTTCACAGCTCAAGTCATCTCTGTAATAGCTTTCCACCTTTTCGATGGTGGCTACTATTTTCCTACTAATCACCTAGATCAAAGCTGCTTATTTCTCAAACAACACTCCCACGAGTGTTTTAAGAAGAGGCCTGTTTACTTCTATTTAAATGTTGCCATTTTCTGGCTATTTAAATAATTGTCTATAAAATTATAGTGATTTGCAGCTCTAAGAAATACATGTTAGGGGCACCTGGGTGGCTCAGTCGGTTAAGGGACTGACTCTTGATTTCGGCTCATGATTTCAGGGTTGTGAGATCAAGCCCCATGTAGGGCTCTGCACTGAGCATGGAGCCTGCTTAAGATTCTATCTTTCCCTCTCCCTTTGCATCCCCCCTGCCCACTTGCACTCTCTCTCTCTCTAAAAGAAAGAAAGTAAAGAGAGGAAGAGAAAGAGAGAAAGAAAGAAAAGAAAGAAAGAAAGAAAGGAAAAAGAAGAAAAGGAAGAAAGAAAAAGAAAAAGAAAGAAGAAAGGAAGAAAGGAAGAAAGAAAAAGAAAGAAAGACATGCTATTACTCACTTGTTATTACTTGTATTATGCACAACAGCTGAAATTAACCCAAGAGAATACCACAGCTTTCAGGCTGGAAGTTCTCTGCTCAGAGTAGTCAAAAACTCTTGCTTGGAAAAACTTGACACTTTTCTAAATGGATCTTTCTTTTCCAGGTTACTCTTTATGTGCCTTGTTTTTTGTTTTTGTTTTTGTTTTTTTGTTTTTAACGTTCCCTCCATTTTTCATGCTGTCTTTGTACAGTGTTTGGACTGGTTTCTTGTTTTAAATTGACTCCTTAATTTTGAAATGAGCTTGCATAAAAGTTGCTAGAATAGTATGAAGAACTCCAATATATTCTTTACCCAGATTTCCCAAACATTATCCATAGATTATAAATTATTTACCATATCTGCTTTCTCTTTCTTCCTTCCCTCTTCCTCACACACAGGTATATAACTTGAGAGTTTGTAAACAAAATGTCTCATCATCACAAAATGCTTTAGTATGCATTTCTTAAAACACAATAACATACTTTTACAAGACCACAATATAACCAGCCAAATCAGTAAATTAGAATTCATACAATACTGGCACCCAATGCAGACACCAGTCAGATCTCACCAATCAAGCCAGTAATGTTCTTTATGGAAAACCCAAAACAATGACCGCAGCAACAACAAAGAATTTGACCCAGGCTGCATGTTGCACTGAACTGTTTAATTGGATTAGTTGCTACTTAGTTGCCTCTATGCTGAAACTATTCCTTAGTCCCTCTTTTTCATTCACGAATTTGCCAGCTATTTGTAGAATATTCCTCATTTTTGGTTTGTCTCATATTTCCTCATGACTGCATTGATGTTGTGCATCTTGGGCAGAAATGCCGCAGAAGTGATGCTGTGTCCCTCTTGGTGCACCACAGCTGGACGTACATGGTGTCTATTTGTCCACTTTCAGTGATGTTACTTTGGTTGAGGTGGTGTGTGCCAAGTTTCTCCACAGGAGAGTTACTATTTTTTCTCATAGTAAGTAATAAATACACCATGAGGAGATACTTTGAGGCTAGGTAGCTATCTGATGCCCCTCCTATTTGTTTTGTCATCCATTGATGAGTCTTGCCTCAATCAATTATTATTATGAAAATGGTGATTTTCCAACTTCACGTTCCTCCTGCATTCATTACTCAGCATTATAAAGGTTCTTTGTTCTTTACTATTTATTTTTTGAGTAATTCTTGGTAAATAGTCACTTCCCTAAGCCCCCTAAATGTGCCTCTTTTCTGAGGTCCCCACATAGCCTCACAATCCAGCAACTAAAATTCTAACTCCCAGCAATTAGGGGGCTTTCAGGCTCTTCTTTACTGGGGCCAGTCTGGCTGATGAGTGCCTGTGTAAAGCCTTCAATGTGTGAAGCTGGAAAGTGATTCCTCTCTGTGTAGGAAATGGACTAGTCAAGAGCAATTGAACTTCTAGCTCAGGGGTCCTCAGTCTTGGGTACATATTGGAAGTTGGAGACTTTCATATTTCACTAATGCCTGGAATCTATTCCCATCACCCAGGTAATTCCAAAATGGAGTCAAGGTTGGGAGCCACCGTGTTGGTGGAATAGTGAGGCAGGGAGATTTTCTGCTCAGTCTCTGCTGACTCAGTGGTAGCAGGAATTTAGGCATTGATGGAAATTCTAGCCAACAGGGAAAAGAAACTAAGTTATCAGCTTCCTGAAAGAGTGAGAGAGACAGAGAGGGAGAAAGAGAAGGAGGAAGGAGGAAGGGGAAGGAGGAGAGAAGAGAAAGCTAGGTAAAGGATATATGAGAATTCTTGCAATTTTTCCATAAATTAGAAAGTGTATCAAAATATTCAACAAGAGGGGTGCCTGGGTGGCTCAGTCATTTAAGCATCCAACTCTTGATTTCAGCTCAGGTCATGATCTCGAGCTAGTGAGATAGAACCCCATGTCAGGCTCCCCACTCAGCCGGGAGTCTGCTGGAGACTCTCTCCCTCTGCCCTTCTCCCTACCTGCATGCTCTCCCTCTAAAATAAATAAATAAAATAAAATCATAAAAAAAATATTCGATAAGAAAGACCAGGATCATTGTAAACATGAGCCCATGGTTCCTCTTGTCCTCACAAAACCACAGAAAAAAATAATGAGGGAATAAATCCTTTATTTATCCTCTACCTTTAATATGGGGTTTTGAGTAGAGGAGGTGAGGTGGAGAAGGAACTGTAGTCTCAGTCACTCGGAGCCAACCTGATTTTAGAGACCCCGTCAGGGATGAGGGATGCCAGGCCCAAGGGACAGAATGTTGAGGAAGTTGGGGTTCATGCCTCCACCTCAGCGCTGAGCCCCTTCCTCCTGCAGTGTCATTAGGCCATCAGGAAACTGTAGTCACAAAGCTCATGAGCTGGAAAAAGACTTGAGGTATTAAGTCTCCCACCCTAAGCATGAATGTTTTAAAACATTTCCCCTGAAGTATTGGTCTGAGCTCTCTGTCTAGTGTATGTACAATGTAAATGCATCCCTTTTAACTATAGAAACATCATTCTCTATAGGTAGATATAGAGTTCCTCTCTCTCGGCAGTTGAGGAGGAAACACTCAGGCACTGGGAAAAGCTCAGAGGTGGGTAGTGTGAGCCCAAGGAGCAAATGGCCATTGAAGGGTTCGTAGAAACTTGACCACAGCCTCACGAGGGCAGAGCAGGTGTTTGTCCCAGTTTTTGTTCATTTCAGTGGCTCCTGTTCTAACCTAGTGTCAAACACACAGATGGTGCTCAGTGAGTATGTGCATGACCACTAAATGCCGAAGTCAGGAGATGGAAAGAAAAATAAGGCAAAAGAAGGAAGGCTAAATAAGAACAGGAAATTCAAGGGAGCACAAAGGAAAGCAGAGGTGCCTGGGACCCACACTGGGTCATGATCTGGGCAAAGGGAGCCACAGGAAGATTCTGGGGCAGAGCCTGGGAGTAGTAGCCCAGCTGGCTTGAACCTGTCAGGGTAGACCTGAGACTAAGGCTGCAGTGAAAACTGAGGATTGGCTTCTGAAACCCAGCCAGAAATGGTGTTTGGTTTTTGTTTTAACCTGGGAGGTTGGGGTTGAAAGAATGTGCTTGGGGGCCTTGGAGTAATACAGAATATTGGAATAGAAATGTCAGACTTGACAAAGCAAAGAGAAAAGTGGTCTGTGCTTGTTGTGTCACGTTTCTATCTACATCTCATCTTTATCTGAGTGTTTCCTCATGCTGTAGAAAGTAATTTGTGTACTTCACTCAGGTGCCAAACGGCATCAACCATGTTTTAGGATCAAAAGGAAATCCTCCATTTCCCTTGAATGGTGGGACCACAGAGATACTCAACAGTGACAGACACACAGTCCTCTGGCTTCAGGTGAGCCTAATTTTTTCCACAATCTGAACTGAAAAACCTCTCTGATTAAGGACAGCAAGTCCCTCTGCTCACACATTACAAGGCCCAGAAGTGACCCCAAGCACTGAAAATATCCAGGACTGAGACTGCAGGAGCTGAATGTGAACACTGAAGATGTTGCATAATCTTAGAATGGAGCCTCCAGAATTCTCCAGAGGAAGTGACAGTAAAGATAAAGTGCTCATCATCTGGCATATACCTCTTCAGTCCCAGAGCTTCCTCTGCCAGGAAGCAGGGTTATGGTGTTCAATCAACGCTTGGCCCCTCATGCAGTGGTAAACAATTTACCGAGGCCAGATCCCTGGTTTCTAAGAGATTAAGTTTCCTCTAAACACCTCGGTATAGCCAGAGAAGGGGTCCCATTCCAGAGCACATGAACAATGAGCAAGGCAATTCATAAAGTAGCATGGTGACTTTAAATCTCAAAGGATGGGTGCTACACAGATTCTCAAGCTTAGAAAACAGACATGCCCCCCCGAAACCCAGAACAGCCACTGCCAATGCACAGTTCCTCTCAACTGTGGTTGCAGATGACTGCACAAACGATTTGTGTCTATTCCCTGCTCTGTCCATGTGAACCTTCTTGACATGCCCTGGGCTCCAGAGCTAAGGACTGCCCCACTCCACCTTGGCCTTGACCCATTTTCAGAGCCCAATTCACCCTGCCTGGCCAGTTAGGCTCTTGACCCCTAGTGACCTGAGTGTTGAGAATGTGACACTTGGTGGGATAAATAAAGATCATCTGATAGAGGCACAGGTGAGAAGAGCAAGGACTGCAATTGATGTTGCCTTTTGGGCAACTGGATCCTCAAATACCCTCTAGATGCCTTATCCTGAGCCATTCAAGAGACTTCCCAGCTTCCTCTCCTGGACCAAAGGCTCAAAGGAAGGAGATGGCAACAGGAAGTGAATTAAGTTCTATTTAATCTGATGTCTTGAGCTTTGTCCCTTATAACCACAGCCTTTTCCTTTACTACAAATCACACATGTGGCTTGCTGCCTCTGCCTCACAGGGAGGGTTGGGCAAAAAATGCCTTAAGAAAAGAACCAGGAGCCCCCCTTAGGGTCAGCATGGGCAAGGGAGGGTTTGGAGGGCTCTCCCTCTGCATGCAAGCCCCCCTTTCCCCAGCTGGCACCCCCTTAGGTAAGCTGGAACATCAGACTTCTCAGAGAGTAGTCCAGCCTTGAATCCAGATTTTGTCAGAAAATATGTGGTCCCATCAGTGTTTCTAAAGCTTTAAAGGCTGAATTGCATCCCTCAGCATGGAAGAGCCTCATGGAAGAGTTGCAGTCCCCAGGCCTGCAATGTCATGGCCTGGGTCATGGGAAGGGGCACAAATGGGGGACTTTGGGGAGCCGAAGCAGAGGGGAGTTTCTATATTTGATAATAAGGGGAAGGCTGAGCAGAGAGGAACCTGAGTATTTGAAATGAGGAGACAGTATCAGACTCCAACCTGCAGGTTGGCAAGAAGCCAAGAAAGAGCCCCCTGCCCAAACAAGAGGGCAGCCAGAGGGAGGTGCCTCAGGCTAGCAGTGCTGGAGCCTGAGAGGGCCACTGGTTCAGCCTTGAAGCCTGCAGGGGTGTTGTCCTGGGGCTCCACTTTGCCTCCAGAGGACTCCAAGCAGGGTCCCCGAGTAGTTGGGATGATTTCCGGAATCCAGCCTGTCGTGTTTTCCACCAATTCCTGCAGCACAAGGAAAATGGGAGAAAATGGTTAAAGGCAGAAGCCTCCCCCACTCATTTCCTTTTTTCAGCCCTTACTTGCTGATCCCCAGTTCTTGCAGCCTCACAAACTAGCTGGGAGACCCCCACCACTCCATAGTCCAGAACAGCACCAGCCCATCTTTCTGCTCCCCAGCCCCTCTTTCCCTGACCCAATGTTCCCGCCTTTGTCATTCACCAGCTTCCTCCTTTCTTTTCCAAGCTTGGCCCAACACCATCCCACACCCTGCCATCCCCAACCCTGAGAAGGTGCTGTCTCCTGGGACACTCACATCAATGGTCTTTATTATCACCATCTGCTGGGCCTCCTTGCAGGCTTTCTCAGCCTTCTTAATGTTCTCTGGGGTCCACTCAACATTGTTCATGGCCATCATGCCCTCCATGGGGCTGCCGTAGGCAGGGGCAACAAACGATAGGTTAGGGTCAACTCAAAGCTTTGACAAAATGCCTTCACGTTTGTTAGCATCATTTCCATGTCAGCATAAGCCAAAAGGAGTGCCTCACAACTCAATAAGACAACCATGAATTTGGTAGAAGGAGAAATTGCAAAACTCACAGACGAGAATTTTTTAAAGTGAAAAAGAGAAATTCCTGGCTCTTTAAAGAAGTAGTGCTTAATCTGGGAGCCATGAAGTCCAAGAAGGTGGATGGAGTGACTTCAGGGAACCAGTAAAGGCCCTGAAATTGTATGTGGAATTGGTGTGTCTGCACAGATGTGCATTTTCCTTGGAAACCCTCACCCCTAAATAATTAAGGGTCATTACTTAAAAGTAAACAGTCTTTGATTGAATCAGGTAGCGCATGAGAAAAAGGCAGAGAATTTATACATAAGTGATCTAACTTTTAGAGGTCAGTTCTTATCTGCTTTTCTGAATGGCCTCATTGATATGGGGGAAAAAAAACCCTATTTGGTCTTATGTCAGAGCTTTGAGAGTCAGACAGTGACAGAAGCAGATGTTAGGAGGGCAGGAGCCAACCAGGCAGCCCACTGAGGAATCCTGACTCACTAATGCAGGAGGTAGTAGGTGGTCTTCCTTTTCTCCTTCTCCAGTCTTCCCCAAGACCCCTCCCACACATACTTGAAGGTCTTATCTTCCAGGATGACTCACTCTGATACCTCCTCCCCAAGCTCATGGGCCACATAGATGATGTCAGGGTACCCCATGCAGCTGGAGATGTTGTTTCGGGGATAGTAGAAGAGGAAGATGAGGCACATCTCATTAATGGTGCTGGGACCCCCCTGGAGAAGAGAGAGAGAGACGGAACACAAAGTCACAAAGGCAAGCAGAGTGAGGGGAACAAGGCAGACAGAAAATAGTGTAAGTGGTCATTCTACCAATGATGCTGTTTTCCTTTTCACTTAACCTACAACCAGCTGACTGAATGTTCATCTACTTCTTACCCTCCCTTTCCTTTTACCTCCTCTCCTTCCAATTTGTGGACAATCATTGATATTATTTCCAAAGAAATAATATCTGCCCTGTCCTCTGCATTTCAATGGCCTCTGCTCTGGTTTGAGGAGACAAGATGGTTGAGAAGATGAGAGAAGATATTGAGTTTCCTGAAAAAGTCACTCCCTTTTGAGCTTCTCCAGGATTCCTCATCTCTACATGTCTAAAGCTGGACCTACTCAAATATGTCACATGTTCAGTTCACCATAGTAGGGCCTTATGGTTTTTCCCTGTGAATCCCCTTATGCACTATTCCCATTTGTCTCTTATGGTATGTATCACTTTCTACATCACATAATAATAATATATATGGCTGTAGTTTCTTCCTCAATAGCATGCAACCCCTTTGGAATCCTATAAGCACTGAACCACTCTTGACACACAAAAGGGGTGGGGTTCCTTGTGACCATAACGACAACAGCTAACTCTAATTGAGCATCCACTATAAGCCAGGCAATGATCTAGATGTTTTACATAGGTTAATAAATTCTTACAACAATTTTATGAGGTACTATTATTAGTTCCTGTATGAATTAGGAAACTGAGGCGCAAAGAGATTGAATAACTTGTCTAAGGTTAGAAAGCTAATGATTGTGTTGACATTAGAAACCAGGCATGGAGAACAAGAGTCCATGCTCTGGGTTACTATAATGTGCTTTCTGCCCATGGTCTTAGTGGGTCAATGACAGAGAAAGTAGGGAATCCTTGTACCCATCTTAAAGTCACGGGGATGTGAGAGCATGAAAAGCCCCATGTGAGTGGATAATACCATTGGATGGAGAAAAGGGCTTCAGCTGGAATAATCAGAGTCACTCTATAGCCAAGGCCAGGGATGGGCTCTATTCTGAGGTCATTGTGCTTGACCACGGTGAGAAGGGAGGTACTTACAAAAGTCAAGGAGTCCCGGTCCAGCGTCTGGTAGTGACATTCCACCAGCAACTCATCTCCCTATTCAGAGTGAAACATGAAGGCTGAAGGTAAGACACAGAAGGACTGGTACAGCCTTAGAACTCTCTTGGCTAACAGTGATGACCTCTGATCCTGCCTCCCCGCCCCAACTCCAGTCATGCCTCCCCTCAGGCTCCCACCAGTTTGATCTCTGCTCGATAAGGTAAATCTCGAGTCTCCTGTAGACTGAAGTCATAGGAATCATCTTTGCAGATTGTTCGGAGTTGTGCTCCATTTCTAGAGGGAATGAAGTAGTGTATGGGCTCATGCTGGGGGGACAGGTTGCCCATAAAACAGAAAAGCTCCTCCTTCCATAGTCTTATTCCGACCACCTCTACTCTAGGGGTAGTTCCAGCTCCTCCTCCTCCCAACCAAGCATAACCTTATGCTGCAGAATAAATAACTATCCTCAAATTTGTTCCCACATGCAGATGGGAAAGCTTCAAGTCCATGCCTTCCCTTACCTGTATTGCACGGCCTGCAGAGCACGGCCAGCCAGGTGGGTGTGGAGCAGGTAGCCATAGACCTGTATGTCAGGCACTGGGGCCCCATTCATCTGTGAAGGGGAGGAGACACATCTGGTTTGCTAAGAACTCTCATCTTGCCCTGTTCCTTGATTTGCCTCCCTTAATATTTGACACCCTCTTCATATGACCGACAGGAGCCCCTTTTGTTCTTACTGGGCCCTCATGGACCCTCTTCCTGCCCCACCCCCCAGTCCCCAAAGCCCCAACTCCTTCCTTCCTTTGCATGATCCAGGTTAGCGGTTTTCCTGAGCACCAGGTGTAGCTTTTCTCAAAGTCCCGGGCTCAGGGTGTGTGTGCTTATGGACCAGCCCAGATCTGGGATGGGAAACAAGGAACCTCAGGGAGGATGTGCCTCCCAGCTTCACCTCTTCAAACTTCTCTGTCTTACACAGCCCATAGGACAGGAAGGACTCCGCGCCTGGGGGTATGAAGTGGATGGGGAAAGTGAAGAAGCCCAGCTGGAGGACCCCCATGTCGTATTTGCGCAGCTGTGCAGTGTAGTATAATCGGATGCCTGAGGAGTCATACACACCTGGTGCAGAATGAAACAATGATAGAAGACAAGAGAGCTGGTCACAATGTGAGATCAAGAGCCCCAGGAAAGCTGGGACAGGGCTGTGACCAAAACAAGCCAGCGTGCCTCCCACAGCAGCTTCCCAACTCCTAAAAGAATCAGCAAGCTGCACCGGCTCTTCCTCCATAAATGCTCTAGATGCTCACCAGGAAGGTTGTGAAAATTGCTGTAATGAATCTCCAGTCGTATCCACTGGGGGTCTAAGGGGGTCCCAATAGAGATACCCACATCATCTGGAAACTGGTAACTCTGTTGGATGGAGGAAGATTTGGCAGCAAGAAGGGCCTGGTGCTAAGTGCAGGGACTGGAACCTGCCCGTGTTTTCTGGCCCTCATCCCAGACCTCCCCTATCTCCTGGTCTGCCATCAGTCAGTCCAGCAATCCCAGTTGCCTGACAACATGCACTCTCCCCCCCTTAGCCACCTAGTTCCCTCGTCACAGGACTCACTGTGCCCCCGACAGCCCAGCCCACGATGACCTGTGAGCAGAGGGAGAAGGCAGGGTCAGCCCCATAGCAGTCACTGATGCCCGTGGGGAGAACACTGGCATTGCCACACGCATACACCAGGATGTGATGCACCATTGTCTCGTTGTTCTCCAGCAGCTTGGGCTCAAACTGGGTGAGAGATGGAGGCAGAGCATGGTCAAGATCTTCTACGTCAAGTCCTATTCCCCCCATCCCTTTTCCCCAAATAAATCTATACTCATTCCCCACTTCTGTGTCTCTTTCTTTTCTACTTGTTCTGTTTTTCTTCCCCAACCCATCACTTACCCCACTTTGTCTGACTTCTTTCTCAGCCCCACCCTTTTAAACTCCTCCCCCGAGTGCACAACATATTAAATCTAGCCAAGAATATCCCCAAGACTCCTGACTTTCCCTTAATAACATCACCAGTCCACTATATCTGAGCACATGCCTCATTGGATTCTCCTCTAAAGAAAAAAAATGGCTCCCACACATTTGTTAGTTTTTGTAAGATCAAAATTTGATCTTACAAAATTTTGAAATAACTCAACTGTGAAATCAGGTGACCACGTTGGAGTTCCCTTTAGCCAGACTTCACTGACCTGAGAGCCCTTGGCCCTGTCCCCGCAGCCTGAATTTCCTCCTAGGCCATGAGCACCACCAAGGTGGGGCTTATACTTTGCTCTTTGGAAACACTTACTAATTGATGACCTTCATCAAAATCTTTGCTGCATTGTGGGGCTCAGATAGAACAGTGCTGGGAGTTATAGTTCTGGGCTCAGGAAAGCATGAAACTACTACCCCCACCAGATCTGGCCAGGCGCCCATGTTCTCCCAGCTACTTCTCTCTGGCTTCCTCTCAGCAGTTATCCAAACACCCTCCCTTCAGAGTTGACTGTGCCCACTGTATTGCTCAACTGCCTTAGCAGTGTCTGGTTCACTGTACCTTGAAGATGTGATGCTTCTTGCTAACGATGGGGAGAGGGAGGAAGGTGCAGGCATATGTGGTATCATCCTCTGGAATGAGGAACTGGAGAAGGACACACAGAGGATGAGCTGGGTTGGAAATGAGCTCTTAGAGAAGACAGGGAAGGGACAGACCAGCTTGGTGGTCCTTGGAGAATTACAAGAAGTCACAGTAACATCAATTCAAGGAACGTACTGAGTATTAGGTGCAAGAGGAGGGTCTAGATTGAGTGGGAAGATGGGAAGGAGGCTTGGAGGTTGCGGGTGGGGTGGAGGACTCTTACATCAGTGATCTCCAAGTCATGGATGATGGTATCCTCAGGGACATCAAGGTCGTCAGGATGGACTATTTGTAGCAGGAAGATGGACTTGATAAAAGTACGGTCCCGATCCAGCTTCAGAGTGTCATCCAGGCCGTAGGTGGCCAGCACCTTTATGGTGTCACTCTGGGGGTGTCATCGGCATTGAGGTGCTACTGCCTGTGAGCAGCACTTTGCACACACCCACACCCAAGGACTGACACAAGCCACTTGCTCATGGCTACACAGTGGAATGGAAAGAGCTTCCGACTCAGGGGTCAGAACTAGTTGGGTTCTAGTTCTACTTCAGGGGCCAACTTGCTGAAAATATTGAGCAAGTCACATTCCCTCTCAATGCCTGTGTCCATTCTAAAGTTCAGTGAAATCAGGCAAGGTTCTTGGAGAGGGGAATGAGAGGAGGGTGGGGTGGGTGCTTAATCTGTAGGGAATCACTCTGTGGAGAGCTTGTGGATTTGGAGAGGGGCATGACTGGGGCAGTGCCTGGAAAGGTAGAGAGGGAGAGAACCCCTGGGAACTGTGACTGCTGCCTGAGACACATGCACGTTCTAGATTGGGGGTGACTCCACATCCCCAAAAGGAAAAGCTGCTTACGATTGAATGCTTTTCTCCCCTTACTATTTTACCGTAATGTCTTTGTCGTGAGGATCACAGGAGCGGAAGGGCCTGGAGAAGCGCATGGTGGTGTAGATAGCATCTTCGGTCAGCCTTTGCAGCTCAGCATCCTGGCTCCCGTCCTCCTCCAGGGTGTCTTCATCCACCAGGTGCTGATCCTGGGGTCCAGTGAAGTCCAAAGAGTAAGAACAGGAAACCCTGGTGGTCATGACTTTGGAGAAGCTGGTGTCCCTTTAGCAACCCCAAGGTACTAAATTAGCAGAATCCAGGTCCTTTATTTTGCAGTTTACTCTTGGGACAGAGCATGACATCAGGGTGGATCCCCGGGACAGAGGGGTGGACAGTGTCTGCACCACTTGACCTTGATTTACTGCTCCCGTTCCAAATCCCAAGTCCATAAATCCTAGTGTTCCTGCATCTCCAGCCCTTGAAAGCTCACTTACTCTCTGAACTCTCTATGCTATTTGTCCTCTCTTGTGGCTCATAACATTGACACTTCCCCATATAAATGCAGTTCCTATGGGTGAGATTCGGAGAGATGGGTGAGCTGCTTTTTCATCTGTAAAATGGGGTAGTAATCATCCACCTTATAGTGAGGCTGTGAGGTTTAACATGGAAGGATTTTGGAACAATGCCTGGTTGATCAAAAGTACATAATAATTTTAAGCTATTATTATTATAGCTGCTGCTGTGGTTATTAGACCACTTTATGTTGTGGTCAACCTGACTGAGCTTAACAGAAATTAGGGCTAAAGACTGGGTCTCAAATAGCATTGACTCTCTCCCATTGTCCTGCATTTAGTGGTTCAGGACTCTTTCAGTCCTGTGGTACCATTCTTTAGCACCTTAGGGCCACGCAGTCCAGAAGACCTATTTTGAAACTCTCCGGTGGACCATTTCTGTAGAGAGAGGTCAGTAGTCAACTGGTGTTCTGGGCATGTTCCTGGATAAGTTTGGAAAATGTGGATCCTTCCTGGACTCAGAGCCATCCTCAACCAGCAAGAGACCTTCATCCTTGGAAGGGAGACATCCTCAGACTTACCGAGAAATAGACGTTGCCATCAGGCAGGACTCCTCCAACAACCAGATCACTCCCCACTCTGGTGTAGCGATTTGTGACACCCAAGCCCACCCAGCCAGTTGTCCGGACCTGCAGCTCAAAAGTGATGATCTCAGCCTCAAGGTCAAAGTCCCAGCGCAGGAAAATGACATTGGAAGGATCTAGGAACCTGGAATAACGCAGGCGAGATGTGGGGCCAAGGTGTTTGCCTTGGGAGGGGGCTGCCAGGGCCGTAAGTAGGAGAAGTCTGAAGAGAAGGGCACAGGTCATGGCTCCTGGGGTCTGGAGTATCTCTCCTATAGATGGACACTCAAGAAGTATGGATTTATATGTGTCCCTACCTGTGCCGGGCACCGTGCCATGGGGGAGGGACAGACTGGGGCTCTTCTGATCTGATTATCCTCTGGATTCAGAGTGGTGCCACTTACATAACTCTGGAGGTGTGAGGTGCCCAGAGAGGGTGCAGAGCAGATTGCTCTTGCCCCAGAGCAGGGACCTGACATGAAATTCTCAGGAGCAGGTCACTTAGACTCTTCTACTCCAACCCCATGCCAGGGTCCTCCCTGGGGTTTGGGTTTTTCCCTGCTTTTCCTTCCTTGTCTCTATTTCTCTCTTTCCCTTTCTGCCCCCCCCACCCCTGTATCTTTGATGTCCTTACTGAGCACTCTGCTCTCTGGCACCTGCCCCCTGCCCCAGCTTTTATGGGCATTTTCTATATCTGGAACTGGGGCATAGCAGGGGGAAGGGGCGAGACTGAAGACATGCAGCAGAGGAAGGAGAGAAGTTTCTGACGGGGCATTCAGGGAAGGCTATGATTTCCATCTCCCGGAGGAGTCTTTGCTACTAATCCCTGGAAGGACACATAGAGGTGAAGGAGCCATAATCAGCTTTCCAGATGGGTGAGTCTGGGTTGGCCTTGAGTTTCTGCACATTCCTGGGGAGCAGCAAGGAGGAGGAGGAGGGGAGGGGAAGAAGAGGGAGACAGTGGAGGTAAATGTAAACTGGCCCTTGGGATGCTTGGTGCTCTACCCTTCCTTCCGTGAATTGCCTGCCAGAGAAGTCACATTTAGTGACTCTCACTCTACTGGGGGCTTGGCCCAGGGTCCCTACTGACAAGTGCTTCAGTATTCAAACCATAAAAGCACAGAAGGAATGTTAGAATATTAGAACGCCAGAGTGGAAAGGAATTTTAGATCCACTTAATTTTTAGATGAGTAAAGGGAAATACCAAGAAGTAACAGGAGGAGTGCCTGATCCCCCATGCAGTCAGAGGCAGAGTTAACACCGGCCCACAGGGGCCCTGCCCCCAGGCCAGTGCTCTTTCCACGATTTGCCTAGGTTACAGACACCCACAGGGCGCCCAGCCACCCGCAGTGCCTTCCCACCATGGCTTGCCCTGGTGAAGGGAGTTGTCATCTGCGGACTGCTTCTTAGGGACGGAACCCACATCTCACTCTATGCCTGGCGTTTTTTTTCTATCCAGGCTCTGACATGGCTGAGCGAAAGCTGGAAATCACCTCCCTGACCCCCAGTGTCCTTTCACCATCAGACAATGGAGAGGCTCTGAAAAACTAAGGACGTGGGCCCAGTAGGCATCCCCTAGCACAGAAACTGGACCACACATCACATGGGAATTCAGCTCAAACCTCAGTGGACAGGAGCTGGAGCATCTGTTTATGCCTCCGTTCACGGCATGCATACTCTTTTCATTATCTATTGAGTTCATCAAAGCTGGTAAGGACCCAGCTGAGGTTGTTGGCAGCTGCTGTGAGCACCTGAGTAGGAATTGAGGTGTGGTGGGAGAAAAAAACCCATCTCCCAAGACAGCAACCATAATGCCAACTCTGGGCATGGGAGCAGGGAGGTTGCTCTGCAGCCATCTGGAAGGAAGAGGCTTACCTTGGCCCAGGATGGGAGCAGGGCCAAAACCAGAGGAGGAGCCTGGGGAGGCACTGACCTTGAGGAGCAGGAATCCAGGGAGGAGATAACAGGAGTGTCAGAGACACTCCGATCCCAATCGCATTTGGGGATTAAGGCTCAGGGAGGGGGAGGCAGGGAGACAGGTCAGCCAGCCCTGTAAACCAAGATGGGGCCAGGATCCCTTATCCTGAAATCTGTCTACCTGCCAGAGTGCCCGCCTGAGGGAGGGAGGTGGGAGCTCCTGGGCTCCCTGGGGCCACCCACTCGGCTTTTCTCTCCCTGTTCACCTTTTCCCCCAGTTCTGGGTTGCTCCCTGCTCCCAGCCCCCTTCCCTTTCATCATCTGATCCCCAGAGCCACTCTCTCCACAGTAACCTCAGAATGCAATGCACATGGCTTGCTAGGTGAGGATGCCTCTATGTTGGCACGTACATATTTCTGGTGTTCAAGGTGTGTGATTTGGGCAATGGTTCCCAGAGCATCATCCCCCGCCCTCTCTGGGGAGAAGAGGTTGGGAATAGGTAAGAGCAAGAGCCAAAAGAGAAGCGACACATTTTACTTAGAATGCCAGGCGATGGACATTTTGTGCACGATTATGTACATTTGAAACCGTCTGATATAGAAAATATTAACAAACCCACTTTATACACAAAATTGTACGTAATGAAAATGAGCGTTTTTTTTAAAATCCAGAACCACAAAGATTTCAAAGTTATCAAGCCAACTGAATTAGAAACTATATCATGTTGTCAGCACATGGCATCAATAACCGTTACCCTTTGCCAGAATCACGTGAACCATATTGTTGTATTTATATGTCAGCTGATTAACAAAAATATCGAATCTGGGAGGTGCAAAGCCCCAGGATGCCAGGCCACAGCTGTTCCCTGATGTGTGGGCTCCCCGGGGTGATGGGTCTGTGGTCTCACCTTGCTATAGTTCCCTTCTTCCTTCATCAAGGGTCCGTGAAGGCTCAGACGCCTCACCGGGAGCACCGACTTGAATACAGTGCAATCCCAGGTCTTGAAATAGTAAAGTTTGGTTGCTAGACCCCTATATGTCCCCATGTTTTTGTCTGTAAAATGCTGAGGGTGAAGAGACGGTCTTTAAAGATTTATTTTTTATTTTCAAGAGAGAGAACACGAATGGGAGGGACAGAGGTAGAGGGAGCGAGGATCTCAAGCAGACTCCATGCTGAGCGAGGAGCCTGATGCTGGGATCCATCCTAGGACCCTGAGATCATGACCTGAGCCAAGACCAAGAGTCAGACACTTAACTGACTGCACCACCCAGGGGCCCCAAGGGGGTCTTTTAAATCTAATTTCCCGGATCACTGGTTTCCAAACTTTCTGAGAAACGAGACCTCTTGCCAATGTTAGAAAGTTATGAGAACTTGTGATTTTCATCTCAGCTGATGACTAAGAGAGAGATAAAGGGAGGTAAATCCTGCCATAAATTCTGTCATATGTAAATTGAATTGGCAGCTTACCATGGACGTGACAGAAGTCAACTCACTAAGCGCTCCGTCTGTCCAAACTCCATTCCAAGAATTTTTCGTGTGTGAGTCTATTTACTCTTATGACATCACTCTCATTATTATCTTTATCTTTGAGCTGGATAAACTGAGTCCGAAGGCCACAGTGCTAGGTGACGCTAGCACTGGGCGTTGTCAGGAAAATGTAACCAAAAATCAAAGCTCCTCCCGACTCGGGAAGTCTCTCCCCAGAAGTAGAAGAGAAAGAAAGCAGTCTTATTATTGAAGAAGCATTAAATCAGAATGTGATATCCATCCCAGGCATTTTGTTAGGAAGACAGGCAGAAATCCCGGCCATCAGACACAACCCATTACATACGCGTTCTCGAGAGAAGTGATAACCAGTCCTCAAATGAGAGGCTGGAGAGGCCATCCCGGAGTCACTTGTTAACTGCGGGGCCCATCCGGGTTTACCCAGAGGACGAGGAATCTTACCATCCATCTTTATGACAGGGCATCATTTTGCAACTTGGTGTGAGGCATGCGCTCTCAATAAAGTTAGGCTCATTTTGAAGTTTGTATTTCAGAGATTGATTGCAGGTCCTAGAGAAAAACATTTCTGGGTGATTTACATATATTTCAAAGAAAGAGAGAGAACTTAAAATTATAAGATTTCTAAAGTAAATGCTCTAAGGAAATGGACAGGAGGGAAGTCTCTTCCCTTATTTTCAACAGGGAAAATCAAGTCTCTTATGTTTAATTTGTTAGTTGACCTTACAGAGGAGAACACGGGAATTGGAAATGAGAGCCCAACTGTCTACTGCCCAGCTTGGCCTCGGGGCCGCCTCTGTGCGTGTGTGAAGCATACGGGGGAGGGAGGTCTTCGCTCAATCTACCAGCCTACTTGCTTTCATTGAGATGTTTGAATCCCTTGGGAAGATTTGAGGTGCACATTCAGAACCACTACTGTCTGTGTTTAGAATCTCTGGGGCACAGTTGAGAGGGTGCAAGCCACGTACCTTCACTAAGGCACTCAGTGAAGGTGGGGGTTTTGTGCCTGCCTGCCTGAGGGCTGTTGGCATGCAGGAAACAGGAAACCCCATAGGGTTTGAACCTCAGTGAGACAATGAGACAAAATACAGAGCTTCCTGGAAAAGCCACTCCCTTTTGAGTTTCAGGCCTAGAGTGTCAGTTACTAATTGCCACCTTATAGACCCGGATCCTGTTCTCCTGACCTTGACCCACTGCCTCACTGGAGAAAGCCTGTGGGGCCAGGGAATGGGACCGTTTTCCATCCTGTGGGGCTGGGCACTCATGGCTACCGTGAGTACTGGTAAGAGGCCAGGCAGAAAAAGCTCTCCATGGGTTGGGGGAGGGAAAGAGGGACCAGTAGGCACAGAAAGTTTTGCTCCCAGATCCCAGCCTTGTTAAGATCCTCACTGGCATAACACCCCCACGAGAAAGCATTCCTTCTGCTCCCAGGAGTCTCCTATTGGCATTGCTCATGGGTCCCCCTCTTCAGGATCTGGCTGCAGCTGATTATTTGGGGGAGTTACTGCTACCCTCGGGACCTTTAGCTTGACCTGTGTATTTCAGATGCCACTGTGAGCTTGGTGGAGCAAAGGCCCAGGTGGGTCCTGGTAGCTCGCGGACAGGCGAAAACCCTGCACTGCATCCTGAGGAATTCCCAGTACCCCTGGATGAGCTGGTACCAACAGGACCTCCAGGGGCAACTACACCTGCTGGCCACTCTGCGGAGTACTGGGGATGAGGAGGTCGTATCCCGTCCTGGAGCACATTACCAGGCCAGGAGGGTCAATAGCACGGAGCTGACACTGAGCGTGACCAATGTGACCCAGGGCAGAACTCTCTACTGCACCTGCAGTAAAGACACAGTGAGAAACCCCCCTTGGACAAGTGAATACAAACCATCCCGGGTTGCCAACCACAGACCCAACCTCCTCCTCTGCCCTGACTCCTCCCACGTTCCCCTATATCCTCCCTTGTTGCCTCTTCTCTACAAGCAGACTCTTCCTGCTGCTTTCCCATCAACCTTTTGGTGAATGCCAAGCCTGCCCAGCACAGTGATTTAACCACCAATTTAGCCTCTGAAGGGCTCTGTTGCAGAACTTCCTCTGCCACTTGGGAGCTTTGGGAAAGACTTCATCTCCCTGAATCCTGGTTTCTGTGCCTGTAAAGTACAGACAGTAACTTCACCCAGCTCAGAGGCTTGCCGTGAGGATCAAATGGCACGATTCTCCACAGTACGCCTATGCGTTTTAATACCAGTATCAATGCCCGGAGGGGTGCTGGAAAGAAACCTGGAGAAATTCTGAGAGCTCAGAAAGGAGGAAGAATGAGTATCTCAGTGTGTAGCCCCTACTCATACCCCTAGAATAAACACCCACTTTTTCAATTAGATCCCCACACTCGGTGCTCGCCACCACCTAAATGTCTCACCCCGCTCCCCCAACCTCAAGTTGATCTTTTTTAAAAGTAAGATCCTCAGAGAGAGCCTGACCTAGAAAGGACCAGGGTCTGGATCCACAGTGAGGGCTCGCCAAACATTGACTAAGCAGCCATGGCTCAGAACTGGGTTGGCCCCCTGAGCAAGGCCATACATGGAGTGAGGGTGGAACAGGGAGGCTCAGATCCCAGGCGAATGTCCCAGAAGCTGCAGGCAGGTGCACTGAGGGAGAGAGGCCCAGATCCTGGGAGCCCTGCAGAGATGGGAGGCCTGAAGCTGGCTGTAGTGGGGCCACTCTGCTTCTAGTTAGCAGCAGCTCTATCCCAGAGGGTGTGGACCAGATGAGCCGGTAACTGGGGTGCCAGGTGGTGGTGAGCGAGAAGACATTTCAAAGCTCAGTCTCTGATGGAGGTCTGAGTGGGCTGTGGTCCAAAGCTGCAGACAAGCACGCTTTCCTCAGGCTTGTGCAGAGGGAGGAATTTTGTCCACCAGGGGGCACTATCTGCCCATAGTTCTCCATGATCTGCTCAGACAGGGTCGGGCACGGATCACAGGTGTGAGTCATCTCTCACTGCCCCTGTAACCTCACTCAGCTGTTATGGCAAACACCTGCCCAGCTCTAGCGGACTACAGCAGTGATGGGGAGCAGGTGTAGGGCCTGGCCAGAGTCCTGGAGACATATGGATTCGTGTGTTCTCTCCTCCCTCCAGGAAAGGTACCTCTGAGAACACCCTCACAGGGAAATCCTTGGTCAGAGGCCACCAAGAGGCTGTTAAATACAGAAATGGCAGGGCGGAGAGGCCTGGACCACCTGTTCTTAAGGAATGCTGAGGTCCTGGAGGAGGAGCAAGATGGCGGAGGAGCAGGAGACCTGGATTTCCTCTGGTCCCAGGAATTCAGCTGGATAGGGATCAGACCATTCTGAACACCTATGAACTCAACAGGAGATCGAAGGAAAGAATAGCAGCAACTCTCTGAACAGAAAAGCGACCACTTTCTGGAAGGTAAGACGTGCGGAGAAGTGAATCCGAGGTGATATTCGGGAGGATAGATGGCGGGGGAGGGGGCCTTTGTCGGCCGCTTCTGGCAAGTGATAGAGCCGCGGAGCACAGAATCGGAACTTTTAGAAGTCGGCTCCGCTGAGGGACGTCACTCCGGTGGCTAAGTGGGGGGTGGAACCCTCGCGGGACAGTGTGGTCTCAGGACCCTCGGGGTCACAGAAAGACCGGGGGTGCCTGAGTGCGGCAGAGCTCCCAGGGATCAGAGCGGGGAAGCCGGCTGCAGAGACGGAGCCCAGGCGCGGGCTCTCAGCTCGGGGTTGTCATAAACCGTGATCCGCGGCACAGTCGGGCCACTGCTCCTCCAGCAGGGACCCAACAAGCGGCAGATCCGGGGAGACTCACCTTCTTCCCCCGGGAGGAGAGGTGCGGGAGCGCACCGCGGGGATCTGCTGGGTTTGGAGACTCCACCCGGGGTCGGGTGCCAGATAGAAAGCCGCGGTCACAGGCCGGGTGAGCACGGAGTGTGGCCGGAGACCGGGGAGACGGGAGTGACTGACTGCTTTTCTCTGGGGGCTCGCTGAGGAGCGGGACCCCGAGTTCTCGGCTCCTCCGGGGCGGAGATTGGGAGGCCGCCATTTTCACTCTCGGCCTCCAAAGCTGTACGGAGAGCTTGCAGGGAACAAAAGCTCCGGAGAGCAAACCCGAGCAGATTACTTAGCCCGGACCGGGAAGGGCGGGGCAATTCCGCCTCCGGCAGAGACATTTGGGAACCACGGCAACAGGCCCCTCCCCCAGAAGATCAGCGAGAACAGCCAGCCAAGACCAAGTTTACCCATCAATGAGAACAGCAGAACTCCAGCGCTAGGGGAATACTGCACAGAGAATCCATGGCTTTTTTACCATGATTCTTTAGTCTTTCAAAGTTAATTTTTTTAACTGTCTTTTTTCTTTTTTTGAATTTTTCCCTTTTTCAACCAACATCTTATCAATCCCTTTTTTAAAAAACATTTTTATTTTTCATTTTTAGAGTCATATTCTCTCCCTTCATAGTAGTTACCCTTATTTTTGGCATATCTATATAAGTTGTTCTCTTTTTAAAATTTTGAGATACAGTTTCTTCTAACAGATCGAAATATACCCTAAATCTCTAGTGTATGGCTTTGTTCTAGTCTCCTGCCTGATGACATTCTCTCCCTTTTTTTTCTTTCTTTCTTTTTAAATCTTCTTTCAAACAACTTCTTATCAATTCCTTTTATAAAATTTTTTTTATTTTCATTTTTACAGTCATATTCCATCCCTTCATTGTATTAACCCTTACTTTTGTATATATATAAGTTTTTCTTTCTTTAAAATTTTGGGAGGCACTTTCTTCTAACAGACCAAAATACACCCAAAATCTAGTGTGTGGCACTGATCTATGCACCAGCCTGATCATATTTGATCATATTCTGTTTTTTTTGTTTTGTTCTGTTTTTGTTTGTTTTTACCTGTTTCTTTTTTTTTCTTTCTTTCCCTTTCTTTTCCCCCGGTTTCAGGTCTTTTCTGATTTGTTTAGAGTATATTTTCTGGGGATGTTGCTACCCTGTTAGCATTTTGTTCTCTCATTCATATATTCTCCTCTGGACAAAATGACAAGATGGAAAAAATCACCTCAACAAAAAGAACAAGAGGCAGTACCGACTGCCAGGGACCTACTCAATACAGATATTAGTACAATGTTGGAACTAGAGTTCAGAATGATGATTTTAAAGATACTAGCTGGGCTTGAAAAAAATATGGAAGTTATTAGAGAAACCGTTTTTTGAGAAATAAAAGAACTAAAATCTAACCAAGTCAAAATCAAAAGGGCTATTAATGAGGTGCAATAAAAAATGGAGGTGCTAACTGCTAGGATAGGGGCGCCTGGGTGGCTCAGTCGTTAAGCGTCTGCCTTCAGCTCAGGTCATGATCCCAGGGTCCTGGGATTGAGCCCCACATCGGGCTCCCTGCTCTGCGGGAAGCCTGCTTCTCCCTCTCTCACTCCCACTGCTTGTGTTCCCTCTCTCACTGTGTCTGTCTCTGTCAAATAAATAACTGCTAGGATAAATGAGGCAGAAGAGAGAATTAGTCATATAGAAGACCAAATGATGGAAAATAAAGAAGCTGAGAAAAAGAGAGATAAACAACTACTGGATCACGAGGGTAGAATTTGAGAGATAAGCGACACCATAAGACGAAACAACATTAGAATAATTGGGATCCCAGAAGAAGAAGAAAGAGAGAGAGGGGCAGAAGGTATATTGGAGCAAATTATAGCAGAGAACTTCCCTAATTTGGGGGAAGGAAACAGGCATCAAAATCCAGGAGGCACAGAGAACCCCTCTCAAAATCAATAAAAATAGGTCAACACCCTGACATCTAATAGTAAAACTTACGAGTCTCAGAGACAAACAGAAAATCCTGAAAACAGCTCGGTAGAAGAGATCTGTAACCTACAATGGTAGAAACATTAGATTGGCAACAGACCTATCCACAGAGACCTGGCAGGCCAGAAAGGACTGGCAGGATATATTCAGAGCACTAAATGAGAAAAATATGCAGCCAAGAATACTATATCCAGCTAGGCTGTCATTGAAAATAGAAGGAGAGATAAAAAGCTTCCAGGACAAACAAAAACTAAAGGAATTTGCAAACACGAAACCAGCCCTACAAGAAATATTAAAAGGGGTCCTCTAAGCAAAGAGAGAGCCTAAAAGTAACATAGACCAGAAAGGAACACAGACAATATACAGTAACAGTCACCTTACAGGCAATACAATGGCACTAAATTCATATCTTTCAATAGTTACCCTGAGTGTAAATGGGCTAAATGCCCCAATCAAAAGACACAGGCTATCAGATTGGATCAAAAAACAAGACCCATCGATATGTGTCTGCAAGAGACTCATTTTAGACCCAAAGACACCCCCAGATTGAAAGTGAGGGGCTGGAAAACCATTTACCATGCTAATGGACACCAAAAGAAAGCTGGGGTGGCAATCCTTATATCAGACAAATTAGATTTTAAACCAAAGACTGTAATAAGAGATGAGGAAGGACACTATATCCTACTTGAAGGGTCTATCCAACAAGAACATCTAATAATTGTAAATATCTATGCCCCTAACATGGGAGCAGCCAATTATATAAGCCAATTAATAACAAAAGCAAAGAAACACATCGACAACAATACAATAATAGTAGGGGACTTTAACACCCCCCTCACTGAAATGGACAGATCATCTAAGCAAAAAATCAACAAGGAAATAAAGACTTTAAATGACACACTGGACCAAATGGACTTCACAGATATATTCAGAACATTCCATTCCAAAGCAATAGAATACACATTCTTCTCTAGTGCCCATGGAACATTCTCCAGAATAGATCACATCCTAGGTCACAAATTAGGTCTCAACTGGTACCAAAAGATTGGGATCATTCCCTGCATATTTTCAGACCACAGTGCTTTGAAACTAGAACTCAATCACAAGAGGAAAGTTGGAAAGAACTCAAATACATGGAGGCTAAAGAGCATCCTACTAAAGAATGAATGGGTCAACCAGGAAATTAAAGAAGAATTAAAAAATTTCATGGAAAGAAATGAAAATGAAAACACAACTGTTCAAAATCTTTGGGATGCAGCAAAGGCAGTCCTAAGAGGAAAGTATATAGCAATACAAGCCTTTCTCAAGAAACGAGAAAGGTCTCAAATACACAACCTAACCCTACACCTAAAGGAGCTGGAGAAAGAACAGCAGATAAAGCCTAAACCCAGCAGGAGAAGAGAAATAATAAAGATCAGAGCAGAAATCAATGAAATAGAAACCAAAAGAACAGTAGAACAGATCAACGACACTAGGAGCTGGTTCTTTGAAAGAATTAACAAGATTGATAAACCCCTGGCCAGACTTATCAAAAAGAAAAGAGAAATGACCCAAATCAACAAAATCATGAATGAAAGAGGAGAGTTCACAACCAACACCAAAGAAATACAAACAATTATAAGAACATATTATGAGCAACTCTATGCCAGCAAATTAGATAATCTGGAAGAAATGGATGCATTCCTACAGATGTATCAACTACCAAAACTGAACCAGGAAGAAATAGAAAACCTGAACAGACCTATAACCACTAAGGAAACTGAAGCAGTCATCAAAAATCTCCCAACAAACAAGAGCCCAGGGCCAGATGGCCTCCCAGGGGAATTCTACCAAACATTTAAAGAAGAATTAATATCTATTCTTCTGAAACTGTTCCAAAAAATAGAAATGGAAGGAAAACTTGCAAACTCGTTTTATGAGGCCACCATTACCTTGATCTCAAAACCAGACAAAGACCCCATCAAAAAGGAGAATTACAGATCAATATCCTTGATGAACATGGATGCAAAAATTCTCACCAGAATACTAGCCAATAGGATGCAACAGTACATTAAAAGGATTATTCACCACGAGCAGGTGGGATTTATCCCTGGGCTGCAAGTTTGGTTCAACATCCGCAAATCAATCAACGTGATACAATACATTAACGAAAGAACAAGAATCATATGATCCTCTCAATAGATGCAGAAAAAGCATTTGACAAAGTACAGCATCCTTTCTTGATCAAAACTCTTCAGAGTATAGGGATAGAGGATACATACCTCAATATCATAAAAGCCATCTATGAAAAACCCACAGCGAATATCATTCTCAATGGGGAAAAACTGAGAGCTGTCTCCCTAAGGTCAGGAACACAGCAAGGATGTCCACTATCACCACTGCTATTCAACCAGTATTAGAAGTCCTAGCCACAGCAATCAGACAACAAAAAGAAATCAAAGGCATCCAAATTGGCAAAGAAGAAGTCAAACTCTCACTCTTTGCAGATGATATGATACTTTATGTGGAAAACCCAAAAGACTCCACCCCAAAACTGCTAGAACTCATACAGGAATTCAGTAAAGTGGCAGGATATAAAATCAATGCACAGAAATTAGTGGCATTCCTATACACCAACAAGACAGAAGAAAGAGAAATTAAGGAGTCGATCCCATTTACAACTGCACCCAAAACCATAAGATACCTAGGAATAAATCTAACCAAAGAGGCAAACGATCTGTACTCAGAAAACTATAAAATACTCATGAAAGAAATTGAGGAAGGCACAAAGAAATAGAAAAACGTTCCATGCTCATGGATTGGAAGAACAAATATTGTGAAGATGTCAACGCTACCTAGAGCGATCTACACATTCAATGCAATCCCCACCAAAATACCATCCACTTTTTTCAAAGAAATGGAACAAATAATCCTAAAATTTGTATGGAATCAGAAAAGATCCCAAATAGCCAGAGGAATGTTCAAAAAGAAAAGCAAAGCTGGCAGCATCACAATTCCGGACTTCCAGCTCTATTACAAAGCTGTCATCATCAAGACAGTGTGGTACTGGCACAAAAACAGACACATAGATCACTGGAACAGAATAAAGAGCCCAGAAATGGACCCTCAACTCTATGGTCAACTAATCTTTGACAAAGCAGGAAATTATGTCCAATGGAAAAAAGACAGTCTCTTCAACAAATGGTGTTGGGAAAATTGGACAGCCACATGCAGAAGAATGAAACTGGACCATTTCCTTACACCACACACAAAAATAGACTCCAAATGGTTGAAAGACCTCAATGTGAGACAGTAGTCCATCAAAATCCTAAAGGAGAATACAGGCAGCAACCTCTCCGACCTTAGCCGCAGCAACTTCTTCCTAGAAACATCGCCAAAGGCAAGGGAAGCAAGGGCAAAAATGAACTATTGGGACTTCATCAAGATAAAAAGCTTTTGCACAGCAAAAGAAACGGTCAACAAAACCAAAAGACAACCGACAGAATGGGAGAAGATATTTGCAAATGACATATCAGATAAAGGGCTAGTATCCAAAATCTATAAAGAACTTATCAAACTCAACACCCAAAGAACAAAGGATCCAATCAAGAAATGGGCAGAAGACATGAATGGACATTTTTCCAAAGAAGACATCCAAATGGCCAACAGACACATGAAAAAGTGCTCAACATCGCTCGGCATCAGGGAAATCCAAATCAAAACCTCAGTGAGATACCACCTCACACCAGTCAGAATGGCTAAAATTAACAAGTCAGGAAATGACAGATGTTGGCGGAGATGCGGAGAAAGGGGAACCCTCCTGCAGTGTTGGTGGGAATGCAAGCTGGTGCAGCCACTCTGAAAAACAGTATGGAGGTTCCTCAAAAAGTTGAAAATAGAGCTACCATATGATCCAGCAATTGCACTACTGGGTATTTACCCCAAAGATACAAATGTAGGGATCCGAAGGGGTACGTGCACCGCAATGTTTATAGCAGGAATGTCCACAATAGCCAAACTGTGGAAAGAGCCAAGATGTCCATTGACAGATGAATGGATAAAGAAGAAGTGGTATATATATACAATGGAATATTATGCAGCCATCAAAAGGAATGAGATCTTGCCATTTGCAACGACGTGGATGGAACTGGAGGGTGTTATGCTGAGCGAAATAAGTCAATCAGAGAAAGACATGTATCATATGACCTCACTGATATGAGGAATTCTTAATCTCAGGAAACAAACTGAGGGTTGCTGGAGTGGTGGGGGATGGGAGGGATGAGGTGGCTGGGTGATAGACATTGGGGAGGGTGTGTGCTGTGGTGAGCACTGTGAATTGTGCAGGACTGTTGAATTGTGGATCTGTACCTCTGAAACAAATAATACAATATATATTAAAAAGAAGAAGAAGAAGAAGATAGCAGGAGGGGAAGGATGAAGGGGCGGAAATCAGAGGGGGAGATGAACCATGGGAGAAGATGGACTCTGAAAAACAAACTGAGGGTTCTAGAGGAGAGTGGGGTGGGAGGATGGGTTAGCCTGGTGATGGGTATTAAAGAGGGCACATTCTGCATGGAGCACTGGGTGTTATACACAAACAATGAATCGTGGAGCACTACATCAAAAACTAAAGATGTAATGTACGGTGATTAACATAATAAAATTTAAAAAAAAAAAAAGGAATGCTCAGGTCCTCTCCTAGCTGCTCTTGAAACAACTACAGCCAAGCACCATCACCGGAGCAATGGAAGGCACCGTTGCTCTGATGGGACCTCTTGAACCTCCATCCCTGGGAGCTCTGTGGAGACTTCCCAGATGCAATTCTGCTCACTTGGACCATGAACTATGCCTTAATACCACTGCCTAGACCCTTTATTCCTTGGTGATTAGACTAGCCCTCCTAGATTGGCCGATGTTAGGGGCCCAAACAATGCTTTTTGATTGGATTATGTTATTTACCTGTCATTATTCAGATAGGAAATACTGGTCTCTGTGATGTAGTCTCCTGTCTGCAGGCTGGTGTGAGGGATTTGTCCATGTTCTTGGGAAGTATGTTTATCTTCATTTTCTCATCCAATACTTTCAAATGCCCGATTAGGCAAGAACCACCATTTTTTGCGTTTTTTTTTCTGTTTTTGTTCTAATAGGGAAATGGATGCTCGACACCTGGGACGACTTGCCTGATGTCACATAACCAGCCCTCAAGTACAGGAATTCCGAGTCGATGACTCTCAATACCTCATGATGCTGCCTTGTTGCGTGATGAATGCATCGCCACTGCAATGAGGGAGGTGTGACGTGGTGGACATCTCTGCCCCTTCCAGAAAGCCAGCGCCCATTGTGTTGCAGACGTGGTCAGAGAGCACTGGGACGTCCACACATGATGTGACAGCAGGTCAGGTGAGTGTCCTGCAAAGACGCTCAGTACCCCCACAGACTTGTCCTAGGTTTCGAGGGGTCCAGATGGGAATAGACAAAATTATACTAACGACATCCAATCATTTGGAGGGGAAAGTACTATATGTTATGATTGTGTAAATTGGATTCTGCCCTGTCGTATCTCCATGGCTTGGATTCGTTTTAAGATGGTGGACTTCCAGGGCTTGCAGGTGAGTATCCTCACCTAAGGCAGCCATCTCTCTGTTCTCCTTTGTCTTAGTCATCCTCTCAACTAATCGATACATGCATAGAATACTCCATTTTCAGTATTTTACCAGATATGGTGTGAACTTTCAAGAAATATGAGGCATGTATCCTCTTTACCTCCTCCAAATTTTACCCCTCTTCTTACCTTCCTTATTCCTTCATTTAGAAGGTCCTCAGAAAGCAGAAAGCATGAGCTCAAAGTTTCACTTGCAGGATGAGTGTCTTTGTTATAATTTAGATTCCTGAGCCCAGAACAGCAACATAGCCCATATTTATGGCCCCTACACCATCATTTCCAGGCCCCTGAGCAGAAGAGCAAGCATGGGTCTAATGCGAAGGTAGGGGCTTAGATACAGGTGGGCTTGGGAAGAGAGAGTTGATAATGGGTTAATAATTATTAGAGCTTCAGAATCCATGCAAGTCCTTTGAGTTTAGGCACTCATCTGTCCGTAGCACCCTAATGGGGCTTGTTAAGGATAAACAGGGATAAACTGCATTAACTGGGTTCGGTAGGCAATGAATCCCGACGTGGATTAACAGTTAGCTAAACTGAGGAGAAAGTATAGAATACCAGAAAACTTTACAAAATAATATAATAGTTAGGATTGTGAATTTAAACTTATTTTTCTACTTTTGTGGGTTCTCCTCATTATATAGAATGAGTGTTTAGGATTTCTGAAATCAGGGAAACACTTCAAAAACAAAGCAACCCTATCTAGCAATTGCCTAAGTGATACTACAAGGTACTTATGTTGCAGTTACAGATTTAGACCGCTACCCAAATAAATACAATAACGTTGTAAAACTTCCTTTCTGTATTTCATACCTAAGGGCCTCTCCCATACAGGCTGGGAAAGGCACAGGTGCCTGATGCCTGAGGAAAGGGAACTTATATTGGTAAATTCTATCAGGATGTTCTTTGGCTCTCTGACATAACCTGATTGATTGTGTATGTGTGTGTGTGTGTGTTGTGTGTGTGTGTGTGTACATGAAAATAGCTTCCATCCTAATTGAAGAAAGATAAACTCAGATGTAAAGAAATGGTGACCGATTACCAGTAATACCTTGGCAAAGATTTAAGTGGGATTATCATTTATTGAGTGCCTACTATGTGCTAAATATTATGCTTCGTGCCTTACATAAATTATCCTATTTATTCCCAATAATCCAGAAGAGTATTATCGGTCCTATTTTAGAGATAAACGAAAACAAGACAGGTTAAATTCCTTAATGACTGAGGACACACAGCTAGTAGCTGTGGAAGTTGGGATTAAATACCAAATTGAATCCCAAACCTGTGCTCTTTCAGCTGCGCTAAGCCCGAGATCATCCTTTTGGGGATCTAGAAATGAGATAAACTCACACTGGAGGGGCAGATGGTAGAAATCAGAGTGGGGAGATAACAATCACTGGGGAGAGTCAGCTAAGCTGACAGGATCCAGATAGCAAAGCATATTGAAGTGAAGTTGGAAGGGACGTCAGGCAGGTGGCCAGTAGAGGGGCAGTAGGCCAGGAAAACCAGCAGGCCTCCTATGGGTTTCCAGCAACATCTGGGAAGCGTCAGGCAGAGCCCTAGGCTTACAGGAGCTGGGGAAACAGAAAGGTTGTCAAGACAAAGACAGCATTAATGGAACTGGGATTTAAAAAAGGGGGGTGAGGAGGGGAGGAGGCTTCACTGCAGGAATAGAACAGAAGCCCAGTTACTAAAATTGGGCTATTTGGGTAGAAAAGTATAACAGCAAGTTTGGCCTGGTGATGTGCTAAACGTCTTTTAACCAAGGATAGCATTGGAGCCATGTCTTGGGCTGCTTTTGTAGATGGGGCTCTAGAGATTATAGGTGTGCCAACTAAATGGCTCAAGGTAGGGGTTTGGGGCTACAGAGAGCCAGGCAAAAGCAAGTTTGGATGCACGTTTTATAGTCGAAGCAAATCCTACATGTGATTTACTAACACTTAATAATCTCTTAAAAACAAACCAACAACAACAACAAACAGCAAATCATAGACTGGGAAAGAGAGACGACAAGGAACACTGGTTTGATTTTAGTCAGAGTACCTGCAAGAAACCCCAAAGTGAGATAATGAAGGTGCCTAGTACTGCTGAGTTTTCAAAGGGCCTGGGAGCAATGACCTTGGGGTTCCTTGCCTGTGTCAGCCCCGAGGCCAGTTTCTCTAATCTCTATCTTTAGCTTCCAGTGGGCAACTTGATTCTACTCCAGTTGTTAGAGCCAATGACCTCATATCAAGGCTTTTTTTCCACCCTGATTCCCTATTGAACAGAGCTCATCTTATGGTTTCTGAAATCTTCCTGTCCTTGAAATGAACGCACAGGAGAAGAATTACAAATTGTAAGATGTCTTGAAAGTCTCATCAGTACAGTAGCTGACATGAATTTCCTGCACAAACATAGGCTCGAGCCTAATCTTCACCTTGTTTTTGTAAGACCCTGGCCTATCCGTCCTCATTTAGCTTTTGGGATCATAGCTTTTCAGCCTTGGGAACAGTGGTTATAGGGGGTATCCCCTTACTCAATGGAACAACACACGCTGTCCAAATCCTAACATGTTATTATGATTTGAAAAAACTGATGAATGAGACGCCCCCCCCCCCATTTTCTCCACATAAGTTCTGAACAAGTTGAGAGAGACAAAGGAATAAGATGGGAAGGGAAATTTCTGGCAAAGTTACTTCTAGAGCTGATAGAGAATATGGCTTAGATACATGGCAACATGAGAGTCCCAAGTCTGAAACTTAAAATTAGAAAGATGTATCCCATCATTCAGGATCCTGAGTGGTGGATTCTACCATATTTCCTGCTAAAAACATAAAGTGCAAATAAACAAAGAGGCTGTTCAGAAGAACGTTACAGGTGTCACACATTCCCCTCTTACAGTGGCCTTTGTCCCCCGCTAAAAGGCCTCTCAGATTTTAGTTTAATTTGTTTAAGGAAAAAGGACAAATGTCAAGTTATTAAGTTCATCTGCCTCTCTTACTCTTAAAATGGAAACAAACAAACAATCTTATCTGGTGATGTTTGGGGGCCCTAAAGAGGATTCTTTCAAGCGTTCTCCAAAAACTAGGATCCCCAGGAATGAAACTGACAGGAAGTTCAAGCTCTTATTTGATTTATATAACCAAAAAACAAAAAACACCTGATGGATTTGATAATAGTGAACTGGTGTGAGTCAACATGCTAAAGTGATATGGGCTCCTCCCTACATCACAAACCTCAATTAGTTACATTTTTTTTTTTTAAAAGATTTTACTTATTTATTTGACAGAGACACAGGGAGAGAGGGAACACAAGCAGGGGGAGTGGGAGAGGGAGAAGCAGACTTCCCGCAGAGCAGGGAGCCTGATGCAGGGCTCATCAAAGGACCCCAGGATCATGACCTGAGCTGAAGGCAGATGCATAATGACTGAGCCACCCAGTCGCCCCCTCAGTTACATTAACTCATTCAATGCCCCTTGAATGAAGGGGAACCCAGTACTCTAAAGAATGAACCTTGTTCTAACATTGTCCCTTCCAGCCCATACAAAGATGGCCTGAGTCTATTTACTTGGTGACTTGTGCTCTAGGGACAAGAACATAGCTGAATTTTTTGAGATTCTGATTCTGAATTGGTACTAATTTGTGGTGGTAGGGAAGACTTATAATCAGTGCTATCCTCTGATCAGAGTGGGGCTTATGAAAATTGAGGGATAATTAGATTTTTTACCTAAGTCTTCCCTAGAGTAATTCAATGTGGCTCTGAAACCATCTAGAATTTATTTCTACAGTACCTGTGTGCACTGGCAGGGGTGGAAGGGGTACATACATTTTTTTCCACAACTGGTAGAATCTCTACAATATCCTTCAGGCCTGCGAAGTGAGCTTTTGTTGTAGAAAGGGCTAAGAGAAAGTTGATCGAACGTCCCCTTAGTAAATCTAAAGCATCAGCACACTGCAGAGGCCAGTACTACCAACACAGAATTGAAATATGCCGGGTGATATTTTGTATTATAATTTCATTTGGTTCTTCAGCTGTTCATGTCATAAGGGTGGTGGGGAATGATAGTGTTTGAGTATCGCGTGGTAACTCCAATTATAGTTGCTGTTCCGTATGTGGTTCCTTACTAGAGCAAAAAAATGCAGTCTTTCACACTCAGTATGCAACGATCCATCTGGAAAATGTATTTTTGTACATGGCTTTGAGAAGCTCAGAATTAATTAGCTTTCATTTGTCAGGGACAACAGTATATTTTTACCTCCACGCTCAGGCAGTCATCATTGCTCTGCCCCTGAACCTGAATATAGTCTTTAAAGAACTTGACAGTCTCAAAGGGTACCATGCTGATCTATTGTATTAATGATATCATATTGGTAGGATGAGATAACAGGAAGTAGCAAGTTTCCTGGCTTGCAAAGACAGATATATGGTAGTGGGTAGGTGATATAACTGGTGAACCTTGTGGGTGTATGTTGGATTCCTCTGTTGAAATGAATGTATTGTTATACTTGTGCTCCCTACTATGAAAAATGATATCTGAAGACCTCTAAATTTTATAAGCAACATACGTCTCATTAGGATATCATGCGCTGAACCATTTAATGAGTGATCTAGAAAGATGTTAGTTTAGGAAGAGACTAAGGCAGAAAAGACTTTTCAACCAGCACAGGTTGAAATACAATTGGCTCTATTTCTTAGGCTTAAATTCTGTAGATTCAATGATTCTAGAAGTATCTTTCATGTACTAAATGAAGTTTATGGCAAAACCTAATAAGAAAATCAAAATAGAGTTTCCCAAAATATGATAGCAAAGTCATGCTCCTTTTTCCTTTTGGGGGAATAGCTTCTGGTTTGCCACTGGGGTCTAGTGGAGACTAAATGCCTGACTCCAGATCACCAGTTGGCTGTGAAATTTACTCTATCTAGGTGCGGCTACCTGACTTTCTTTGTCATTGACTTGTATATGCTTAGCAATATTCCATCCCCAACTTGGAGTGTAAATAGACCAGAGGTAAATTAGGCCCTGAAAGTCCAAATAAGTTGCACAAGCAATTCCTCTGGGAAATCTTTCCTTAAGCCACACTGTGACCTCAAAGAGATTTCTTCATAAACAGTTCAGTGAGGGTGGAAAGACTTCACTGGTTGATATACTAGGACTGATTGCATGTCTACTGCTGTGATTATAAAACCCCTCAGAGGGATGCCCTGAAGGAAAGAGAAGAATGAGGTTCTTCTCAGGAGACAGAAGTTCAATTAACACACATCTAGTTGTTTTCTTCCCTGAGGTTGAGATTTATGTGAATTTCTTGGAAGTGGCTTATGGCCTACCTTGACAGGAACTCAGAAGGAGGAAGATGGAGGGAATGGGGATTAGCTCTTTGGGGAAAAATTATTTAATAGGATTTTTCAGGGTGAGCTTGCAGCAGAATTTGTATCCCATGAGAATTCTCACCAAAATGTTTTCAATTCAGTAGACTTTAATAATGGGATAGATAAGCAGATCTGTTCTAAAGTCCTTCTTCATTTTCTTGAGGGCTTTTTAGTGACTCCATAAACAAATAATGGGACTAAATGGAGCATATGCAGGGACTTCCTAAAAGTCTCACCTGGCTACTACCACTGCTGCAGATCCAGTGTGCCAGTGTCAGTGACCCATCTCAGCCCTGATATAGTCCTGATGTAGTACTGTACCCCAGGGACCCCAACAGCCCCTTTCAACATGGAGGAAATAGCTATTGTCCTCACTGAAAATGATATAGTCTAGATTTGGATTTTCTATCCCTTGCCACCTTCCCAGCACTACCATCCTTGAATTAACTGAATGCCTTATGTACCTCACAACAGAGGAATGTATTTTCCAACCAAGGAAGTCACTATGCAGTGATGGTGGTGAGGCAGTACGCTGATCCCCATGGAATTCAGTGAACTTGACATACGCTTCATCACCTGAAATCAAGTAGTTTTATAAGGTACCAGGATGAACTATTGAAATCATAGCGCCATTTTAAGGTGGGAAACATCTCCAGAGGGTGAGGTGCTCTCTTGCAAAAACCATCTGTTTCCCCATAGCTAAAATGTCAGTTAATAACACACATGAAAGTGAAGCTCTCACAATTGCCTGAATAATCCATACACAAAGGGTTGCTTTTGAACACTGCAAGCTAGGCTTTACCGAGAGGTTTTCGAATCCCGGAGAAGACAAGATTTATTGCTGGAACTCTGCTTCCTGAGAGGAGTTCCCTTGTCCCCTAGCTGGACTGTAAATTTTCAACAGTCCCACCTGTAGTGGCCACAGGCAAAACCCTCTAAAACTCAGTTTGGTTTCTGTGCTTTTGATTCTCAGTAACTATCAGTTAAAACTCTCAGGTGGTAACTGGAGCTAGCTGCAGGGGTGAGGTGAAAAGAGAGGAAGAAAAATGCAAGAGTAACAGTTGGAGAGAATGGAGTCCCTGTGGCAGCTGGCATAATAGAAAGGGCAAGCATGTGTTGACAAAATCTGGCCCAGACTCCCTGTTTCACCTGCTATGTCTCATCCCCCAGTTCGCTTTTGTATTAACCTCTCATGGCTCCAGTCTCTACCCAGAACCTTGCAAAATGAATGACCAGGATCTGTGGCCAGTGTTGAGAGTCCTATGGGCAAGGAGAAACTAAGCGCAACACCTCTTACAGGTTCCTTCCCAGAAACCTTTTCCCTCACCTATACTTCTAGTTAGCTCACTCTTTGTCAGGCTTCCTTTTTCCTTCTGGCATGTGTGACTTGCCAAAAGCACATGTTAACTCAGTGCAAGTAATAGGGGTTTTGTCACCCTAAATGGCTGAGTGGCCTTTTTTCAATAGGTCAGTGATCCCTTTGTTAGAACACAGTCCCCACTTCATAAACTTCAACTGCCTAAGGGATATGGTGTTTGTCATCTGTGTCAAAAGAGGAAGAAGAAGGGTTGTCATGTCTGGTCACAGCACGGGGATGTACACATCACCCACTCTGTTGGGCAGAAGAGAGACAGGCATGCCTGGCGCAACCGAGGGCATCTATTTAGGCTCCATTGTGAGGCTGGACATAGGGACAGGCTGTGTCACATGATCTAGACTTCCTGTTATGGCAGCTCAGTAGTTGTCCATTGTATTTCTAATCCAGGGCATGTACTTAAAGATTCTGGTATAGATGCCCACGTCAGCTCTCAAAACACATCCATCTAAAAAAGTCAATATCCCTTGAAGTACCCCATTGCAGACCGCTGGGGCAGCTGTGACTTCCTGCTGGAACAAAAGGGATGTAGGGTTATCTTATCTTTCTGGCAAAAGACACAAGAAATAAAATGGGAAAACTAAGGCATCAAGAGTACATTACCTTGCAGGGCAGCCTCCTTCCTGGAACAATGCCCAGGCACAGCATACTTTCTTGGATCCTGTAAGTTTTATAGGCCTTGAGGCACTCACTCCTGTAGATTATGGAGATGTTCACATTCTGCAGTGAGTCAGGCCCCTTGGCTAGAGGAAAGAAAGGTGTACAACTTCCTTAAGAGTTAGTAGATAACAAACCTCCTTTTTTACTTGCCCTCTTTTTCAGCACATTTCTTCTTCTGGAAGAAAGGAAAAGAGATCAAACACTGAGAGAAATCACAGCTGTAGCTTCTCAGACAGCAGGAAATGATCAGATTAACCATTTTTCATGATACAAGTGTTTATCTCTTTATAAAAGAGGTTAAATTCCTGGAAGTTATATGTAAATATGAGACATCTCTGCAATGAAATAAAGATTTTCTAGAACTCTAAGTGCTTAACTGACTGTGCTTGGATGGTGTAGTTAGTTAAGCGTCCAGCTCTTGGTTTTGGCTCAGGTAGTGATCTCAGGGTTGTGAGATAGAGCCCCATGTCGGGCTCTGTGCTCTGTGTGGAGTCTGTTTTAGATTCTCTCTCCCTCTGCCCCTCCCCAAACCCTCGCAAGTGTGTACTCTTTCTCTCTCTCTCTCTCTCTCAAATAAGTAAATAAATCTACTTAAAAAAAAAAAATTTTTAAAGAATAGCCTTTAATATGGAATTCTTTATTATTTTATTTTATTTTTTGAGTTTTCATGTTTATTATTTGTCCCATAGTTTAAATTCATCACTGTCTCCTTTTAAATTTTTTTATTGAAATATATTTGACATGTAACAATATATAAATTTAAGGTGTTCAATGTGTTTATTTGATATATTTATGGATTGTAATGTGATTGCTATTGTAGCTATCGTTAGCTCCTCTAACATGTCACATAATTATCATTTCTTTTCTGTGGTGGTAATAATTAAGATCTAGTCTCTTAGCAAGTTTGATTATAGTATGATATTGTTGTCTGCATTAAGCATGTTATACATTAGGTCTCCAGGACTTGTTTATCTACTAGTTTTAAGTTTGTACCCTTAAATGACATCTCTTCTACTTTTAGAATTTGAAGGAATCTAGAGAGTCTAGTTTTCATTTGTCAGATCAGAAAAACCCAGTATCTGTTAAAAAAAAAAAAAGAAATTACTTCATAAGTCAGATCAAAATAAACTGAATTTTGGAGGTGGGGCGGGGGTAAGTTGTATCTCTTTTTGATACAAGTGTCATAACCCAGATGAATCAAGTATACTGCTCATCAGGGAGACATTTATTTTCAAAACTCAAATTGACTCTCACAGGACAAAAAGTTTCTACTTGTGTAGAGGACATAATGCTAAGTGAAATAAGCCAGACAAAGAAAGACAAATACCATATAATCTCACACCTATGTGGAATCTAAAAAAGCCAAACTCACAGAAACGGAGAATACAATGGTGGTTGTCAGAGGCTGGTGGGTGGAAGATATGCGGGGAGGGTTGTTGATCAAAGGGTACAAACTTTTAGTTATTAGATGTCTAAGTACTAGAGATTGAATGTACAGCATGGTGGCTATAGTTAATAATATTGTACCATGTACTTAAAACTTTCTAAGAGAGTAGATCTTAAATACTCTCACCACATTCACATATATATAAGGTAAATATGTGAGGTGATGGATAATTAGCTCAGTAGGGGGCATCAAAACATGAC
The DNA here is from genome assembly GCF_964656455.1 of Halichoerus grypus. Taxonomy (NCBI): domain Eukaryota; kingdom Metazoa; phylum Chordata; class Mammalia; order Carnivora; family Phocidae; genus Halichoerus; species Halichoerus grypus. Next base: position 94,363,444 of record NC_135723.1, read on the forward strand.
ACTATATACCTTAAGTCTATATAATCTTTATTTTTTAATTATACCTCAATAAAGCTGGGAAAAAAAGAATTTCTACTTTTTTGATATATTCAAGGAAATGTACCTCTCAAGGTCGGAAAAGAGCAGTTTAAAAAGTTTGGAGGAATGGCAGCACTGTTAAGATAAGTGAATAGCCACCTCCTGACTTCTATAAATGGAGAGTCAGGGTAGATGGATGGGTGTAATCTGACAGGCTTGGTCAACATGAATCTCCTTTTCTTACTATGGTATACAGCATACGATGTATATTAAATACAAAAACAAACTTACTCATGAGTTAAATTGTACTAATAATTCTTCCTAAAGGTCTATCATAGAACTATATAGTATATACAGACCATAGTTCCATTTTCCTTATAGTTAATCAACCCTCCTTCTCCCATACTCATTACTCTCTTGATTAATAGCTACAGATAGTGGTTTTGAATTTGGAAAATATTGGAGTGGGATGGTGGGCAGACGGGCTCAAAACTTAGAAGAGAGAAAGTTGTCTTAATTTGCTCAGTTTTTTCATGGAATCTGAAGCATGTGATGTAGAAGCTGAGGTCGAACATGCAATTCAGGAGATTCAGATTATATGGAGAGATTCCACTCTTTTAAATGGTAGTCATTTTTTAAATTTTGTAAAGAAAAGAGTGAATGTTCAGAATGTTACCAGTCAAAAATGTTTCAGAAATTTTTTTCTCTTTTTTTTATTATGTTAAGTTAGCCACCATACAATACATCATTAGTTTTTTTTTTTTTTTTTAAGATTTTATTTATTTATTTAAGAGAGAGAGAGCAAGCACAGGTTGGTGGAGGGACAGAGGGAGAAGCAGACTCCCCACCGAGCAGAGAGCCCAACTCGGGACTCGATTCCAGGACCCTGGGATCATGACCTGAGCCGAAGGCAGACGCTCAACCAACTGAGCCACACAGGTGCCCCTCAGAAATATTTTTCTTAAACTTTTCTTTTTTTTTTTTTTTGTATCACAGTCTTGCATACAGAAGTTCTGCCTGATTTAGCACAGTATTATGTATTTATCTTATGTTTAATACATTAATATTATTTTACAATATTTCAAGGCTTTATGTTTCTTTATTGCCTAGAACAGTTTGAAAACATCTGATATAGTTTGTGCCACATTTTGGAGTTCAGAAAATTGATGCTCCAAAGGCAAAGTGGCCAACTGCCACACAGCAAATTAGGACTAGAATACAAATGTCTTCTTCCCACTAATACCTTTTCTATCATGTCTGGAAGCAAAGATGATAGGAGGATACAGTGAGGGGGGCAAAGCTTGAAGGACTCCTTCAGTGAGGTACAGGGAAAGGGAAGAGAGATGACAAGGATGAATTAAGAAGTTAGAAAGAAGCCTCACTGGGGGGTGCCTGGGTGGCTCAGTCATTAAGCATCTGCCTTTGGCTCAGGTCATGGTCCCAGGGTCCTGGAATCGAGCCCTGCATTGGGCTCCCTGCTCGGCAGGAAGCCTGCTTCTCCTTCTCCCACTCCCCCTGCTTGTGTTCCCTCTCTCGCTGTGTCTCTCTCTGTCAAATAAATAAATAAAATCTTAAAAAAAAAAAAAAAGCCTCATTGGGAAGAATTGCAGAAGCCAAGAGAAGAGAAGGGACAGAGTATGTCCTATTCTGAGAGAAGAGGATTATCTTGAGGTCACTCACAGTCATCACATAGGTTGTAGGCCCACGTGGAGACCATGCACATGGTTTCTTCACGGACAGGTTCTTCAGGCAGGTTGACCAGTTGCACATAGTCATTGAGTTCAACACTTTCTCTCAGCTTGATTAACATGAGGTCATGCTCAATAGAAGTGATTGAGAAGTACGGATGATGGATCATCTTCACATGGCCAACTACTTGTATATTCTTTTCATTGTCGTTTGATGGATTTGTAATCCCCAACATCACCTGAAGCTTTCTGGAACAATGTAGTTGTTTGAGAGAAGACTTGGCAGAGATTATTTATCCATCATTATGGGCCTTTATTAGCCCCTTCCCAAAGACCTTTTTCTCTACCACTGAACACATCCCCAGAAGGCCTCCCTAACCCCACTTCATTGGGCAATGGCACCAGGCAGGGATCTGAGTCTATGCCCAACCTGAGAACCGAAAGCACAAAGTGGCGTTGGGGGCTTATTACTCACGGTAAGTTGCAGTGTGCAGCTGTGATCACCCAAAGGGGGTGTATCAGAACTCCAACACAGGGCAAGTAATCAGATTTCAAGTAGACCAGGTATGGGGGAGTGATGCCATTTAGGTAATCTGGATCAAAAGCCAGAGCAACTGGAAAGAGAAACATAGACAGGAAATTCTGAGATTTTTGCAGGGATCAGTAGGAAAAACAAAGGAAAATTACTTAAGAGGCTTAAGTTCCCCTGCCCTTCTCTCTAATACATTTTTCTATAAACTAAATTTGCAAACTGGCTTACTTTCTTCTAAAAACATGAAGAAAATGATAGAAACATATCAATTTCAAAAGATAAAGGTATTTTCCCTTTTGTTGTCAATAAATATTTTTCAGATTAAAATACAAGTTTTCTTAAATACCTTCTACAATTCAGTGAACACATGTTAAATCTACTCATGGAGAACTTACTGTTTTTACCTTTTTAAGAATGCTTTTACCAGTCTCACCCCTTTCTCCCTACAACAATGCAGGGCAAAACAATATAAGTGCCATTTAAAGAACAGACCGACTGCAAACACAATCTGAGGAGGGGAAGATAATGTATTCACTCAACAAGTAAGTATGAGCACCTCATATGTGCCAGGCTCTGTTATAGGGGCTTGGGCTATATAGGGAATGAAGCAGAGAAGTACCCCTGCTCTCATACATTCTGATGAGAGAAGACATCCCATAACAGTAGACACAAAACATAAGTAAATGGTCTAGTGTATTAGATGGTGATTGGTGCTGTGGGACAAATAGAATAGGGAAAGAGGAAGAGGCAGTACCAGGGATGTGTGTGTGTGTGTGTGTGTGTGTGTGTGTGTGTGTGTGTTGGGGCATTCTGCAATGTTACACAGAAGTCAGGATAGGTAGGCCTGTGGACAGCATGAGAGATGACCAATGAAATGAAGATGGGTGAGTTAGATCATCAGATATCTGGGGAACAGGGATCCAGGTGGAGGAAACCATTGGGGCAAGAGTCCTAAGACTTGTTTAAGGAGTATCATAAAGGCCAGTGTGGCTGGCATGGCAGGTGAGGGGGAGAAGAGCAAGAAAGGATCAAGGTAAAAGCAGTGATGCAGGGTTTTGTAGAGCATCGTAAAGATGTGGGACTTTCTTCTGAAGGAATGTGGAGCCGCATCAGGGTTTTAGGTGTAAGGCAGTGACGGTCATTTCCTTATGAAGTATTGAGTGTAGGATTAGAAAGCAGAGAGGCCTCTTAGGGGATTCATGTGATAATCCAGGCAGAAGATGGTGTCTTGGCCATTGTGATCAGTGGAGGTGGTGAGATGTGATTGGATTTGGGATATATTTAGAAGATAGAACCAACAAAATTTTCCAAACAGATTGAATGTGGGGTGTGAGAGAAAGAGATTTCATGAATGCCTCCAAGGTTTTTGCTTGAGTAACTGGAACCTGTCAGGACAAGACCTAAAACCCTTGAATGCTCTGCTGTGTCCATTAGTTGAACCTCTGCTCTCAACCCCTGCCTCCACTTCTCATTCCCTCCTGACGGCAACAGTCCTGTTCTAGACTGGCCCAGAGCTGGGTCACAGTCTTCCTTGGGAACAGATTTAGTGTTAGGGTTTTGATGTCCGTGCCTCCCCAAAGAGCATACGAACAGTCAAGCTGAGGTGAGGCAGGCAGGCGGTGTCACGGTGGAAAGCTGGTGGGGACAGTGGCAGTGGTGAGGGAGAGTCAGTTCTACACTTGTAGTCTGGAATGTGCCTCCTGTCTGTATCTGTCTATCTTTCATGATTCTCCCAGGATTTCTCTTTGGCAAGTAAAGAGAAAAATGTGAAGATACTCACCAGGCAGGTTCAAGAGAGCCCAGACGAGGATAAGCTTCATATTGATGTCAAAAGCCTTTTCAAAGGATCAAGTTCAGCTCAGGGTCTCTGGAAAGGATGGAGAGGAGGGATGGAAAAAGACTAAGTAAGATACAGGAAGAAGGGGTTCTAGGGTTGAAAACAAAAATACGTGAATTCTTTCAGTGGCAGGATTCAGTTCCCAAAGAGGTGTCCATTGGTCAGAATAAGGGATGGTGTCAGGTATCAGAAGGACAAGAATGGAGATCAGGTGATTTGGTCCCTGACATAGAAGAGAATGGATCTGGAATTCAGCATTTTGCTTTCCCTTTCCAGGGTAAAACATACCTAATCTGAGCAATGTTGGAGCTCAGAGTGTTTCCCAGCCCCCTCCTCTCTGGTCCACCCTTTGTCAAACTCTGAAATCAGGCCCTTCTCTAAACTACTACCTTCAGGACAGTGACCCCTCCCATCTGTGTGATGCTAACCCTGGTTGTGTGACACAGACATTTGTCTCCAGCGGCCATAACCCAGCCCTCTGGTGCTGGCCTGACCCCTCTGCCTGACACTGAACCCCTCCTTAAGATATATCAGCTTTTCCTTTCATGTCACTATTCATCCACTCATTTATTCAACCGGCCAGCCAGTAATTTATATTATGTGACTGACTCGTGCTAGGCTCTGTCCTCACTTATAGGTGCCTAAATGTGAAGACACTGCTCCACCTTCAGAGAGATTATAGACTAGTGGGAATGATAGGTTCATAAAAAGGCAATTGCAAAACAAAGTATTCAGAGCTAAAACCCTACCTATATCATTGTCTAGGTGGAAATATTAGCAAAACACATTGTCCATTAAATGATTTGGATCCAAAATATATAAGGAGATCTTTAAACTCAACAACAAGAACAAGAACAACGCAATTAAAAGTGCGCCAAATATCTGAACAGATACCTTCCCAAATGCATTAGTCTGTTCAGGCTGCCATAACAAAATAGCATAGACTGGGGGGCTTAAACAACTGACATTTATTTTCCTACAGTTCTGGAGGCTAGAAGTCCATGATCAAGGTGCCAGCAAATTCAGTTTCTGGTGAGAGCTCTCTTCCTGGCTTTGTAGGCCACTGTGTCCTCATGTGGCACTTCCTCTGTATTTATGTGTACAGCTCTCTGGTGTCTCTTTTTATAAGGACACTAATCCTGTCATAACAGTGCCCCACCCTTATGACCTCATTTCCCCCAAATTATTTCCTTATAGGACCTATCTGCAAACACAGTCACTTTGGGGTTTAGGGCTTCAAAGTAGGACTTTTGGAAGGACGCAGTTCATTCCATAACAACAAAGAGGAAGTATAGATGGTAAATAGCATATGAAAAGATTCTCAACATACATTAGGGAATTACAGATTAAGGCAACAATGAGATACACTACACACCTAGTAGAATGGCTAAAGTTTAAGGCCCAGAACCCCAAATGTTGGTGAGGATGTAAAACAAGAATGTTCATTTGCTGGTAGGAATACAAAATGTACAGCCGCTTTGGGAGACAGCTTGGTGGTTTCTTAAAAGCTAAACATAATCTTACTATATGAGCCAGCAATCGCTCCCCTGGATATTAACTGAATGAGTCCAAAACTTATGTCCACAAAATCTTACACATGAATAACTACAACAGCTTTAGTCATAATTGCCAAACCTTGGAAGCAACCAAGATGGGTAAATGGGTAAACAAAGTGTGGTGGTGCATCCACACTGGAATATGTATTATTCAGTGATTTTAAAAAATGAGCTATTAAGAGATGAAAGAAAAAAAAAGATGAAAGACATAGAGAATCCTTAAATGCATATTACTAAGTGATAGAAGGCAGTCTAAAAATATTATATATTGAATGGTTCCAATTTATGACATTTTGAAAAAAGCAACCTATAGAGACAGTAAAAAGATGAGTGGTTGTCAGAATTTGGGGAGAACGGGAGAGTGGTGAACAGGTAGAGTACAGGACATTTTTAGGGAAGTGAAATGATTCTGTATAATACTCTAATTGTGGATACATGACATTATGTCTTTGTCTAAACCCATAATACTATATAATATAAAGAGCAAACCCTAACATAAGCAATGGACTTTAGTTACTAATAATGTGTCAATATTGGTTCATCAGCTATAACAAATATATCACATTAATGCAAGATATTAATTTAAAAAACAGACTACTCAGTGGTAGAATCCAGTTAATGGGGATATAGGTATACACTGTAAAATTCTTTCAGCCTCATTGCGTGTTTAAAATTTTTCATAGTAATACGTGGGAGAAAATTTTAAGTTTTTAGTTAGTTAACATACAGTGTAATATTAGTTTCAGGTGTAAAATATAGTGACCCAACACTTCCACACATCACCTGATGCTCATCACACCAAGGACCCTCCTTGGTTTGACTCTCCCTCTCTCTCTCTCCTTTTTTCCCTATGCTCATCTGTTTTGTTTCCTAATGTGGGAAAAAATTTTTTTAAAAATTGAGTTATGTGCCTTGAGCACAAGGTTAAAGATACTTCTTCAGTCTATATTGTGTGTAAGGAAGGAGTATCTAAAAAGTTATACTTTACCTGGGTCTTAGAGAAGGGGAAGGGCTTGTCTGGCATAAAAAGAAGAGAAAAAAAATAATTTGAAAAGAGGGCAAGGCTTCTGTAAATGCATGAATATATGAAACAACATGGTGTGTTTGTGGAATAGCAACCATGTGTTACAGCGGAAGTGTTAAGAACCAGGTGGAGAGAGAAACAGGAATTATATAATGAAAAGCTTTATTATATAAGCCTTGCATATATAAGACTTGCGTAAGTCTTTATTGTGTGGGAGATAAGGATCCAATACATTTATTATTTTATGAAATTCTATTGAATATTTTGGACAGACCCTAAGCCCGATGTTCATGCCCTGCATAATCCCCAATTTCCTTTCCTTGGGTGTGGGACCTGTGACTTCCTTTGAACTAATAGAATATGGCAAAATTATGGGATTTCATTCTGATAATTACATTGATACATAATATTAACATTGTGTATACACACACATACACACATCCACCTTGCTAGCATGCACAAGAGTGATTCTTCCCACTGGCGTGAGGATGTAAGCAGCCACACTGAGGAGGCCTAAGTGGCAAAGAACTATGTATGGATGACCTCTCTGCACTAAGGATAGCCTCAAGGACCTGAGGGCAGCTTTCAGGGGACAGCCCACAAAAAGCGAGCATCTGGTGCCATACAACCAGAAGGAAAAGAATTCTGCCAGCAACCTGAATAAGCTTAGAAGCAAATTCTTACCTCAAAGCCTTGCTAGACCCTGAACAGAGGACCTAGCTAAGCCATGCTTGGACTCCTGATTCGCAGAAACTGTGAGATAATTAATACATGTTATTTTAAGCTGTTCAATTTTTGGCAATGTTTTTATGCAGCAGTAGAAAACCAATACAAATGTATACTGTGTGCTGGCGCTTTATTAGATATTGATGATTTAGTGGTAAGGGAGATGAGATGATAAAGACTAATAGGGGAGATGGGTGTAAGACTTGCCATCATGAATGTCACAATGGGGGAGGGAAAGGGAGGTAGAAACACATATAGCAGGGACCCTAACATAAGGGTCAGAAGAAGACCTCCATGAGGAAGTGATGTTCGAGGCTTAAAGGATGAGTAGAAGTTAACCAAAATAAGAGATGGGGGAAAAGTCTCTGGAAAGATGAGGACTCAAAAGAGAAGAGCATGTATGAAAGAGAGTGAAGACAGACCAAGAAGAATCCTACAGAGTGGACTGTTTAGGAATTGTCAAATAGGCACTGCCTACAAAGAAGACCCAGGAGGCAACCAGAGAGCAGATCAAGGTAGCACACTTGATGGAACAGGATTTATCTTGTTTAAATGGTGATAGGAAGAAGTCAATAGATAGGGGAAGTGGAAAAATATAAAGAAGTAGAGATGCTGAATAGAACAGTCCATGAGGAAGTCAGAGGAGAAGTGATCCACATCACAGGTGGAGGTAGAAGCTGGAGACTATAGGGTCTCACTTCCAGGAAGGATCGAAAAGAATGAGGAAGAAAAGCACTAAGTATGTTTGCAGAGTGGGAGGTGGGAAGTTGAAATGATCGCTGATGGTTTCAACCTCCCAGTTGGACATCATTCACTGCAGATGAAGCACTGAAGGCCGGAGGAGAGAGGAGAATGCTTCAGGTGTCCATTATGGAAAATTGTACAGAGAGTGACTTGGGAAATGCAGGATTACCAATGTGTGTTGAAGAAATAATTTAGAAATGATCAGATGAGCATTTTATTAAAAACTCTGGGATAATATGTGATTCAGAATAGGTGGCAAGCGGCATTGGACAGTGAATCAGAGACAGGAAGCAGGGAGAAACTAGGAGCAAGGCTGCTGAAGACAGGCAAACAGAGGGGCTTGTGCTTTGGATGGCCAAGAATTACAAGAAAAGGAAGCATCTTGAATTAAATGGCCTTAGTATCCAAAGTTGAAAATTTGATTATTTTTGTTTGTGTAAGGATAAACTATGGGCTTAGTCATAACCCAGCTTTTTTTTTTTTTTGCTTTGGTGGAGGAGGAAAAGCAGAGTATATCAATGCCCTAGAACCAACCCTCCTTTCCTCCCCTACAATCTCTACAGATGCATGGATTCACCACCTCTCTCGTGGGATGGAAGGCCAAATCTCTTCATTCTTTGTAGAGTCTTTTCCTTCTGTGTCATTATTCTCTCTCATCTCACTGACCCTCTCTGATCCCCTTTCCCTTTTTAATAGATGACCTCATATCAAGCTGCCTCTCCCTTTTTTGTGACTCCATGGCCTCTCACTCTGGACCCGTACTTTTGGGTGACTTGGAATCCTCTCAATTCCATATTTTAGGGGTCTTGGTCAATGGGTCTAGGATGCTCTACATATCTCCACTCTGTGCCAGTGCTAGAGGACTGAGCATCACTCAGAGCTCTTTCCACCAGCACAGAGCTCTGCTGAAGTCTGCAGCTACCACGCATAAATAAACAACTCCCCTGTTGTCATTGCCCAGACATTATCTAAGATCCAGATCTTTGTCTCCAGCTGTCTGCTAGACATGACCACCTCCATGTCCTTCAAGGATCTCAAATATAACATGCCCGTCTCTCTTACTCATGACTGTGCTCTGACCCTTTACACATGAAAACATTGGTTATCTGCATATTATGTTTGTGAACCACCATTTACGCAGATGCCCAAGTCAGAAACTTGGGCATTATTCCAGACACTTCTCTTTCTACTGTGAGTAGTAGAAAGTACATGTCAGTACATGTAAACTCTACAGGTTCTACTTCTTTAGTATCTCCCAATTCAGAAATTTGATGAGGTTCTACCATGGAGGTTTTAATGACACCCCCTCTGATTCCAACAGGATAAAAATCTAAATTCCTGCACCGAACAGGTCAGGCCTTTCACAATCTAACACTTGCTCACCGATAAATAATAATCTTTTATCACATCTGGTCTCCTCCTCTACAGACAATTTACTTTCTACCCACCAGTATTATTTATTTAGATATATTTTCCAGAACATGCCACATTTTTATCTTTTCTGACTTTTACTTAACTGTTCCCTCAGATTTACAATATTCTCCTCTAATTTGTCTGCCTATTTGGTGAAATGTCCCCTGGCTCTGACACCCAGAATGTTTTTTTCTCTGCTCTCCTGAAACTTATTTCTCATCTCCATTTTAACAATAGTTATAAGGTGTTATAATTGGCTGCTTGATAGCCAAGCATAGGTCATATTCTCTCAGGTATCCCTAGCATATACAATGTCTGCTAAGCAGCTGATAGCTCAATACTTTTTGAAAGGAATGAACACATGGCGGGTATGTTGCTATGTTTCTCATCATGCTTGCAGTTAACGTATAGAGAGATCAGGGGTCACAGCATGAGTTCTTCATGTCATTTTTTTTACTGAATATTTTCTATTTGGATTCTGTCCAAGAAAAGAAAGATCAAGAGAGTTGTGAATTCAGTATAGAAATCATGAAGATGTTGCCCTGGGGGACAGAGGAATGGAGCGTCTCAGTGGGTATTAATAGTTTTCATGATCCATCTTGCATAGTGATGAACTTCTGTGAAGAACCCTTCACTTCCCAGGGTGATACTTCCTTTGTCCCAGGACAAGATTCCATGCAGCCTCCCATCGCAGATGGCTGGAGCAGCTGAGACTTCCTGCCAGAGAGAGGGAACAGGAGGTCAATGTTGCTTTGTCCTCATGGAAAAAGAATAAATCCCAAGACGTGGCATACTATAGTCTCAGAGGCATCTAAAGGACTAGACTCATTTTTCTTGAAAGGTAACAACCCTGTCTTCACATCCACCTAGATCTCACCTCTCTTGGTTCAAGCTTGAGCCCAACCTGAATGCAAACAGGAAGAGAAAGGACAAATAGTTCTACCCAGAACTGTAAAATGAAGGAACGGGAATTAATGACCAACCCAAAGACCTGGAGGGAGAAGAGAGGGACTCCAGGCCTTTTGGATGAGCACCATTTGATTTTTCCACAATCACCTCTCCTCTTCATGGACCCCTTCTATCTTTCTATCTGAAGAAAGGAAAGATACCTTGGCTTTAGATATGATGTTTAGAGGTTGTCCCACACACATAATGTGCACTGCCATTCTCTGTCCTGCCATATTCCTGCAGTCATCGAAGGGATGAGAAGGTTGGTTTATCCAAGTCAGGATGTCAGGGTCACTAACTGTGGGGAAAAAAAGACAAATGAAGTCCACAGTTAATGTGCTTGTCACACATACTCCTGTGATGGCTCCCTACTTTGTAAACACATTCCATCCTATTTGGGATTCTCATTCAGTATCTACGTTGGAGCAGCAGATTCAGAACATGACGTTCTTACATCAGACATCAGATCTGTCATTCTCCCTCTCCTCTAATTTAGAAACCTTTGAAAACCTGCCAGAAGATTATAAATGGCCATGAAAACAGACAGACACAAAGCCATTGTCCCTAAGAAGCCTTTATATTTGGCACCTACTTCAACTTCTTTACATTTAAACATTTTTTTTAAAGATTTTATTTATTTATTTGAAAGAGAGAGAAAGAGAGCACAAATGGGGTGAGGGTCAGATGGAGAAGCAGGCTCCCTGCTGAGCAGGGAGCCCAATGTGGGACTTGAACCTGGGACTCCAGGATCATGACCTGAGCCAAAGGCAGATGCTTAAGGACTGAGCCACCCAGGCACCCAACTTCTTTACACTTAATCATAAAGGGAGAAAACTATTTTTAATGTGTCCAAAGCTGCTTTTTTAATGAAATAGATTGTTTATAAATGGATTATTTATAAGTGTGTGTATGTGTATGCATAAGTATACATATATATTTCCCCCAAAGAAGTCAGAGTGCTCGTCTCCCTCGTTGCACTTGTTACTCTACTGTTAACCTCAGAATGCAAGGATTCTAACCAAGGTATTATATAATTCTAATCTCTGGTGGGGAGTGACAAGGAGGAAGGAAACAAAAAACCGATTAGAGATTGTTCAAACTAACCCTAAGTGTTACTTACAGAGCAGGATTTTTCTGATAGTGTATCCAACCTAATGTCCTAAAACAGAAAGTGTCAAGTCAGAAAAGATAGAGGGGAATTATGTTCAGTTTTAAGTTTTTATGGGAGTTGAAATGTGTAGAATAAGGAGGTGAAAGTAACTAAGCACTTGAAATAATGAATTCCTAATAAATATCCAAACCCTTGCACCAAAGAGCTTACAGAATTAGTTTGCCACTATGATTCTGACATGCAGAACCCATGTGACAAAACCTTTGTATGATTTTATTTTGTTTTCAAACAGTATGTAATAAATTACTTTTGCAATTACTTTGAATAAGACTTGAAAGTCAAGGATAAAAATCATAAACTTTGATTTGTTCAGAAAATATATTCACTTAGATTCCCAGAAATGTTGCTTCTGAATTAAAAATGAAGTTGCCAAGTCCTGAGAATATAAAAGTTTCCACTTTGTATTGTTTTTATGGGACACATGGATTGTTCTGTGGCCATCAGTACAGGGTTTAAACCTGATTAATGTCATGACAATTGCCTCAGTGAACACAGCTTCATCAAGACAATCAATGTCACTTTTTAAAGTCAGCCTATCAGACCCCCTGCAATAAACATGCCTCAAAGTGCCAAGCAATGAACAACAACCATGTCCCTACAGATGTCAACCCCCTTAAGCCTCTGAAAGTCTTCCAATCTCTGTACCAAAAGCTTCCCCCAACCCCCATCTAGGCCCAGTACTCTGCTCTGCTCAGTAAGACTGGTATCTGCTCAGGTGTTTTCTTCCTTATTATAATCATTAATAAATTTAGCTTTATCATTTCATTTCAGATATTGAGTGGTTGCCCCAGCATCCTTTGACAATCCCTAAAGAGAGTATGATGGTTTATTAGCAGCCACATGAAGTAAAGACCCACCAGCGACCAACAAATGAGTAAGAAAGCAACTTTCTTCATGAAGTGCCCTTGGTAAAACATGCTCAGAGTAAGTAGACCAGACGTTCTCTGCCCATGCCAATAGAGCTCAGAGGCTGGAGGCATGCGTGCCTGCAACAGGGTCTGTGGCAATTTTTCTCAGAGGTCATTCAGGCCAGAGAGACACCAACAGTATGTCATAATCAACCCCCCTGTGCTTGCCCTGGTGTCCACCTCTGAGGGGAAACTCGGGTGAAGCAGTAGGTGTAAGAGTTGCACTCTCAGGTGGAAAGAGCTCCCTCAGCTACACTCATCTCTCAGGGTCCACTTGAGTGAATCACCATCAACATAGGTTGGGTTGTCTGTGGCAGGGGATGGGAAGTGTCCTCTGTCACCTGACCATATGTTCTGTTTTTGTTTTTCCCGCTGCCGTTGGATGAATTACTTGGTGGACTTTTAGCAGCTGTCAATGAGATAGTAGCCAGCCTCCCACAGGATGCCTTGATACTGTTTTTAGAGTGAGGACTCTTAGTTCCTCCACCATTATCTGAATTCAGTTCCCTGGACTCTGGTCTTGAATGTTCTAGAGATAGGAGAGGTGCTGCCTGGTCCATTCATTGGTGTCAGATTGGCTGCTCTGTATCAGTCTCTGATGATATCCCTTGGCTTCCAATCTTGGTAGGATAAGGTCCTGGCAATAATCACTGTAGGTTCAGGAACATTACCTCATGGCAGCCATTCCCTTCAAGTATATCCCTCCATATTTTTTCCCCAGCTCCAAAACCTCCTCAGGATGAAGAACACAGAGTCAAACACTTACGGTTTTTGTACTCATTCCAAGTCCAGGTTGGGATAAAGCAGGAATCATTAAATGCTAAGGGCTCCATAGATATGGCTATGGTCCCCACATGGGAGTTGAGTACAGCAGCCTTGGAGAGTTTTATCAGCATCAGGTCATTCTCCAGTGACTGTGCCTTGAACTCAGGGGCGGGGATAATCTGTGAGTAATTCCGTATCTGCTCTTTCTTATTTCTGACGCTGGGTTGATAAACTCCCAGTCGGATTTTAACACTTTGGAAGAAAGAGAGCAGGGAGGTGGGAAAGAGCAGGTCACAGAATGTCAGAATGGCAACAAAGGTCAGAAGTGACCTCCCCAATCATCTTCATTTTCTCTCTCATACCTGAGAACTGAAGTGACCTGCTTTGGTTTGACAGATTGTACTAGTAGTTTACGGGTTTGTTGTATTAGGGTCTAGGGTTGGTATATATATAAAATCTGACATGTATCTGCCACCTAGAATACGCTGGTACAGTCTAGTTTTATTATTGTTACTAAGAATTGGAAAATCTAAACAGAACAAACACAGACCTTTCCCCTTTTACTTGCACCTTGCTGAGGTAGCAGATAATAGAGATGTGCCTACACCACGTTGTCTCAAGCAGCGCTTGAGCAAGTGTATCATACCCTTCATTTCTGGATATTCTTAGGTCCCTCCTAGCTCCTTTCAAGCCCACGTCACTATATTTACAATGTGCTGCCTTCTTTGTCATTGATCCCCAAGGCTCTTAGCCTATCAGGACTCCCATTATGATTTTCTATTGTATTTCCTGGACACATTCAAACACACCCACTCCATCACCAGGAGTCCAGTCATGCCACAGATACAAGCACCATTTCCTACCAAAAACAGTTCATGCACTAGATCTGGCTGAGAAAAGAACATCAAGTTTTCCAACTCCCATTCTTGGAGGGGACGAACTATCTTTCCTTTGTATGTCTTATCATGTGCAGAGCAGGGGGTCCATCTGTGCTTGAATAAATTGTCTTTAATGACCAGGTGGCTGAGAGCTCTGAGTTTGAAATGAGCCTTGTAGACTCCTAAAACTGTGACTAGGTCCCAGTCACACAGCACATTCTCATGCAATCACAGCAGGGATGCAGATTTATGAGGGAGAACAGGATTTTGTGCAGTGTTCCCTTGTCCTTCTCCTGATCCCTGCATCCTATGGCTTCTGCCTGACTCTTCCCCTCACCCTGTGGGCATTCCCCTATTCACTACAGTCCACACTGGTCTTCGACTTGGCCTAATACCTTCACTACTTCAAGGACTCTATGTACCCTGTCCCCTCTGCCTGGAATGTTCCCCAGGCTTTATGCCTTCAGCTGCCTCCTCCTCTTCCTGTTGGTCTCATCTCTTGAGAGCGGCCTGACATGACCACCCTAACTAAAGCAGATCTCTGGTTTCATTCCTGTATGTTACAGCTTGCCACTCTTTTGGTGTTTTATTTTTGGGTGTTTATTTGTTTTGGCTTATGTCCTCTACCAGAATGTAAGGTTCAGGAGAGAAAATTTATTTCCATCTTGTTCCCTTGCTCTTTTTTCAGTGCATTAAACAGTTCCTAGCACATAGTAAATGCTCAATAATATGTTGAATGAATGAATATTATTTCTTCTCCATGAAAGTCTCCTGACACCTTCCTATTGATTTCCTCTTAAACCGCCCAAATTGGTATTATTTTCCCTATTGGGAAGGAGATCCTCTCTCTTCCCTGGTCTTCTAGTTCCCTTAGGATGTAATTAAGACTTGCTGGGATGCCCCACCAGACCTGCTTTTGTTTAAACAGATCCGTCCCAGCTCCGAGGAACAAAGGGATACTTACGGTAAGGGGCAGTGGGCAGCCGTTAGTACCCATTCAGGGTGAATGAGAGATCCCACACAGGGTTCTGAACTGGACTGCAGATAGACCATGTAAGGAATAGTAAAATCTTCTGGTAAGTTCAGGTCATCATCTTTAGAATCTCTGGCCAGAACAACTCCTAAAGAATTGATGGGGTCACAGGTGGAAAGAGAGTCAAACAGGATGAGAGGCAATAGTTGGCTAGGGTAGTTTTTTCTGACCTAAGTTTTTAAAGATAATACCAGGGACTTCAAATTATTTTAAACATCTTTTTAAAAATCCGAGGGAACATGTCACCAATGGTATATACGTTAGGGACATTGACACATGTCTTTGCTTGAGATGGAAATATATTAAAATTCTGTGTAACTAAGTCATGAGCTGATCAGAAACCCTGATTGGCAGTGTGGTATATTACAAAAATGGGGGGGGGGGGATGGATAGGGAATTATTCCTTTCAAACCATTATTTTTTTTCAAAACATTTTTAATTAATTTTGCCAACTAAGCATGGAAGTCATAATTACATACCACCTGACTTTGGCAGTGAGAGGGATGGAAAGGCTTGGGGCAGGGCCGGAGGCTTCTAGTGCACACAGCCTACCTGCCTTCCCTACCTACTCCTCTGGGTCCACCTGCCCAGACAGAGGGCAACATGGCTGGGCAGGAAAAGTGGCAGTCTAAAGAATCACACACTCAAGTCTCAGGAGAGAGTAGAGCACTACAGTGACTTATCCCACCATGCCCACAGGCCTCAGAGGGACTGTGAGAGTACCCTGATGGGATAAGTCAGCAGAGGGAGTGGTTCCCTTTGTTTCCTTCAACAGTGAATTGAAGGAAATACCCACCCCTTCCTGTCTCTTCAGTTGTGGCTGCCTGCTTCCCCTTCTGACCACCCCACCCTCCCCTGCACCACCCTATCCCTCTCCAGGAGGCCAAGGCCAGCTGCTCACCAGCTATGCTCAGGAGAGTTAAGATGAGACAGGGCTTCATGGCAGCCAGCAATCTTGCCAGGAGCACACTAGTTGGATCAAGCTGTAAACAGTCCCAGTCTTTAGTCCAAGTGCCCTTGGCCAGGACAGCTGGACAGAAGCTTTAACTGGGGCTTACAGGGAGAAGCAAGGATCTTATAGCAGTCTTGAGACTAGGGCTGCTCAAAACCCATTTATAGAAGGCCCAGCTGGGTGCTGTCTCTGATGTGGGGTGGAAAAGGAAGGAGCAGACCAGTTCAAGCACCTGATGTCTCTTCTCTGATCCCAAATGTCTCAGGAGTCCTGATGTATCTGCTGACATTTTTCCTCCCTCTCTGTGACATGGCCTTTCTTTGTTGTCCCCTCCTCCCTTTGTGACTGTGTTCCCCCCCACCCTCATTTGCCATCTCCCTTCTTCTAAAGGGTCCCTCTGCATTCTCAGAGACTCACCAAACATTGAGATATGAAATACATTTAATAAATCATCCCCTGCCCCCCATTTTCATGATGAGGAAGCTGTGGTCCTCATGGAAGTTATTGGAAAAGTCAGGACTCAGACTGAATCTCTGGATTTCCTCTGCCTTGTTGAACTTTATCTGAGCCTTGTGCTTCCAGAAAACAGTGACTGTTAAAAATCCTTGGAATTTTGTGTTCAAGGAAATGGCTTACCACAAAGAATTACACTTTCATACAGGAGTTGCTAGAGACTTTGTCCACTCTTTCTCATGGCTCCCATATAACTGGGGATGACTTCCTTGTTTACCTGTGACAAGAACAAACACAGACCTTTCCCCTTTTACTTGCACCTTGCTGAGGTAGCCAGAACACAGCCTCCCAACTCCCCATTCTTTGTCTCATGAATGATTAGCTAAGCTTAGAATTCTTTTTTCCCCTGAAACTGGCTAGACACAGAGAAAACCCTTTTTGTTCAGCTGACTGAGAAGTCCCCTGACTTCAAAACAATTGGTTTTCTCAACGACAAATCTCCCCACCTGTAACTTGTTTCTTTCTCCCTATAGAAGTCTTAAGGCAAAACCATCCTGCTGAGACACTCTGATCTTTGGATCTGGGGTGCTCTTCCTGCAATAGTCCGAATAAAATCAGTCTTCTTACTTGTTCAGTTTTTTCTTTGACTTTTATTACTCTTCAGTGCACTACACTCCTGTTTATAAGTTAGCCTTACATGACAACTTCTTGACTGCCCACCCACTGCAGAGATATGAAACAAATAGTGGGTTCCATCAGGGATATTGGTCTAAATTTTCATGTAGTGTCCTTCCTTCTCTGGCTTTGGTATCAGGCTCACGTTGGCTTCATACAAGGAGTTCGGAAGTATTCCCTCCTCTTCAGTTTTTTGGAAGAGTCTGAGAGGGATGGGTGTTAATTCCTCTTTAGACGTTTGGTAGAAATTGCCAGTGAGGTTGTCTGGCCCTGGGGTCTTCTGTGTTGGGGGGTTTTGATTACTGAGTCAATCTGTACTCCTCACTGATCTGTTCAGATTTTCTAATTCTAAAGTTCTTATGACAGTGAGTTCTAATGCCAAATAGGAAATGCTATGTAAATGCTTATTAAATGAAATACCTGTGACTTTAGTATCTTCATAATTTCCAGGGTCCTGGGGATGCCTTTCTTCCCCTATGTCTGAAAATTGTTGCAAAGTCCTACATAGTGGTGAAGAGCTTGGACTCTGGAGTCCAGCTTCTAGGATTTGATTTCTGACTGCAAGACTTAACTAGCTATCTATCCTGAAAAAAACAGTTGACGTCTTAAGCTTCATGTAGGGAGGAATATTAGTACCTATTTCATAGGATAGTTGTGAGGATTGAATATTACTTAAAAGCATATAAGAATGGTGTGACACATTGAAAAAGCTTAATAAGTACTTGTTGTGATGATGATGGTAATGATGATGATGATGATTATATTTTTCACCTCTGCAGCAATGAGGAATGAATCCTGAATACTAAGAAGGAATAAACCTTCAATATGTCTCTGGTTCACAGAATTGTGTATTGTGGCTCAGCACTGTCCTGGGGCATACCGCTCCTAAAGTCAGGGATTGGAGATTACTGA
Organism: Halichoerus grypus; assembly: GCF_964656455.1. Taxonomy (NCBI): domain Eukaryota; kingdom Metazoa; phylum Chordata; class Mammalia; order Carnivora; family Phocidae; genus Halichoerus; species Halichoerus grypus. The sequence goes on from NC_135723.1 coordinate 94,381,677, forward strand.
ACACCATGGGCATCTGGAGCACCGGGTGTCCCCAGTTTAATACAGCTCTCTCCACCAAAATAAATTAATATCCCCTTTCGTTGTAAATATGTTTCACTTGTGATACCCAGTGACAAATGTGAGACTCTGAACAGATGTGGGAGGATGAGGGTGGAGCTGGCCAGTAATCCCAGCCTGCCCTATCTGCACTCATTCTCAGCTGGCTTCCTTCTCGGGCATGAATGTGGGTGAAGAGTCTTTTTAAGGTGGTAAGGGCTGCTCCTAAGTTTTGTGAAGTAAACAGCCTGGGGATTTCACCAAAAACAAACAATATTTCTGCTCTGTAAAATCTATTACATGTTTATTGAGAACAATATGGGGAAAGAAACAATAGAAATATGAAACAACAATAAAAACTCACTAATTATAACTCCATTTAGCGTTGTCCACTATTAGCACATCCAGCATTGCAATGCTTTTTGCTCTGTCCATTCTCTATAATTTTCCCTCAAGTTAATAATTTTTTTGACTTTTTTTTAAGTGCAAGCAGTTTTCGGTTCACAACAAAATTGAGAGGAAGGTACAGAGGTTTCCCATATACCCTGTGCCCTCCCCAGTGCATAGCCTCCCCCATCAGCAGCATCCCCACCAGAATGGTCCATTTGTTACAATGGATGAGCCTCCACTGACACACTATTACCCCTCAAAGTCCATAGTTTACCGTAGGTTCACTCTTCTTGCTGTTGTATAGTCCGTAGGTTTGGACAAATGTATAATGAATGACAGGTATCATTAGAGTATCATATAGAGTATTTTCACTGCCCTAAAAGTCCTCTGGGCTCTGCCTATTCACCCCTTCCCCGACTTCTGGCCCTTGGAAACTACTGGTCTTTTTATTGATGCCATGGTTTTGCCTTTTCTAAAATGTCCTATCTTTGGAATCATATAATATGTAACCTTTTCTGTTTGCTTCTGTCCCTTAGTGATATGCACTTAAGTTTCCTCCATGTTTTTTTGTTGCCTGATAGATCATTTCTTCTTAGCACTGCATCATATTCCATTGGCTGGATGTCCCACAGTTTATTTATCAATACACCTGTGGACGAACATCTCAGTTGCTTCCAAGTTTTGACATTTACAAATAAAGTTGGTATAAACATCCGTATGCAGCTTTGTGTGTAGAGATAAATTTTCATCTCAATTGTTGGATCATATGGTAAGACTATAGTTAGGCAAAGCCCATGGCCGAGATGGAGTACAAATAGACGATGATAAGACTGAGCTACTCAGAATGCATGAGTATCTCTAAGACTGAATAAAGACTTTTGTATTTGTATCCATTCAATGAGACAGAACTTCTTAATTGACTTTTAAAAATACAACTAAAATAATACTAAGATTGTAAGTAAATATCTTTATTTTTTTAAAGGCCTTTGAAAATTTGGGGCTCTTGGTCCTCAGTTGGTTAAGCGTCTGCCTTCAGCTCAGGTCATGATCCCAGGGACCTGATATCGAGCCCCACGTCAGGCTCTCTGCTCAGTTGGGAGTTGCTTCTCCCTCTCCCTCTCCCGGCTGCTCTGCCTGCTTGTGCTCTCTCTCTCTCTCTCTGTCAAATAAATAAATAAATACATGCATCCATACATAAATGAAATCTTTAAAAAATAAATAAATAAAGGACTTCGAAAATTTTACTTCAATACCAAAATCAGTTGCTATAAAAGATGAATGATGAGAATAGTTCCCATTTAAATAATGAATTAAATAAAATTTCTAGGGTCTGAGAGGCTTCTATCTGTCTTATTAAAGCAAATTTCCTCAGATGAATTCATCTCGAGCATATACTGAAATTCTTTGCTTGTTAATGGAAAAACTAACAAGTGGATTATGGTGTGTACCAATATTAAGTTAACTTCCACCAAGCCTATCTATCCTATTTGAGAAAAAATATTTATACAAAGAGCTATCTATCCTATATGAAAATATTTTTTACACAAAGAGCTAAACTTCTATGTGCAGATATCGCTTTACTTTACATAGCTATGAAAGGTCATAACCATGAGGTTGACATTTGAGAGTCATCTTAGAGTTTTCAAGAGCAAGTGATAAGTAAACTCAACTGTTACTATGATTAGACATAGCAAGAAAAAACCATGTTTGTCTCTAGGCAGTTGTTCCTAATTTCAGATTGTTACCTCTTTATATATTTCCTTATTTTTGCCCCAAAGATACCAGGTCTTCCTGGATCTTACTGAATTATGAATTAGGTATTTATGTATAGTAAATATATGTTGTTGAGAGATATCTCTTCTGACTCTACAAAGTGGCTTTTTATTTTAAATTGTAGTATGTTTTCATAGGTCTTTTTAAAAAAAAGATCTATTTATTTTAGAGTGAGAGAGAGAGAGCATGAGAGGGGGGAGGGGCAGAGGGAGAAGGGGAGAGAGAATCCTCAAGTAGACTCCCCACTAAGCCTAACACAGGGCTCGATCCCAGGACCCTGAGATCATGACCTGAGCCAAAATCAAGTTGGCCACTTAACCAACTGAGCCACCTGGGAGCCCCTGTTTTCATAGGTCTTTTTATGTGTTTCTCTGATTATACAGTTGACCTTTGAACAACGTGAGTTTGAACTGCATGGGTTCACTTATATGTGGATTTCTTACAGTACAGAACTGCAAATGTATTTTCTCTTCCTTATGATTTTCTTTTTTTTTTTTTTTAAGATTTTATTTATTCATTTGACAGAGAGAGAGTACAAGCAGGGGGAGCAGCAGTGGGGGAGGGAGAAGCAAGCTCCCTGCTGAGCAGGGAGCCCGATGTGGAACTCCATCGCAGTACCCTCGGATTATGACCTGAGCTGAAGGCAGACGCTCAACCAACTGAGCCATGCAGGCACCCCTCTTTATGATTTTCTTAATAACATTTTATCTCTACTTTACTTTATGGTAAGAATATAGTGTGTAGTACATATAACATACCAAATACGTGTTAATAAACTGTTTACATTATCAGTAAGGCTCCTGGCCAACAGTAGGCTACTAGTAGTTAAGTTTTGGGGGAGTCATAAGTTATACAAGAATTTTTGACTCTGCAGGCTGTTAGTGCCCCAACCATCACATTGTTCAAAGGTCCACTGTACTTTAGAAGCAGGTCTATGCTTTCCACTCACCTACCCCCTTTTTTTAAATTATGTTATGTTAGTCACTGTACAGTACATCATTATTTTTGATGTAGTGTCCCATGGGTTAGCCCGGTGATGGGTATTAAGGAGGGCACATATTGCATGGAGCACTGGCTATTATACGCAAACAATGAAACAGTCACCCACACCTTTATCCAGTTTGCTTTTCCTGCAGCATTTGCATGGATCAGCATTACATTCCACAGTCTCTATTTATTTGTTTTCTATTTACCAAGTGAAAATATATATACCGTGAGGGTAGGGTTTTGACTGTTTTGTTCTGCTGTATCTTCAGTGCATAAAACAGGGTCGGCACATTGTAGGTCTTCAGTAAGTATTCATTGAGTAAGTGGTTGAATATATGAATAGAAGAGTTCCATTGTTTCCACTGAGGGACACGTCAGGTTTATTTAATCAATCATCTATTAAATGGATATTTGAGTTGTTTCTGGATTTTCAGGATTTCATAGATAATATATCGATAAGCACCCTAGATTACTCTAGTAGAGACTGTGGCTGCCTCCTTAACATCCACTCCTCCTTCTCTTGGTGACTACCCTTATAACTACTCAGTTAACCAAACATATACCAAGTAGGCCAGATTTCTTGCAGAATGAAAAGTCCACCCCTTGCTCTGACGCTACACCATGTCGCTTCATTGTAAATTAATCAGCATAATCCCATTTGATTGTTGTCTCAGGGTTGTGCAAGTGACCAAATTCAGCTAAAGACACACAGTATGATGTCTGCCAGGGGCATCTGGGAAAGAAGCTTTCTAGATCTACTGGGAGCAACTTTGTTTGTTTCTCTCCCTGGATACAGAAGAGGGAGAATCGGGCCCCGAGGGCCATTTTGATCACAAGGCTTTATCCCTAGGATAAACTGACAGTAACGACAGGAAATGACAGAAATGCACAGGGCAGAGCCCAGAATAAGTTGGGTCCTTGACATTTTTGCATTGCTGAATCAAAACAACCTCGAAGCCTTCCCCATTTCTAAGCTTCCACTGGTGCATTTTTAAAGACCAAATGAGTTGGATATTCTATTCCTTGCAACCGTATGACTTCTAAATGGTACATTCCCATTTATACTTGGTTTTTGTTTTTATATCCATGTTTTAATAGGATAGAGTTCTAGAAGTGAAGTTGCTGGGTCAAAGAGTATACCGATTTTACATTTTAATATAAATTTACAAATTACAAGGAGTCAGATTTTAAAAAGACAAGGGACAGAAAGTGACAAAAGAGGCTGAAAAGAGTCTATTGAATGGTATCAAGAAATAGGATTTGTTTGTTTTTTCATACTTCTCTTTGGGCCTGCCCTGATCTCTCATCTTTTATCTATCTCACTTAGCCTGTCGGATCTCTGAATCTGCACTCTACTTGTACTGAGGTGGGTAGGTGTATATTGGTGGTGGTGATGGAGAGGAATAGAAGGCATTTCAGAGGAAACAGGAGAATCTTTAAGCTCATTTGCTTCTGGAGAGAAGCCTGAGATGTTTAGTTAGGGTAGATCTAAAGCTACAGATTTTAACAAAGAGGAGTTATATATGAAATTAATTTAGGCTCTGTGTAAACATAAAAGCAACTCAATGAGAACTATGGAAATAAGACAGGACAGCTTAGTTATGACCAAATAGTTAAGAGCCTTGAATGCAAGGCTAAGGAATTTGGGCTCCATCCTGGAGGCATTGACAAGGCGATATTAAGGGCTCAGGACTGCTCCCTATGCATGTGCCATCCAGAGTTACAGAAGAATAGAAATTTGGTAATGGGGTGTGTACCTTGCCATACTTTCCTCTTCCAAGATACCCGGTATGGACTGCATGTTTGTGTCCCCCCCACCAAATGTATGTGCTCAAACCCTAATCCACAGTGGGATGGTATTAGGAGGTAGGGCCTTTACAAGGTTTAGATAAGGTCATAAAAGTGGAGCCCCCGTGATGGGATTAGTGTCCTTGTAAGAAGAGACTAGAACCCTCTCTCTGCCATGTGAGGACACAGTGAGAAGGCCACTGCCTACAAGCCGGGAAGTGGGCTCCCACTATTTCCATGGCACATTGGATTTCCCAGCCTCCTGAACCATGAGAAATTAGTTTGTGGTTTAAGCCACCTAGGCTATGGCATTTTTGTTATAGCAGTCTAAACTAAGACAATATCCCTTCTTCACCTTATTCCTGAGGTTGTGAACCTTTCCCCCTTTCAAACCTCCTCCACCTGCTCCAGTGTTTCCATGCTCAGATCCCATGATATCTTCTTCCTGGATCTACACTGGATATGCATAGGAATCATGTGTTGGGACCTGTACTCCAAACGAACTCTGTAGACAAATCTTCTATGAACTGGATGTAATAGATCTATTTTTACAAATGTACGTGCATTTGCGCTTTCTTTTTCTTCGAGTTCAAAATACTACATTATTTGGACTGGGCTTTGGGGGACTGCTGGTGGAAGAGGGGCACAGATTGCCTGCAGACATCATGGCTGCTATAGCAATAAAAGCCCAGTGGGAAAACAAAAAAGATCTCAGAGAAGGGGAACATATAAGTCGGTAAAACCTTGGAGAATGCAGGACATCAGTGATTTGTAAAAATTTCTCCACCTGGTGGTTTCCCCATCTAGCCTCACAGAGTTTCAGATAGATTAGAGCACAGAAGCAGCCCATGGTGTCCCAGCAGCGGCAATGCATCGGGGATCAAGACAGCTGGAGCTTGGTCTCCACCTGACCATGAGCTTGTCGAGAGACTTTGGGCAGTTGATTTTCACATTCTGCACCTTGGTGTCATCATCTGTTCAAAAATGTGATGGTAACAGTGACCTCTAAGCTTATCCATACTTATATCCTCAGTGGACCACACAGAGCCCAGCAGATAGTAGTTGATCAGTAAATTCATTTTGAGCATGCTGAATGAATCATGACATAACCTCTCCATTTCTATCTTTGTGTCATTGTTCAATTCCGAGTCTACCCTCTTACTCAGAAGCCGGTTTGAAGAGAAAGTTCATAAATATTAAGTAAGGACAATTTTTGGACACATGCGATGTGGAACAAAGTGTTTTTATTTGATATTGTTTTCAGGCATGGTTGGAAGGTGAAGTTGACTAACGGGATGGTGCATAGAGCGGTACACATGCTTACATGCTTAGTTGGCAGCAATGGTCTGCCGAATCCAGCTCACGTAGTTGCAGACCTTGGTGTAGACACCAGGTTTGCCCTTTAGAGCGCAGCCAATACCCCAGGAGACAATGCCCTGGAGCTCTCTGTTGCAGACCACAGGGCCACCAGAATCACCCTGCACAAAAGGGAAGAGACAGTAAGAACTCTCAACTATGCCAAGATGGGAGAAAGGCAAAAACCCTGTTTCTCCATTACCCTGGGTCCATTTTCTCAGGTAGCTGATTCTCTAGGAAGCACCTTCCCTTCCGCTGGAAATCCAATTCTCAATCTCTGACAGCATGCCTCTCCTTTCTCCTCCCTCCTCCTAGCTCCTGCTCTGTTCTTAGTTGTAGGCATGCAGGGCCAAGAAGAGGTGAGGACTGGTGAGTGCAGTGCTGCCCAGCTAGCCCTGCTTTTATCAGAAAGCTTCCTTCTACAACATACCTCCTCAGCAGGGCGCCTGGATGTCCTGTTTGTACATCATCTTCTGTGTATCTTTTTACTCTTGGCCTTAGACGTTAATGTCTCAAAAAGAAAATTATCACTGATCCCAAATCTCTCCGTGGTCCCTTATAATCCAACCCAGAGACAGCTTTTCAATCTGTGTTTTGGGAAAGGGAACTAAAGTGGAAGGGCATGAAGTTCCGCTGAAATGAGTACAAAGAAACTGACCTGGCAGGCATCCTTGCCACCCTTCAGGGAGCCCAGACACATCATGTTGCTGCTGATCTTGCCAGGGTAGGCATTGCGGCAAGTGCTGTCAGAGAGGATGGGTACTTGAAGACACTGCAGGGCATCAGGAAACTTTTCTGATGGGTGCAACAGTAAAAGTGGAAGAATATTTTCCACAGGATTCCTAGAAAATTTTCCCAATCTCCCCCCGCCCCCCAACACCTTCCCTACTCTCTCAGATTGCCAGTAACTTCTATTTTGGAAGAACAACTGTTATCTGGAAAGTCTTTCCAACAGTTTTAGTCAACAAGTTGTTCTCTCTGACATTAGCATCATTGACAACAGATCTCAAATCTAGACATAGTCTAGATAGTCTCAAGCAGGTCTCTACTTTAGGCAGTACCCAAGCCCTCTGTTCTGTTTACCTCCTCAGTTTCTACTTCTTTGCAAATCATTAATCACACTTCAGTTGAATATCTGCCATCTTTATCATAGCTCATTTTTGTTGTGTTTTCCAGCAAAGGGATCTTCCTAAGACTCCATATGTCTACAAACTATCCTCTAGGAATCTTGCCTTGAGTGACAATTTGGACTAACTGACCCTCGACATGTCTTTCCCTTCTAGGATTTCCAGAGTTGGTGCTTTTGTTCCCTGTGACACTTACCCCCAACGCTCTGCGTGTTCCCCCAGCCAGAGATGAGGCACTGGGTACCAGCAGCCGCACAGGATTTTGGCAGAGAGACAGCAGACACTCGAGAGTTGAGGGTGGCAGGTGAGCTCAGTTTAATCAGCATGATGTCATTATCAAAAGTTTTTTCATTGTATTTGGGGTGGCGGATGACCTTGGCTGAATTGATGAATTGCTCAGCACTCTCAGAGACTGCGATGTTGTGTTCTCCCAGATGCACCTGGATTCGGCTGGATTAAAGGATGCAAAGTTCCTTGAGGGCCAACTTGAGCTTTTCCCCTTTCCCTGTTCACCCCATTCATGAGCATCAGCACGAAAACCATCCCCGGCAAGCATTTCCACACATAGGTAATTGTGCACTAAAGGGAGCCCTACCAGACAGGGTGCAGGTGAGAGTAACTCTTAGGTGGGTGTCCCTACCAGTATAGACTTACAGCCCACCATTGTGTTAGAAAGTTATTTCCCATGACTAAGTGATGCCAATAAAAAGATGGGAGGTGAAACAGGAATTGGTGGTGACTATTCAGCACCTGTTACGCCTCCTCTGGTTGAGATTACCGATTACTGTAGGGAGATGTGGCAGGAATCAGAGACATGACAGAATTTTAAGGGGGCAGAATGAATTGTGCTTATTTTTAGTGTTTACTGGAAGCTTCATGTGGGTTATTACCTCCATATGCCATTTTTTTCCTGATTGAGCTATCATGGTTAGGACTATTTATTGATAATGCTCTTAAGCTTGTTCTAAGTATACTTCATCACTCACTAGCTCCCCTCCCATGTCTTTGGTACCATCATTTGGAAGGACATCAAGGAACTCTAAGTTTACTTTTCCATGTAAACTTGCCTCAGTGCATCATTCAGTGCCTGGGAGGAATGATGAGGCTCTTAGAATCTGAATGCTCTGGCCTCAAGTATAACTGTGCAGTTTACCCTGATTGTGTTTGGTAGAGTTGGAGCATGAGTTGATTTGAGAAAACAGGGATGTGAGGACTGGTTACTTACGACTTGTAGCAGTGAGCTGCGGACACCACCCACTGGGAATTGATGAGGGAGCCGCCACAGAAGAGGTAGCCCAAGTTCAGGAACACCTGGTAGGGGACAGAATTCTTCTGACAGGTGTAGCCCCCAATGATCTTGTCATCATCATCAATGGGGAAAGCAACTGACAAAGAAAAATTGGAAACAATCAGGTAAACAGATCAGATCCATCTTGGAGTTTCTACTTACCTCAAAGTTTTTGCAGATTAACTAGTAAAGAGAAGATAATGTTTTCCCTTGACACATAATCAGGAAATGGTGAATACATAATTTTTACATATTTTTCCCCAAATCTCATTATTCTATTCCTTTAACACATACCCTACTTATACTATTATGTGTCTAATTTTTTAATTTATGCTTTAAATTTGATATACTGTTTTTTAACATAAGCAACACACACACACACACACACACACACACACACACACACACACACACCTCAATCAGAGACTCTATGTAATAAATGCCCTGAACATTACTATCTAAGGGTATAAAGAATACTTTTTATACAAAACTTTGCTCAACAGTCACGCAAATAAGCTTAATAAGGTTTTACAGTAACCATGCTTATGTTTATTTTTGGTAGTTGGTATAGGATAGATATCCCCGTGAAGTAACCGAAAGGACGATTTTAGAAGCCCCCTAAGAATATTCAGGCCTGGAAGGAATTGGGAGTTTTGTATTCTTGTTCCCCCAATTTCTCTTTTTGGTTCTTGCCTAAAATTTTCATGAAATAATTTCATAGAACATTATATGGTTTTCCTTTCCAATCTTTCCCCTTATCTCATTTTCCTCCCAACATTTTAAAATTTACTCAGCATTCTGAAGTCTGCCCACTGATTTATTAAGATTTGGATGGCTCCCAAAGTCTATGATTATATTGTATGTACCCTATTTCCCAAGTATTTTAAAGTAATTTTGGGAAAGCCATTTCTATATGTATAGACTAATGTATTGAATTTATACCTGTCTAATTGGGGAAAGTTTAATAGTAAGATTTGTATAAATTTGGTAGTATAAAAAACAGAAATAGACATTTTTCTTTCTTTTGATGATTAAATGATACATCATTTTACACCAGAGAGATTTCATTAGCAAAAATGTTGTAAAACCCAGCCCATAGCTTTTATTCATGAGAAATGAAGTACCTTCACCTGTTAAGGTCCTTGTGAAGATGCCCATCAGTGTAGAAGAGATGCAGGCTCTGACCCTCATAGAGTCTTCAGTGAGCCCAAGACTAGTCACTAGTCCCAATTTTCACTTCCAGTTATTAATTCCAAATGCTTAGAAAGGTCAAAACAACATTTCCTTAATGTTAACTCTCCTTTCCTTTTTCTTTTCTCCATAGATTTTTCCTTGAAGTTCAGGGCAATTTCTGCCTCCTTATACTTTCTAGGCTAATTACTCTTACTCACTATCATCTTTCCCCCACAAGGGAGATTTAATTATGTATAGACATTTGTACGACTGTAATCCCCCTCTTACTGTTACTGTGGTTTTTGTTACCCTTGGTTAACCAGAGTCACGAAGCAGATGATCCATTTTCTGATGTATCCTCCAAAGATCATTATAGCCTCACACTACGTTACAATACCTATGTCATTTACCCCACTTCATCTCATCACGTAGGCACTTTATCACCTCACATCATCACAAGAAAGGTGAGTACAGTACAGTAAGTTATTTTGAGAGAGAGACAGAAGAACATAGTCACATAACTTTTATTACAGTACATTGTTATAATTGTCCTGTTATTATTAGTTTTATTGGTAATCCCTTACTGTGCCTAATTTATAATTTAAACTTTATCATGGGTATGTATAGGCGGGGGAAAAACACAGTATATATAGGGTTCAGTACTATCTGTGGCTTCAGACATCTACGGGGGGTGGATGTAGCTGCTGCAGAAAAGAGAGGACTACTATATATGCTGTCATTTCAATACCTTAAGCTTCTTGAATACAGAGATTCTATTCAATATTCATTGTTGTCTTTCAGAGTACAAAGTGCAAACAAATACATCATGGACACCCACTGATTCATTTATTATTATTATAGGCTCACCAGTGGCTCCCAGCAGGGCAAGGAAGATGAAGGTCTTCATCGTTGCTCCCTGGATCTGGACTGGGGAGAGTGATGAACATTTCTCATCCACAGCTATTTATACCTCCAGGTTTGACATCGACACCCATGGTATGGGTGCCAGAAAAGTGGTTTTACTGGAAACTCACAAATCCAAATTTAGAATTCAATTCTGTGCCAAATTGAAGATAATTCAGCATCAGATTTAAACATTAGCTTTTGTCTACTTTTCCAGAAGTTTGTGGGAATTGAAGTAATAATCCCACCTGGTGCGATGTGTTCCCCATAACAGAAAAGTATGTTGGAGTAAGGTCACGGAACGGGGCTATGGGTGTCCTATTTCCCAGACAAAAATCTTAGGTACTTGGTTGTCTCAGCTGTGAACTTTCATCTTGACGACCATCTTGAACACTACCCCCTTGATGTTTAATTAACATTGGCTCTTTCATTATTATATTCTTCTCTGGTATCTCTGGCCTTGGATATCCATGTTAACTTTTCATTATTAACCGGGACAACTTGTTTCCTTGAGAAAAGAAAAATTGTTCTGAATTGAAGCTATGATCGATCTAGACAGAAGAGTGAAAAAATCACTTACATTTACTAGAACTTACTATATACTTTACATATATAAGAACCTTGCATATATTAATTTAGTAATTCTTATTACAAGCCTAGAAGTTACCTATTACCCTCCCCCACTTTATATATAGGAAAACTGAGGCACACAAAATTGCAGGAGACTTGACCAAAATCACATAGCAAGTACATGGCTTCCAACCCAGGAAATCTGGCCTCAGAGTCTGTGCGCTTAACTGCGGTACAACACTTCCCCCATAAGTTCACCACATTCTGGACACGATGATAATACAGAAATCTTGGCCAATGATAATAGAATTGAAATTTATGGAGTGCTTCCTATGTGTCAGGCACTGTGGATGGGATTTATATACATCAATTCATTCAATCCTTACCAACTGCTTCATAAGTGTTGTTCTAATTTTTACCATTTTATAGATGGGGAGGGTGAAGCTTAGAGAAATTACATGTTTTGCTCAAAGTTTTATACTCTTCAGTGCTCAACACAGGGTTCAAACTCAAGCAGCCTCATTTCAGGGGTCGTGTCCTCCACTGTGATGCCATAAACATAATTAAGGAGAACAATCTGAACTCTACCAAATTAAGGGATGACTCTAGGGAGCAGATAGAATTCTTAGAAAAATCTAAGAAATGTGTTCCTGGAGCAGTTGTCATAATTAATGAGGTATGGCAGAAGTATCCAGAATAAGTGAATCTCAGGAAGAACTAACCTCTAACTACATATAACCAGAGTCTACTCCCACACGTCTGAATGGCCTACCAGGATGTTTCTTCTGCTTTAGCAAATCATCCCTCCTGAAGTAGTTTGTTTCTTTTACATTTGAAATTTTTCTGATAAAAAGATGATTAACTAGAAGGCAGAATTGACATTTGGGGCCAGGTAATTCTGTGTTGTGGGGACTGCCCTGCACTCTGTAGGATATTTATTAGTGTCCCTGGTCTTAGTTACAAGTACCACTAGCCCCTCCTCACAGTTGTGATAACCAAAATATCTCCAGACATTGCTAAATGTTCCCTTGGGGTCAAAGTCATTCCCAGTCGGGAACAACCGATCTAAGGAAAAAAGATGGGCAAAGTAGCTTCTGAGGCCATAGCCATGGGAAAGTGCCTTGAACGTTAGGACAATGTAGGCACTCATTAACTACTGAATGAATGGCACATAAGGCAGGGGAGTTGCTCTTTTCTGATCCCAAATATCTCAGGAGTCCTGATGTATCTGCTGACATTTTTCCTCCCCTCTCTGTGACGTAGACTTTCTTTGTTGTTTCCTCCTCCCTTTGTGACTCTGTCCCCCCTCTCTCTGCCCCACTTGGCATCTCCCTTCTTCTAAAGGGTCCCTCTGCCATTCTCAGAGACTCACCAAACACTGAGATATGAAATACATTTAACAAATCATCCCCTGCCCCCCATTTTTATGATGAGGAAGCTGTGGTCCTCATGGAAGTTATTGGAAAAGTCAGAACTCAGAACTGAATCTCTGGATTTCCTCTGACATGTTGAACTTTATCTGAGCCCTGTGCTCCCAGAAAACAGTGACTGTTGGGGCACCTGGGTGGCTCAGTCATTGAGTGTCTGCCTTCGGCTCAGGTCATGATCCCAGAGTCCTGGGATCGAGCCCCACTTTGGGCTCCTTGCTCAGCGGGAAGCCTGCTTCTCCCTCTCCCACTCCCCCTGCTTGTGTTCCCTCTCTCACTATGTCTTTCTGTTAAAAAACCTCGGAATTTTGAAAATGAAATCTTGCCATTTGCAATGACGTGGTTGGAACTAGAGGGTATTATGCTAAGCGAAAGAAGTCAATCAGAGAAAGACAAGTATCATATGATCTCACTGATATGAGGAATTTGAGAAACAAGACAGAGGATCGTAGGGGAAGGGAGGGAAAAATGAAACAAGATGAAACCAGAGAGGGAGACAAATCATAAGAGTCTCTTAAATCAGGAAACAAACTGAGGGTTGCTGGAGAGCAGGGGGGTGGGGGGGATGTGGTGGCTGGGTGATGGACGTTGGGTAGGGTATGTGCTATGGTGAGAACTGTGAATTGTGTAAGACTGATGAATCACAGACCTGTACCCCTGAACAAATACATTATATGTTAATAAAAAAAAATCCTCAGAATTTTGTGTTCAGGGAAATGACTTACCACAAAGAACTACCCTTCCACACAGGAGTTACTAGAGACTTTGTCCACTCTTTCTCGTGGCTCCCATAAAACTCAGGATGACTCCCTTATTTACCTGTGACAAGGCCAAACACAGACCTTTCCCCTTTTATTTCCACCTGCTGAGGTGGCCAAATAGACTCTCCAACTTCCTATTCTTTGTCTCATGAATGATTAGCTAAGCTTAGAATTCTTTTTTCCCCTGAAACTGGCTAGACACAGAGAAAACTCTTTTTGTTCAGCTGACTGAGAAATCCCCTGACTTCAAAACAATTGGTTTTCTCAATGACAAATTTCCCCACCTGTAACTTGTTTCTTTCTCCCTATAGAAGTCTTAAGGCAAAACCATCCTGCTGAGACACTCTGATCCTTGGATCTGGGGTGCTCTTACTGCAATAATCAGAATAAAATCAGTCTTCTCATTTGTTCAGTTTTTGCCTTTGACTTTTATTGCTCTTCAATGCACTACACTCCTGTTTATAAGAGCCTTACATGACAACTTCTTGACTGCCTACCCACTGAAGATTTATGAGACAAATAGTGGGTTCCATCGGGGATATTGGTCTACAATTTTCTTTTAGTGTCCTTCCTTCTCTGGCTTTGGTATCACGCTCACGTTGGCTTCATACAATGAATTCGTAAGTGTTTCCTCCTCTTCAGCTTTTTGGAAGTGTCTGAGAGGGATGGGTGTTAATTCCTCTTTAGACGTTTGGTAGAAATTGCCAGTGAGGTCATCTGGCCCTGGGGTCTTCTGTGTTGGAAAGTTTTTGATTACTGAGTCAATCTGTACTCCTCACTGATCTGTTCAGATTTTCTAATTATAAAGTTCTTATGACCGTGAGTTCTAATGTCAAATAAGAAATGCTATGTAAGATGCTTATTAAATGAAATAACTGTGATTTTAGTATCTCTGTATTTTCCAGGGTTCTGGGGATGCCTTTCTTCCCCTATGTCTGAAAATTGTTGCAAAGTCCTACATAGTGGTGAAGAGCTTGGACTCTGGAGTCCAGCTTCTAGGATATGATTCCTGACTGCAAGACTTACCAGCTGTCTTATCCTGAAAAATACAGTTGACGTCTTAAGCTTCATGTAGGGAGGAATATTAATACCTATTTCATAGGATAGTTGTGAGGATTGAATATTACTTAAAAGCATGTAAGAATGGTATGACACATTTTAGGATTGTTTGTTCCAGTACTTTGAAAAATGTCATTGGAATTTTGATCAGGATGGCATTGAAGGTACAGATTGCTCTGGGCAGCATAAACATTTTAACAATGTTTATTCTTCCGATCCATGAGCATGGAATGTTTTTTCATCTTTTTGTGTCTTCTTTCATTTCTTTCATGGGTGTTCTGTAATTCCTAGAGTATAGATCTTTTACCTCTTTTGTTAGGTTTATTCCGAGGATCTTATGGTTTTTGGTGCTATTGTAAATGGAATCATTTCTCTAATTTCTCTTTCTACAGTTGCATTGTTAGTGTATAAGAAAGCAACTGATTTCTGTGCATTGATTTTTGTATCCTGCCACAATGCTGAATTGCTGTATGAATTCTAGTAATTTGGGGGTGGAGTCTGAAGTTTTCCACATAAAGTATCAAGTCATCTGCAAAAAGAGAGAGTTTGACTTCTTCTTTGCCAATTTGAATACCTTTTATTTCTTTTTGTTGTCTAATTGCTGTTGCTAGGACTTCTAGTACTATGTTGAACAATAGTGGCGAGAGTGGGCATCCTTGACGTGTTCCTGATCTTAAGGGAAAAGCTCTCAGCTTTTCCCCATTGAGGATGATATTCGCTGTGGGTTTTTCATAGATGGATTTGTATGGAATCAGAAAAGACCCCGAATCACCAAGGAAATGTTGAAAAAGAAAAACAAAGCTGGGGGCATCACGTTGCCCGATTTCAAGCTATATTACTAAGCAGTGATCACCAAGACAGCATGGTACTGGCACAAAAACAGACATATAGACCAATGAAACAGAATAGAGAGCCCAGATATGGACCCTCAACTCTATGGTCAAATAATCTTCGACAAAGCAGGAAAAAATATGCAATGGAAAAAAGACACTCTCTTCAATAAATGGTGCTGGGAAAATTGGACAGCCACATGCAGAAGAATGAAACTCAACCATTCTCTAATACCATACACAAAGATAAACTCAAAATGGATGAAAAACCTCAATGTGAGACAGGAATCCATCAAAATCCTAGAGGAGAACATAGGCAGTAACCTCTTTGACATCGGCCACAGCAACTTCTTTCAAGATACATCTCCAAAGGCTAGTGAAACGAAAGCAAAAATGAACTTTTGGGACTTCATCAAGATAAACAGCTTCTGCACAGCAAAGGAAACAGTCAACAAAACAAAGAGGCAACCCACAGAATGGGAGAAGATATTTGCAAATGACACTACAGATAAAGGGCTGGTATCCAAGATCTATAAAGAACTTCTCAAACTCAACACCCAAAAAACAAATAATCAAGTCCATAAATGGGCAGAAGACATGAACAGACACTTCTCCAAAGAAGACATACAAATGGCTAACAGACACGTGAGAAAATGTTCATCATCATTAGCCATCAGGGAAATTCAAATCAAAACCACATTGAGATACCACCTTACACCAGTTAGAATGGCAAAAATTGACAAGGCAAGAAACAACAAATGTTGGAGAGGTTGTGGAGAAAGGGGAACCCTCTTACACTGTTGGTGGGAATGCAAGGTGGTACAGCCACTTTGGAAAACAGTGTGGAGGTGCCTCAAAAAATTAAAAATAGAGCTACCCTATGACCTAGGAATTGCACTCCTGGGTATTTACCCCAAAGACACAGATGTAGTGAAAAGAAGGGCCATATGCACCCCAATGTTCATAGCAGCAATGTCCGCAAGCCAAACTGTGGAGAGAGCCTAGATGCCCTTCAACAGATGAATGGATAAAGAAGATGTGGTCCATATATACAATGAAATATTACTCAGCCATCAGAAAGGATGAATACCCAACTTTTACATCAACATGGATGGGACTGGAGGAGATTATGCTAAGTGAAATAAGTCAAGCAGAGAAAGTCGATCATCATATGGTTTCACTTATTTGTGGAACATAAGGAATAGCATGGAGGACATTAAGAGAAGGAAAGGAAAAATGAAGGGCGGGAAATCGGAGGGAGAGATGAACCATGAGAGACTATGGACTCTGAGAAACAAACTGAGGGTTTTAGAGGGGAGAGGGGGTGCTGGGATGGGTTAGCCTGGTGGTGGGTATTAAGGAGGGCATGTACTGCATGGAGCACTGGGTGTTATACAAAAACAATGAATCGTGGATCACTACATCAAAAACTAATGATGTATTGTATGGTGACTAACATAACATAATAAAATAAAATTTAAAAAAAGAATGGTGTGACACATTGAAAAAGCTTAATAAGTACTGGTTGTGATGATGATGGTGATGATGGTGATGATGATGATGATGATTATATTTTTCACCTCCGCAGCAATGAGGAATGAATCCTGAATACTAAGAAGGAATAAACCTTCAATATGTCTCTGGTTCACAGAATTGTGTATTGTGGCTCAGCACTGTCCTGGGGCACACCGCTCCTAAAGTCAGGGATTGGCGATTATTGAACACCATGGGCATCTGGAGCACCGGGTGTCCCCAGTCTAATACAGCTCTCTCCACCAAAATAAATTAATATCCCCTTTCGTTGTAAATATGTTTCACTTGTGATACCCAGTGACAAATGTGAGACTCTGAACAGATGTGGGAGGATGAGGGTGGAGCTGGTCAGTAATCCCAGCCTGCCCTATCTGCACTCATTCTCAGCTGGCTTCCTTCTCGGGCATGAATGTGGGTGAAGAGTCTTTTTAGGGTGGTAAGGGCTGCCCCTAAGTTCTGTGAAGTAAACAGCCTGGGGATTTCACCAAAAACAAACAATATTTCTGCTCTGTAAAATCTATTACATGTTTATTGAGAACAATATGGGGAAAGAAACAATAGAAATATGAAACAACAATAAAAACTCACTAATTATAACTCCATTTAGCGTTGTCCACTGTTAGCACACCTGCACTGCAATACTTTTGGCTCTGCCCATTCTCTATAATTTTCCCTCAACAAAAAAAGTCAATAATTTTTTGACTTTTTTTTAAGTGCAAGCAGTTTTAGGTTCACAACGAAATTGAGAGGAAGGTACAGAGATTTCCCATATACCCTGTGCCCTCCCCAGTGCATAGCCTCCCCCATCAGCAGCATCCCCACCAGAATGGTCCATTTGTTACAATGGATGAGCCTCCACTGACACACTATTACCCCTCAAAGTCCATAGTTTACCGCAGGTTCACTCTTCTTGCCGTTGTATAGTCCGTAGGTTTGGACAAATGTATAATGAATGACAGGTATCATTAGAGTATCATACAGAGTATTTTCACTGACCTAAAAGTCCTCCGGGTTCTGCCTATTCATCCCTTCCCTGACTTCCAACCCTTGAAAACCACTGTTATTTTTATTGATGCCATGGTTTTGCCTTTTCTAAAATGTCCTATCTTTGGAATCACATAATATGTAGCCTTTTCAGTTCGCTTCTGTCCCTTTGTGTTATGCATTTAAATTTCCTCCATGTCTTTTTGTTACTTGATAGCTAGTGTTTTTGGCACTGAATCATATTCCATTGTCTGGATGTCCCACAGTTTATTTATCAATACACTTATGAAAGAACATCTTTGTTGCTTCCAAGGTTTTTTTTTAATTTTAATTTTTTTTATATTTTATTTAAATTCAGTTAGCCAACATATAGTACATCATTAGTTTTTTATGTAGTGTTCAATGATTCATTAGTTGCGTATAACACCCAGTGCTCATCATATCACGTGCCCTCCTTAATGCCCATCCCCCAGTTACCCCATCCACCCACCCCACCTCCCTTTCTTTAACCCTCAGTTTGTTTCCCAGAGTCAAGAGTCTCTCATCATTTGTCTCCCTGTCTGATTTCTTCCCAGTTTTCTCTTCCTTCCCCTATGATCCGCTGTGTTATTCTTTATATTCTACATATGAGTGAAATCATATGATAATTATCTTTCTCTGATTGATTTATTTCACTTAGCATTATACCCTCCAGTTCCATCCATGTTGATGTAAATGGTAGGTATTCATCCTTTCTGATGGCTGAGTAATATTCCATTGTATATATAAACCACATCTTCTTTATCCATTCATCTGTTGAAGTACATCTCAGCTCCTTCCACAGTTTGGCTATCGTGGACATTGCTGCTATGAACAATGGGGTGCAGTTTTCCCTTCTCTTCATTACATCTGTATCTATAGGATAAATACACAGTAGTGTAATTGTTGGGTAGTAAGGTAGCTCTATTTTTAACTTCTTGAGGAAACTCCATACTGTTTTCCAGAGTGGCTGTACCAGCTTCCAAGTTTTGTTTTGTTTGTATTTTTTTTTGAAAAATGTTTAATAACAGGTATCAATCATTATGGTATCATATAGAGTACTTTCACTGACTGAAAAATCCTTTGTGCTCTGCCTCCCTCCTCCTTAACCCCTGTCAATCACTAATTTATTACTCTGTCCATAGTTTGGCCTTTTCCAGAATGTCACATAGTTGGAATTATATAGTATGTAGCCATTTCAAATTGGGTTCTTTCACTTAGTAATATGCATTTAGGTTTCTTCCTTGTCTTTTCATGACTTGATAGCTCATTTCTTTTTAATGCCGGATAATATTATGTTGTCTGGATGTATCACCTATTGAAGGACACCTAAACAGCTTCCAAGCTTGGGCAATTAAGAATAAAGCTGCTATAAGCATCCGTGTACAGGCTTTTAGTTTTGACAATTACAAATAAAGTTGCTATAAACATCCATATGCAACTTTGTGTGTGGAGATAAGTATCCATCTCGATTGTTGGATCCTATGGTAAGACGATGCTTAGGCAGATACCGTAGCTGAGATGGGGTACAAACAGATGATGATTAGACGGAGTTATTCAGAATAAATGAGTACTCTAAGGCTAAATAAAAACTTTTGTATTTGCATCCACTCAATGAGACAGAACTTCTTAATTAACTTTTAAAAGTAAAACTAAAATAATACTAAGACAGTAAGTAAATATCTTTATTTTTTAAACAACTTTGAAAATTGTATTTCAATACCAAAATCACTTGCCATAAAAGATGAATGATGAGTATATTTTGAATTAAATAAGATTTCTAGGGTAAAAGAGGCTTCTATTTATCTTATTAAAGCAAATTTTCTCAGATAAATTCATCTTGAGCATATGCTAAAATTCTTTGCTTGTTAGTGGAAAAAATAACAAGTGGATTATGGTGTATAACAATACGAAATAAACTTCTACCAAGGCTATCTATCCTATATGAGAAAAAATATTTACACAAGGAGCTAAGCTTCTATTGGCAGGTATTGCTTTACTTTACATAGCTATGAAAGGTCATAACCATGAGGTTGACAGTTGAGAGTCATCTTAAAATTTTCAGGAGCAAGTGGTAAGTAAAGTTAAGTTCATTTGTTACTGTGATCAGACATAGTAAGAAAAAATGACTTTTGGCTCAAAGCAGTTTTTCCTAATCTCAGATTGCTACCTCTTTACATATTTCCTTATTTTTGTGCCAAGATACCATGTCTTCCTGGAACTTACTGAATTATGAATTAGGTATTTATTTGTACTAAATATATTTTGGTGAGAGATAGCTCTTTGGACTCTACGAAGTGGCTTTTTATTTTAACGTGTAGTATGTTTTCATAGGTCTTTTTTAAAAGAAAAAAGATTTATTTATTTATTTTAGAGTGAGAGAGAGAGCATGAGAGTGGGGAGGGGCATAGGGAGTGGGGGAGAGAGAATCCTCAAGTAGACTCCCCACTAAGCCCAAGGCAGGGCTCTGTCACAGGACCCTGAGATCGTGACCTGAGCCAAAATCAAGCTGGCCACTTAACCACTGAGCCACCTGGGATCCCCTGTTTTCATAGGTCTTTTATGTGTTTCTCTGATTACACAGTTGACCCTTGAACAACATGAGTTTGAACTGCATGGGTTCACTTATTTGTGGACTTCTTACAGTACAGAACTGAAAATGCATTTTCTCTTCCTTATGATTTTCTTAATAACACTTTTTCTCTACTTTACTTTATTGTAAGAATATAGTATGTAGTACATAGAACATATGAAATAATATGTTAATCAACTGTATGTTATCAGTATGGCTTCTGGCCAACAGTAGGCTACTAGTAGTTAAGTTTTGGGGGAGTCATAAGTTATACAAGAATTTTTTACTATGAGGGGTGTTGGTGCCCCAACCCTCACATTGTTCAAAGGTCCACTGTACTTAGAAGTAGGTCTATGCTTCCTCACTGATACGAGGAATTCTTAATCTCAGGAGACAAACTGAGGGTTGCTGGAGTGGGGGGTGGGGTGGGAGGGATGGGGTGACTGGATGATAGACACTGGGGAGGGTATGTGCTCTGGTAAGCGCTGTGAATTGTGCAAGACTGTTGAAGCTCAGATATGTACCTCTGAAACAAATAATGCAATATATAGTAAGAAAAAAAAAAGAAGAAGATAGCAGGAGGGGAAGAATGAAGGGGTGAAATCAGAGGGGGAGACGAACCATGAGAGATGATGGACTCTGAAAAACAAACTGAGGGTTCTAGAGGGGAGGGGGGTGGGAGAATGGGTTAGCCTGGTGATGGGTATTAAGGAGGGCACATTCTCGGGGCGCCTGGGTGGCTCAGTTGGTTAAGCGACTGCCTTCGGCTCAGGTCATGATCCTGGAGTCCCTGGATCGAGTCCCGCATCGGGCTCCCTGCTTGGCAGGGAGCCTGCTTCTCCCTCTGACCCTCCCCCCTCTCATGTGCTCTCTCTCTCTCATTCTGTCTCAAATAAATAAATAAAATCTTTAAAAAAAAAAAAGGAGGGCACATTCTGCATGGAGCACTGGGTGTTAGGCACAAACAATGAATCATGGAACACTACATCTAAAACTAATAATGTAATGTATGGTGATTGACATAACAATTAAAAATTAAAAAAAAAAAAGAAGTAGGTCTATGCTTTCCAGTCACTCACACCTTTATCCAGTTTGCTTTTTTGCAGCATTTGCATGGATCAGCATTACATTCCACAGTCTCTATTTATTTGTTTTCTATTTACCAAGTGAAAATATATATACCGTGAGGGTAGGGTTTTGACTGTTTTGTTCTGCTGTATCTTCAGTGCATAAAACAGGGTCGGCACATTGTAGGTCTTCAGTAAGTATTCATTGAGTAAGTGGTTGAATATATGAATAGAAGAGTTCCATTGTTTCCACTGAGGGACACGCCAGGTTTATTTAATCAATCATCTATTAAATGGATATTTGAGTTGTTTCTGGATTTTCAGGATTTCATAGATAATATATCGATAAGCACCCTAGATTACTCTAGTAGAGACTGTGGCTGCCTCCTTAACATCCACTCCTCCTTCTCTTGGTGACTACCCTTATAACTACTCAGTTAACCAAACATATACCAAGTAGGCC
The DNA here is from genome assembly GCF_964656455.1 of Halichoerus grypus. Classification (NCBI taxonomy): domain Eukaryota; kingdom Metazoa; phylum Chordata; class Mammalia; order Carnivora; family Phocidae; genus Halichoerus; species Halichoerus grypus. The sequence continues at coordinate 94,403,782 of NC_135723.1, forward strand.
AGATTTCTTGCAGAATGAAAAGTCCACCCCTTGCTCTGACGCTACACCATGTCGCTTCATTGTAAATTAATCAGCATAATCCCATTTGATTGTTGTCTCAGGGTTGTGCAAGTGACCAAATTCAGCTAAAGACACACAGTATGATGTCTGCCAGGGGCATCTGGGAAAGAAGCTTTCTAGATCTACTGGGAGCAACTTTGTTTGTTTCTCTCCCTGGATACAGAAGAGGGAGAATCGGGCCCCGAGGGCCATTTTGATCACAAGGCTTTATCCCTAGGATAAACTGACAGTAACGACAGGAAATGACAGAAATGCACAGGGCAGAGCCCAGAATAAGTTGGGTCCTTGACATTTTTGCATTGCTGAATCAAAACAACCTCGAAGCCTTCCCCATTTCTAAGCTTCCACTGGTGCATTTTTAAAGACCAAATGAGTTGGATATTCTATTCCTTGCAACCGAATGACTTCTAAATGGTACATTCCCATTTATACTTGGTTTTTGTTTTTATATCCATGTTTTAATAGGATAGAGTTCTAGAAGTGAAGTTGCTGGGTCAAAGAGTATACCGATTTTACATTTTAATATAAATTTACAAATTACAAGGAGTCAGATTTTAAAAAGACAAGAGAGAGAAAGTGACAAAAGAGGTTGAAAAGAGTCTATTGAATGGTATCAAGAAATAGGATTTGTTTGTTTTTTTCATACTTCTCTTTGGGCCTGCCCTGATCTCTCATCTTTTATCTATCTCACTTAGCCTGTCGGATCTCTGAATCTGCACTCTACTTGTACTGAGGTGGGTAGGTGTATATTGGTGGTGGTGATGGAGTGGAACAGAAGGCATTTCAGAGGAAACAGGAGAATCTTTAAGCTCATTTGCTTCTGGAGAGAAGCCTGAGATGTTTAGTTAGGGTAGATCTAAAGCTACAGATTTTAACAAAGAGGAGTTATATATGAAAGTAATTTAGGCTCTATGCAAACATAAAAGCAACTCAATGAGAACTATGGAAATAAGACAGGACAGCTTAGTTATGACCAAATAGTTAAGAGCCTTGAATGCAAGGCCAAGGAATTTGGGCTCCATCCTGGAGGCATTGACAAGGCGATATTAAGGGCTCAGGACTGCTCCCTATGCATGTGCCATCCAGAGTTACAGAGGAATAGAAATTTGGTAATGGGGTGTGTACCTTGCCATACTTTCCTCTTCCAAGATACCCGGTATGGACTGCATGTTTGTGTCCTCCCCACCAAATGTATGTGCTCAAACCCTAATCCACAGTGGGATGGTATTAGGAGGTAGGGCCTTTACAAGGTTTAGATAAGGTCATAAAGGTGGAGCCCCTGTGATGGGATTAGTGTCCTTGTAAGAAGAGACTAGAGCCCTCTCTCTGCCATGTGAGGACACAGTGAGAAGGCCACTGTCTACAAGCCGGGAAGTGGGCTCCCACTATTTCCATGGCACATTGGACTTCCCAGCCTTCTGAACCATGAGAAATTAGTTTGTGGTTTAAGCCACCTAGGCTATGGCATTTTTGTTATAGCAGTCTAAACTAAGACAATATCCCCTTTTCACCTTATTCCTGAGGTTGTGAACCTTTCCCCCTTTCAAACCTCCTCCACCTGCTCCAGTGTTTCCATGCTCAGATCCCATGATATTCTTCCTGGATCTACACCGGATATGCATAGGAATCATGTGTTGGGACCTGTACTCCAAACGAACTCTGTAGACAAATCTTCTATGAACTGGATGTAATAGATCTATTTTTACAAATGTACGTGCATTTGCGCTTTCTTTTTCTTCAAGTTCAAAATACTACATTATTTGGACTGGGCTTTGGGGGACTGCTGGTGGAAGAGGGGCACAGATTGCCTGCAGACATCATGGCTGCTATAGCAATAAAAGCCCAGTGGGAAAACAAGAAAGATCTCAGAGAAGGGGAACATATAAGTCGGTAAAACCTTGGAGAATGCAGGACATCAGTGATTTGTAAAAATTTCTCCACCTGGTGGTTTCCCCATCTAGCCTCACAGAGTTTCAGATAGATTAGAGCACAGAAGCAGCCCTGGTGTCCCAGCAGCGGCAATGCATCGGGGATCAAGACAGCTGGAGCTTGGTCTCCACCTGACTATGAGCTTGTCGAGAGACTTTGGGCAGTTGATTTTCACATTCTGCACCTTGGTGTCATCATCTGTTCAAAAATGTGATGGTTCTTTTCAACAAATGGTTTTGGGAAAATTGGACAGCCACATGCAGAAGAATGAAACTGGACCATTTCCTTACACCACACACAAAAATAGACTCAAAATGGTTGAAAGACCTAAATGTGAGACAGGAATCCATCAAAATCCTAAAGGAGAACCCAGGCAGCAACCTCTTCGACCTCAGCCGCAGCAATTTCTTCCTAGAAACATCGCCAAAGGCAAGGGAAGCAAGGGCAAAAATGAACTATTGGGACTTCATCGAGATAAAAAGCTTTTGCACAGCAGAAGAAACGGTCAACAAAACCAAAAGACAACCGACAGAATGGGAGAAGATATTTGCAAATGACATATCAGATAAAGGGCTAGTATCCAAAATCTATAAAGAACTTACCAAACTCAACACCCAAAGAACAAAGAATCCAATCAAGAAATGGGCAGAACAGACATTTTTCCAAAGAAGACATCCAAACGGCCAACAGACACATGAAAAAGTGCTCAACATCGCTCGGCATCAGGGAAATCCAAATCAAAACCTCAATGAGATACCACCTCACACCAGTCAGAATGGCTAAAATTAACAAGTCAGGAAATGACAGATGTTGGCGGGGATGCGGAGAAAGGGGAACCCTCCTACACTGTTGGTGGGAATGCAAGCTGGTGCAGCCACTCTGAAAAACAGTATGGAGGTTCCTCAAAAAGTTGAAAATAGAGCTACCATACGATTTAGCAATTGCACTACTGGGTATTTACCCCAAAGATACAAATGTAGGGATCCGAAGGGGTACGTGCACCCCGATGTTTATAGCAGCAATGTCCACAATAGCCAAACTGTGGAAAGAGCCAAGATGTCCATTGACAGATGAATGGATAAAGAAGAAGTGGTATATATATATAATGGAATATTATTCAGCCATCAAAAGGAATGAGATCTTGCCATTTGCAACGACATGGATGGAACTGGAGGGTATTATGCTGAGCGAAATAAGTCAAACAGAGAAAGACATGTATCATATGACCTCACTGATACGAGGAATTCTTAATCTCAGGAAACAAACTGAGGGTTGCTGGAGTGGGGGGTGGGGTGGGAGGGATGGGGTGACTGGGTGATGGACACTGGGGAGGGTATGTGCTCTGGTAAGCACTGTGAATTGTGCAAGGCTGTTGAAGCTCAGATATGTACCTCTGAAACAAATAATGCAATATATGTTAAGAAAAAAAAAAAAGAAGATAGCAGGAGGGGAAGAATGAAGGGGGGGAAATCGGAGGGGGAGACAAACCATGAGAGACGATGGACTCTGAAAAACAAACTGAGGGTTCTAGAGGGGAGGGGGGTGAGAGGATGGGTTAGCCTGGTGATGGGTATTAAAGAGGGCAGGTTCTGCATGGAGCACTGGGTGTTATGCACAAACAATGAATCATGGAACACTACATCTAAAACTAATGATGTAATGTATGGTGATTAACATAACAATAAAAAATTTTTTAAAAATGTGATGGTATCAGTGACCTCTAAGCTTATCCATGCTTATATCCTCAGTGGACCACACAGAGCCTAGCAGATAGTAGTTGATCAGTAAATTCATTTCGAGCAGGCTGAATGAATCATGACATAACCTCTCCATTTCTATCTTTGTGTAATTGTTCAATTCTATGTACACCCTCTTACTCAGAAGCCGGGTTGAAGAGAAAGTTCATAATACTAAGTAAGGACAGTTCTTGGACACATGCGATGTGAAACAAAATGTTTTTATTTTAGCTACTGTTTTTAGGTATGGTTGGAAGGTGAAGTTGACCAACAGATTGGTGCTTAGATCGGTACAAATGCTTACATGCTTAGTTCTTAGCGATGGTCTCCCGAATCCAGCTCACATAGTTGCAGACTTTGGTGTAGACACCAGGTTTGCCCTTTAGAGCACAGCCAATACCCCAGGAGACAATGCCCTGGAGCTCTCTGTTGCAGACCACAGGGCCACCAGAGTCACCCTGCACAAGAGGGAAGAGACAGTAAGAACTCTCAACTATGCCAAGATGGGAGAAAGGCAAAACCCTGTTTCTCCATTACTCTGGGTCCGTTTTCCCAGGTAGCTGATTCTCTAGGAAGCACCTTCCCTTCCCCTAGCAATCCAATTCTCAATCTCTGACAGCATGCCTCTCCTTCCTCCTCCCTCCTTCTAGCTCCTGCTCTTTTCTTAGTTGTAGGCATGCAGGGCCAAGAAGAGGTGAGGACTGGTGAGTGCAGTGCTGTCCAGCTAGCCCTGCTTTTTTTCAGAAAGCTTCCTTCTACAATATACCTCTTCAGCAGGGTGCCTTACGCACACCATCTTCTGTGTATCTTTTTACCCTTAGCCCTAGCCATTAATATCTCAAAAAGAAAATTTATCACTGATCTCAAATCTCTCCGTGGTCCCTTATAATCCGTCCCAGAGACAGCTTTTCAATCTGTGTTTTGGGAAAGGGAACTATAGTGGAAGGGCATGAAGTTCCGCTGAAACGAGTACAAAGAAACTGACCTGGCAGGAGTCCTTTCCACCCTTCAGGGAGCCCAGACACATCATGTTGCTGGTGATCTTGCCAGGGTAGGCATTGCGGCAAGTGCTGTCAGAGAGGATGGGTACTTGAAGACACTGCAGAAGATCAGGATAGTTTTCTGTTGGATGCAGGAGTAAAAATAGAAGAATATTACCTACAGGATTCCTGGAGATTTCTTTCCCAATCTTCCCCCCTCTTTCCTTACTCTCTCAGGTTACCAGTAACTTTTATTTTGGAAGAACAACTTTTATCTGGAAAGTCTTGCCAACAGTTTTAATCAACAAGTTGTTTTCTCTGACTTTATCAGTGACTACAGATCTCAAATCTAGACTATTTCTCAAGCAGGTCTCTACTTTAGGCAGTATCAAATCCCTCTGTTCTGTTTACCTCCTCAGTTTCTACTTCTTTGCAAATCACTAATCACACTTCAGTTGAATATCTGCCATCTTTATCATAGCTCATTTTTGTTGTGTTTTCCAGCAAAGGGATCTTCCTAAGACTCCATATGTCTACAAACTATCCTCTAGGAATCTTGCCTTGAGTGACAATTTGGACTAACTGACCCTCGACATGTCTTTCCCTTCTAGGATTTCCAGAGTTGGTGCTTTTGTTCCCTGTGACACTTACCCCCAACGCTCTGCGTATTCCCCCAGCCAGAGATGAGGCACTGGGTACCAGCAGCCGCACAGGATTTTGGCAGAGAGACAGCAGACACTCGAGAGTTGAGGGTGGCAGGCGAACTCAGTTTAATTAGCATGATGTCATTATCCAAAGTGTTTGTGTTGTATTTAGGGTGGCGGATGACCTTGGCTGAATTGATGAATTGCTCAGCACCCTCAGAGACTGCGATGTTGTGTTCTCCCAGACGCACCTGGATTCGGCTGGATTAAAGGATATGAAGTTCCTTAAGGACCAACTTCAGCTTTTCCCCTTTCCCAGTTTACCCCAGTCATGACCACCAGCATGAACACCATCCCCTGCTAGCATTTCCACACATAGGAAATTGTGCACTTAAGGGAGCCCTACCAAATATGGTGCAGGTAAGAGTAACTCTTAGGTGGGTGTCCCTACCAGTATAGACTTACAGCCCACCATCATGTTAGAAAGTTATTTCCCATGACTAAGTGATGCCAATAAAAAGATGGGAGGTGAAACAGGAATTGGTGGTGACTATTCAGCACCTGTTACTCCTCCTCTGGTTGGGATTACCGATTACTGTAGGGAGATGTGGCAGGAATCAGAGACATGAAAGAATTTTAAGGGGGCAGAATGAATTGTGCTTATTTTTAATGTTTTACTGAAAGCTTCATATGGGTTATTACCACCATATGCCATTTTTTCCTGGTTGAGCTATCATGATTAGGACTATTTATTGATAATGCTCTTAAGCTGGTTCTAAGTATACTTCATCACTCACTAGCTCCCCTCCCATGTCTTTGGTACCATCATTTGGAAGGACATCAAGGAACTCTAAGTTTACCTTTCCATGTAAACTTCCCTCAATGCATCATTCAGTGCCTGGGGGGAATGATGAGGCTCCTAGAATCTGAATGCTTGCCCCTCAAGCATAGCTGTGTAGTTTGCCCTGGATTTTTCTTTTGCAGGGCTGGGGCATGAGTTGATCTGAGAGAACAGGGATGTGAGGACTGGTTACTTACGACTTGTAGCAGTGAGCTGCAGACACCACCCACTGGGAATTGATCAGGGAGCCGCCACAAAAATGGTAGCCTGAGTTCAGGGACACCTGATAGGGCAGGGAATTCTTCTGACAGGTGTAGCCCCCAACGATCTTGTCATCATCATCAATGGGGAAAGCAACTGACAAGGAAAAGTTGGAAACAATCAGTTAAACAGATCCATCTTGGAATTTCTACTTACCACAAGGTTTTTCCAGATTAACCAGAAAAAAGTAGATAATGTTTTCCTCTCACACATAATCAGGAAATGGTGATAACATAATTTTTACATGATTTTTTCCAAAATCTTATTATTCAATACTTTTAACACATACTCTTATACTATTATAAGTATCTAATTTTTTAATTTATGCTTTAAATTTGATAAATATACCATTTGAAACATATGCAACACACACACACGCACACACACACCTCAGTCAGAGACTCTTTATGTAATAAATGCCATGAACATTACTCTCTAAGGGTATAAAGAATACTTTTGTACAAAACCTTGCTCAGCAGACATGCAAATAGGTGTTCAGTAAAGCTCTGCAGTAACCATGCTTATGTTTATTTATGGTAGTTGGTATAGGTTAGATATCCCAATGAAGGAACAGAAAGGAAGCTTTTACTAGCCACCTAAGAATGGTCCAGCCTAGAAGGAATTGGGAGTGTTGTACTCTTGTTCCCCCAATTTCTCTTTTAGTTCCTGCCTAAAATTTTCATGACATAATTTAATAGAATAGTATGTGGTTTCCTTTCCAACATTACCCCTTATCTCAGTTATCTTTCCAACATTTTAAAATTTATTCAGCATTCTGAAGTTTGCCCACTGATTTATTAAGATTTCTAGGGCTCTCAAAGTCAGTGATTGTTTATATGTACCCTATTGTTCAAATATTTTAAAGTAATTTTGGGAAAGACATTTTCAGATGTATAGACTAAGTTATTGAATTTATACCCGTCTAATTGGGGAGAGTTTAATCGTAAGATTTGTATAAAATTTGGTAGTATAAAAGACAGAAATAGACATTTTTCTTTCCTTTGATGATTAAATGATATGTTATTTAACACCAGAGAGATTTCACTAGCAAAGACGTTGTAAAACCCAGCCCATGGCTTTTTTTCATGAGAAATGAAGTACCTTCACCTGTTAAGATCCTGTGAAGATGCCTGTCGGTGCAGAGGAGACACGGGCTGTGACCCTCATAGCCTCTTCAATGAGCCCAGACTAGTCACTAGTCCCAATTTTAACTCTCAATTATTAATTCCAAGTGCTTAGAAAGGTCAAAACAGCATTTCCCTAATGTTAACTATCCTTTCCTTTTCTCTCTTTTTCCATAGATTTTACCTTGAAGTTCAGGGTAATTTCTGTCTCTTTATACTTTCTAGGCTAATTACTCTTACTCACTATCATCTTTCCCCCACAAGGGAGATTTAATTATGTATAGACATTTGTATGACTGTAATCCCCCTCTTATTGTGGTTTTGGTTACCCTTGGTTAACCAGAGTCAGGAAGCAGAAGATCCATTTTCTGATGTATCCTCCAAAGGTCATTATAGCCTCACACTATGTCAAAATGCCTATGTCATTCACTCCACTTCTCATCACGTAGGCATTTTATCATCTCACATCATCACAAGAAAGGTAAGTACAGTACAATAAGATATTTTGAGAGAGAGAGAGACAGAAGAGCACAGTCACATAACTTTTATTACAGTACATTGTTATAAATGTTCTATGCTATTACTACGTTTGTTATTAATCCCTTACTGTGCCTAATTTGTAAATTAAACTTTATCATGGGTATGTATATGCGGGGGGAAAAACACAGTATATATAGGGTTCAGTACTATCTGTGGCTTCAGACATCTGCGGGGGGTGGATGTAGCTGCTGCAGAAAAGAGAGGACTACTATATATGCTGTTGTTTCAATATTTTAAGCTTCTTGAATACAGAGATTCTATTCAACATTCATTGTTGTCTTTCAGAGTACAAAGTGCAAACAAATACATCATGGACACCCCCTGATTCGTTTAATATTATAGACTCACCAGTGGCTCCCAGCAGGGCAAGGAAGATGATGGTCTTCATGATTGCTCTCTGGATCTGGACTGGGGAGAGTGATGAACATTTCTCATCCACAACTATTTATACCTCCAGGTTTGATATCGACACCCATGGCCATGGGTGCCAGGAAAGTGATTTTACTGGAAACTCACAAGTCCAAAATTAGAATTCAATTCTGTGCCAAACTGAAGATAATTCAGCATCAGATTTAAACATTAGCTTTTGTCTACTTTTCCAGAAGTTTATGGGAATTGAAGTAATAATCCCACCTGGTGCGATGTGTTCCCCATAACAGAAAAGTAAGTTGGAGTAAGGGTCATGGACAGGGGCTATGGGTGTCCTGTTTCCAGACAAAAGTCTTCGGTACTTGGTTGTCTCAACTGTGAACTTTTATCTTGAGGACCATCTTGAACACTACCCCCTTGATGTTTAATTAACATTGGCTCTTTCACTATTATATAATTTTTTGTGGTATCTCTGGCCTTGGATATCCATGTTAACTTTCCATTATTAATAGGGACAACTTGTTTCCTTGAGAAAAGAAAAAGTGTTCTGAATTGAAGCTATGATCGATCTAGACAGAAGAGTGAAAAAATCACTTACATTTACTAGAACTTACTATATACTTTACATATACAAAAACTTTGCATATATTAATTTAATAATTCTCATTACAACCCTAGAAGGTACCTCTTACTATCCCCACTTTATGTATGGGAAAACGGAGGCACACAAAATTGCAGGAGACTTGACCAAAATCACATAGCAAGTACATGGTGGGGTAAGGCTTCCAACCCAGGAAATCTGGCCTCAGAGTCTGTACGCTTAACTGCGGTACAACACTTTCCCCATAAGTTCACCACATTCTGGACGCAATGATAATACAGAAATCTTGGCCAATGATAATAGAATTGAAATTTATGGAGTGCTTCCTATGTGTCAGGCACTGTGGATGGGATTTATATACATCAATTCATTCAATCCTTACCAACTGCTTCATAAGTGTTGTTCTAATTTTTACCATTTTATAGATGGGGAGGGTGAAGCTTAGAGAAATTACATGTTTTGCTCAAAGTTTTATACTCTTCAGTGCTCAACACAGGGTTCAAACTCAAGCAGCCTCATTTCAGGGGTCGTGTCCTCCACTGTGATGCCATAAACATAATTAAGGAGAACAATCTGAACTCTACCAAATTAAGGGATGACTCTAGGGAGCAGATAGAATTCTTAGAAAAATCTAAGAAATGTGTTCCTGGAGCAGTTGTCATAATTAATGAGGTATGGCAGAAGTATCCAGAATAAGTGAATCTCAGGAAGAACTAACCTCTAACTACATATAACCAGAGTCTACTCCCACACGTCTGAATGGCCTACCAGGATGTTTCTTCTGCTTTAGCAAATCATCCCTCCTGAAGTAGTTTGTTTCTTTTACATTTGAAATTTTTCTGGTAAAAAGATGATTAACTAGAAGGCAGAATTGACATTTGGGGCCAGGTAATTCTGTGTTGTGGGGATTGCCCTGCACTCTGTAGGATATTTATTAGTGTCCCTGGTCTTAGTTACAAGTACCACTAGCCCCTCCTCACAGTTGTGATAACCAAAATATCTCCAGACATTGCTAAATGTTCCCTTGGGGTCAAAATCATTCCCAGTCGGGAACAACCGATCTAAGGAAAAAAGATGGGCAAAGTAGCTTCTAAGGCCATAGCCATGGGAAAGTGCCTTGAACGTTAGGACAATGTAGGCACTCATTAACTACTGAATGAATGACACATAAGGCAGGGGGTTGCCCTTCACTCTTCCCTAAAAATCAGGGAAACTATGGAAAGGGCCAGGCCCAGAATGAAGAAGGGAGAGCCTTCTCATCCTGCCCAATTATCTTCCATTCTGACACCTCACGTTGAGGTGTTAGAAGATGTATAATTCTGTATCAACCCTAGAATTTCCTCTGAACCTCATCAGAGATCTTAGTCCATATGAAAAACACAACATTTTAGAGCAGAGTTTCCACAATAATTGGCTCACGTGCTGCTATATTTCAGTGAGTTCTCTCTCGTGTATTCTGGGCTTTATCATTTGCACCCCTTCTTCCTGGAAGGGGAAGCGTGAGGGTCGCTAAATAAGGGGAATTATCTAGGATCAACTACAAATTCCCAAATAAACACTTGACACAAAGGAACATGTACCCCTCTGGGAGCAGTGTGGTGATTTTCAGTCAACTAAAGCAGTAGCAGGGATGTGGGGAAAACACCAGGTGATAGTTTCTGGACTTCAGTTATTCCCAAATAACCCTCCTACATGTTGCATGGAAATCACTGAACACAATGCCTGTAATGTAACTGACATTTTGATTTTTAAATAAACTTTTTTCCTGAGCCTCTTAAGCAAAGATGTTGATATTTCACGGGTTGGGGAATTTTTATCTAATGTAAATTAAAATGAACCTATGCTATTTAATAATATAGCTCTTTAAATAACAATGGCCGTTTGGGTGCTAGTTGAAGACTGGTCGTTTTAGTATATGGGCTGCCAAAGCAAGCACATGATGAAGACAGCTAGAGAGGCACATTGCCGAGTATTAGGCCGAGGGCTGGACAAAATGAGAGTGGGAAACCCCAAGGGTCGCTGATGGTGGTGACTGCGCTGGCTGCTGGGTGTGGAAGTGCTATGGAGCTGGGTAGATCTGGAGACTAAGGAAAAAAGAAAAGTACAGCAAGTGGAAAAGACTAGGAGAACGCTCCATGCCAAAGGCCAGGAGAATACCGATCAGCGTGAGGTGCCTCTGTACATAAGCATCATGTCCATCATTTACGTGGGTGAACAAACCTGAGGAAAATAATCCTTGCACCATTGTGTGTGAGCTCAGACCTACAAGATACCTTTTGCTTCTGAGATACTGTGAATCATTCTGCGAAGTTGGGCCCTGAAGAATTGGGTTGAAATTTCCCAAATTCAAGAGACACACTTTATGCGTGCAAAACTTCTATCCTCAATAACATCAAGGAATTCTTATTTACAATTAACACTGGACATGCCACAGTGTGTGTGTGTGGGGGGGGTTGTCTGCTTCCTCAGTCACATCCATATGCTATGTGTGGGAATGCCCACATTCCTTTTGCCCAGCAGAAGGGGTTGGTACCTATACTTCTTTTCCTAACTTCAAACACGTGGTGGCCCAGAGGCACGTGTCTGTATTTAATGAATCTGTATTTGTTACCTCTTTTTCCCATGCACATGGCGTAGTGGCCTTGGTGGACTATTTAAACTTGTGCCTGAACTGGGGGCTGGCTGGGCTCCAGCAAATATGTTGACATTTATATTGGCAGAAGCAAGTGTCACTGGCCTCTGAAGGCAATTTTATGATCTTTTCTTTAAGGGAGTCTGTGTTTCCTTTTCCTTAGCTCCTTCAGCCACTTTCCTGGTTAATGCAACGTGAATGACTGGGGCCCTACTGGCTCTTTACCACTCCAACAGGAAGGGAAATTTTTAAAGAAGAATTCCCCTCCCTAGAAAGAGATATACTAAATTACTAAAAAACTGAAATAAGCAATCAGGGCAGCAAGACTATAAAAAGGAACAAGTTACAAAGCGTGTGCTTGTGTAATAACCTTGATGCTAACCTGGCAGTCTATACTAAGCTGAATTTCTAATCATTGCCATTAGGCAGAAAATCAGTGTTGGCAAATAGAATGTGATTTCTTGGTAAAGTGAACCCTGGAACCAGACAGGTTTCCTTGAGAACACTGCTCAAGGATGGCATTGGCTTGAGGACATTTCTATTCTAGCTCCATGAAATTCTCTCCAGAAAATTGTATGCAGGGCTCAGCAAGTTTTTTCTGTAAAGAGCCCAAGAGTAAATGTTTTAGGCTCTCCAGGCAATGCAGTCTCTGTCACAACTGCCCTGCTTTTGCAGCATGAAAACAGGGCATGCATAGGTGGGGGCAGCTAAGTTCCAGGAAACCTTCATTTGCTAAAACAAGCTGCAGGTCCGATTTGTCCCCAGGTTGCAGTTTGTTGACCCTGCTCTAGAACATAAGGAAGGAACCATTTAAATGCCACATATCCAGACTTAAAATGGAATGGTGGTTCAGTTTCAATGATCAGGTGGGGCTTGAAATAAAACTAGTAATCTTAAGAGAACTAGCTCACTGTGGCCTTTCCTTCAAGTAAAGATTTAGGGAGAAAGTAAGAAGTGGGAGAGTGGGGATTTAGGGCTGGGATATCAGTGACAGAGAACAAGGCAGAACAAAGAAGAGAATCATAGAGACAGAAACTTGTACCAAAGTATGAGACACAATAAAATTCTGGGAAAGAATGTTTCGATCTGGCAACCAGAGTTCTGGCTTCCATTCTGTCGCTAGCTTCTATTTTGGGGGTCTTTGCACATTAATATCCTCATGTATGAAATGAACACCCACAGAAAACCATGGGGAAATAGGAGAAGTTAACACGATCTTTAATTCACATAGAAGAGTTTTGTTAAAGTGTTAACACAACTAAATTATGTCGCTGTAAGAATTTGCTTCACGATGCTCCATCTTCCCCTTTACAGCCAGATCCTATTTCTATCCCACCAGAGTAGGTGGAGAAGCAAACCTTATAAAAGAAAAATTAAGTTGTCACAGAAGCAGACAGGTGTGTATACCGGCCAAGTTATGGGTCTTCCTTCAGTCCCTTCCCATTCATTCCCACCTCCTCGCCAACCACACAGTACATTCCAGCCCCAAGCCCTTCAGAAGGCTCACATCCCCATTTGTGTCCTAATATCTCCCCCCTCACCAGTTGGTTTACAATGATTTGGGAGTCTTTCTCTTTTGTTAGTACACTGTCCATGCCAAAGTGTCAGTCCAGCCCTTACTAACGCCCACCACATTCTGAGCCATCACCCCATCACTGTGTCGCGTAGTTTGCCTCCATCCTCCTTCCCCCACTGGTGCCCCCACTTCCCTGACTTTGTGCTAGGCTGGTCTGGGCTTGCAGCAGCTCCACTGTCTTCTCAATCTATTTCAATCTATTTCACATTATTTACTCTTTTCATTTTCTATTAAGTTACTGGAATAAAGAAAACACACACACACAAAAGGATCACAAAACTGTCATTGGACAAGAGATAGACCAAGAAAATTTTCTCTTAACTCCCATATATTCCTATTATATCAAGAAGGATTCATGGAGTGGAATAATTTTAAGAACTGTTTGCATCAAAGAAGGAAGGGAGGGAGGGAAGGTTCTAGATCTGAGGTCTGGCAGTGGTCTTATAAAAAATAAGATTTTTGATATAAAGCAAATATTCCTAGGTGATTTGTGCTAGGTGAACAGGGAGGAGCACTTTGGTTCCCTCAAGAAGCTAAAAGCACAGGGAAGGGTGTGACTTGGGTAGAATACTTGGTTAGCCCTCATTGGAGTCTGCCTATTTCCAGCCCATGGACAAACCTTTCTAAGCCCCAGGAAGGCCTCAAATGCATGTAGTCTCTTCAATGCTAACTTTCCTACTACAACAAGAGAGTTCAAAGCTGACATGTCTTGGGGCTCCTACCCAGGTCTGAAGTCAAGAGTCCAGAGGAGAGGAGGCTGAGTGGGGCGGGGCCAGCAACAATAACCAGAGCATTTCTGTTAAACACTGGCTGCCCTCAGATCTCGATTCGCTAGGGACGGTTCTGGTTTATGTACACTGCCCTGATATAGTTACTAACTGCCACTTTTCACTCTTAAAAATGTCCCAATTAAAAAAAAGTCCCAATTTGGTCAATAAATTAGATAGTTACCCTGGTTACACAGCAGGGTCTCATGTGATCACCAGTGAGGATCTGAGTCTGCGCTTGACTGTGCATGTCCCTTCCACGGCTCTCAGCCATTCTTTTCCATTCCCCACGTTGTTCCAGGTGAGGTAGAGAGACCCACATACTTGCTGCAGGATTTCTGACCTACACAGGAGACACAGAGCCTGGAAATTTAGTCTCTAGAACTGACTTGCTTCAATATTGAAGAGAAAAAAAAAAACAACACACAACTTACCAGCCACCTCTAGGAACATGGAAAAGATGATGGTTTTCATGGTGTTTCTCCAGATGCACTTGTGATGGGAAGAATGAGGGGATCATCCTGTCTACACCCCCCTAACCAACCAATCTTATTTCTAGTCCAAGGTCTCTGGGCAATGGGTGGAGTGTGATAGGAGACACCCAGATACTCATCTGGAAGGGCCTCCATTTTTCAAGCATAGTACATACTGTTCCTGAGTACAAAAAGGAGTATGGGATTTCCAGAAGTAGATTCCATATGGCTAAGAATCACTCATGGTCTTCTTGATTTAAAAAGGTTTTACCCCAATAATGACACAAAGAGCACTGTACAATGGAACTCTGCACCAGTTGAAGAATAAAATACAAGCGATTTATATGGTTTCTTCTCTCTGTATACATTCCACCTCTTTGATATTTTATAAACTAATTTCTTATGATTCACAATCTATCTTTCTAATACCAACTTCTCTCCTGAGTGTCTCTGAGTTCCAACCACTAATCCTGCTGCAGCGCGGGCCAGCTTATCTAGAGCTGAGTCCATCATAGCTACTTCTTTTTTTTAATTTTTTTCTTGGAAATCATTGCTTTATTATTTATTTTATTTTATTTTATTTTATTTTTTTGGTTTTATCTATTCAATTTATTTATTTAGTTAGTTGATATGTACCGTAATCTCTTATACATTAAAAGTTAGGTACTAAGTGATGTGAGAGATAGAATATGTTTAAATGAGAATTATACTACCAGCTGCTTTATTTTATTTTTTTATTTAAAATCAATTAATTAACATATAGTGTATTATTAGTTTCAGAGGTAGAGTTTAGTGATTCATCAGTTGCATATAACACCCAGTGCTCATTGCATCACGTGCCCTCCTTAATGCCCATCAACCAGTTACCCCATCCCCCACCCACCTCCCCTCCAGTAACCCTCAGTTTGTTTCTAGAGTTAAGAGTCTGTTATGGTTTGTCTCCCTCTCTGATTTTGTCTTATTTTATTTTTCCTTCCCTTCCCCTATGTTCATCTGTTCTGTTTCTTAAATTCCACATATGTGTGAAATCATATGGTATTTGTCTTTGTCTGACTGACTTATTTCACTTAGCATAATACCCTCTAGTTCCATCCTCGTCATTGCAAATGGTAAGATTTCATTCTTTTTGATGGAAGTAATATTCCATTTTGTGTGTGTGTGTGTATACCACATCTTCTTTATGCATTCATCTGTTGATGGACATCTGGGCTCTTTCCATATTTTGGCTATTGTGGACATTGGCTATAAACATTGGGGTGCACATCATAGCTTCTTCTTCCTATTTTTCCCAAATCAGTGCAATGGAACTTCATCGACATGGTTAATCAAACTTGAAACATGGAAGTCACCCTTAACTTCTCCATCCACCTTACTCACCACCTATATTCAAATATCCAGTCTTAAAATTTGTACCCATCTGAAAGATCCTTGACTTGTCTTTGAAGATTCTTGACTTATCTTTCAAGTGAATCACTTGTGCCTTCGTCGGGACCACAGTCTACTGAAATAGCACTGTATATACTTTCTTGTTTTTAGATTTACTCTCCTTCAACCAATCCTCCATACCGCTTACCAGAGTGGTCTTGCTAAAATGTGAATGGACCCTGTCATTTTCCTGCTCAAAACCCTTTCAATAGTCCCATATTGATGTCAGGATACACTAGATTCCTGGGCACGGCATTGAAGCCTGTGTGCCTGGACATTCCATGCTGAAAATGCCTCTGTGCCTTCCCCACACCCTCACCTGTTGAAGTCCCACTCATTCTCCCGGTCTCTGATCAGGGAGAATCCTGAACCTCGCCTGCACTCTCCAGCTCCAATCAGGCCTTCTTGAGTTTTCTTGTTGGCCTTTATGTTTCTTTTATTACACTTACTTCCAATTATATATTAATTGTGTGAGTATTGTGATAAAGTGGGGGTGGGGGTTGGCACTGGAATGTCCTAGCCCAGCAATCCAGTAAACCTCTGGGTGGAAGCTTATCCGGAAAGGCTCATGCTGTTTTAGAGTTAAACAGAGGGCTGGAGATTAGTATTTGAGACTCCCACTTGATCCAGGTTTGGGGGATGAGGAAGTGAGAAGGTGAGTAGATGAAATGATTTAGCCAAATAAAAACCAATTATATTTTAACCTTCCTAAAACATACACTAAAACTCTCCAAACTGGATGTTATCTGAAAACATATCCTATCACTCCTATGAGTCTAGAAGCATTTCGAGGATGAGAACATCGCCTTACTCACAAATGCTTGCTGAACAAACTAGCATAGCCCTTGCTCTCCATGCTCCCCTCCACTCCCTCCAGAGGACGGGAGGCAGATGACCCAGAGGAGGTTAATGTGCTCCTCTGACCTCTAGGAGGAGCTGTGACTTCACTGAAATTCCCTAGGCTGGTCTGGGAGGAGAAGGGAGGCGAATGGGGGGCGGGGGGCCTAAGAAGGACGAGAATGCTCAGGCATCAGGGTTTGTTCCAGGGTCAGCTTGAAAGATGGTATATGGACAACCTGGACACTAAAATCCAGTCCACAGCCTCTATAGCACTGTGTCTACAGTCTCCGTGGTTCACGTCCATTAGGACCTTTTGTTACTCTCCTGGGCTTCTTCTGTATGTGTGGGCTCCATGTTCAGGCTCAGCACCCCAGATAGGGGAGATGCTCTCTGGGGGTACCGGTTGCAGTAGATTTCTCTCATAACCTCATCAGCACCCAATGAGGGTGCTTTCTACCCAGTTAGCATTAAATTCCTGTGTCTTAAAATGATGCACAACTGGGGAAAGGCTCTGTAAGCCAAGCAAGGTGGCCTCTCTGCGTTACATCAGGATGAAGCTTGAGTGGGATTGTCCTGGCTCCATGAGAGGCAGCGTGGGGGGACATCTGCCCAAAGGGAAGGAATGTGTGTCTGATCAGAGGAGGTGCTCTCAAGTGGAAAGAGGAAGGAAAGACTCAGTTATTCATTCAGGTGGGGGAAGAAGCTACTAGCAAAAAAACAAGTCTCTGAGAAACCTCCTTGAGGCAGCTGGGGGACAGACCTATTACTCTGCACCTGCCCCTGTGCATTCAGTCCTGCCACGCCAGTCCACACCCAGCTCGGGGCGTGGGGGGGAAAGAGGGAATGTGAGCTGCGGAACTGACAGGGGCGGTGACCTCACCAGCAAATCCTCTGTCAGGGCGGGGGGCCAGGAATCTAAGCAGAGAGACACCGAGTCCCTTCCGGTCAGACGCTGCCATGGGCTGCAGGCTCCCCTGCTGGGTGGTCCTCTGTCTTCTGGGGGCAGGTAAGTCCTGGGAACAGGTGGGACATGTCTGTCTTCAGGCTTCTAGCTTTTTTCAGGGAACTGCATCCTAAAACTCTCTAAGTTTGATTTCTTGCTCCCACAGTCTCCATGGACACTGGAATTACCCAGATACCAAAACATCTGGTAACAGGGACGGGGAGGAACGTGACCCTGGAGTGCAAACAAAATCTGGGACATGATGCTATGTACTGCTATAAGCAGAGCGCTCAGAAGCCGCTGAAGTTCATGTTTGCTTATAACTTTAAGGATCTCCTTCAAAATGAGACTGCCTCCAGTCGGTTCTCACCTCAACGCCCAGACACCTCCCAGCTGCACCTTAGCGTGAGCCCCGTGGAGCCCGAGGACTCCGCCGTGTATCTCTGTGCTAGCAGCAAAGACACAGCCCCGCACCCTCAACTTCTCCCTGTGCACAAACCTCCTGGGTCGAGCCAGGAAGCTGTGGGGGGCAACCAAGGCTCAGCTCAACATTTCCTGGAGGACCCCAGACAGAGATCCCAGACCCTCCTGCTGCCTGTCAGGTCGCTGGATGCGGCAACGCTGAGTGCCCGGCACAGACACCCATGGCCTGGGGCCTGGCTCTGCCTCGGTCCACACTGTGCCTGAGCTGAATGCAGGCCAGAGACGGTCCAGCTTCATTCTTCCGAGCAGCGTCCAGTCTGCAGGTGGCCCTTTCATGAGCCATGAAATCTTTCATGAGCCACTTTACACTCTGACCACAGCAGGGCTGACACGTCCCCCACCAACAGATACATTCCTCTGACTTTTCCGTCCACCCATGGGAGACCCTGGACCTCAGCCCCAGCCGCAGCTCCGAACAGGCCCAGCCCTTTTCCAGAACACCTCCCTCCCTCACCACCTGGCTCTGTCAGTTCCTACCACTGAAGACGATATTCCCTCATCAGGCCTGGATCACTGTTCTCCAGGTGACTGCTGCATGTAGGGGGACTCAGCTCCACACAGCCTTCTCTTCCTCTCAGCTTTTGACACATTCAGGCCTGATCCTTTTTCCTTCTGTCACTTTAATCCTCATTCTTCAAGTCTTCACATCTGCATTATCAGTCACAGAGTCCTTTGCCCCTGCATTGTTGCTGACAACAGGCAAGGGGGAAGGCCCCTTGACATTTCAGAGCAGGACTGTATCCTCGGGGCTGTCCGTACTGAACTCCGTATTTCCTGGCATTGCCCCTTGCAAAGGCCCTCCATCCTGCACAGGCCATCAGACCCCAAGGGCTGAGCAGAGCCCCTTGTCCTGGGGAGTCACATGCTTGCACTGACACAGAGGCTCCCTCCTCCTTCCTCTGGGGGGCGCTCCAGGGAAGTGGGTGTTGCAGGAAATGCTAAGACTGTCTAAGAACTAGGGGAGCTCAGAATTCTCCTCCTGTTTCTGATGACCAGAGTCCTGAGCTAGGAGAGGACACATTTCTGTCCTGAGCCTGCCATGAATTCCTGGCTCTTGTGTTGGGTGATTTTTAGTCTCTTGGAAGCAGGTGAGTCCTTGGGAATTGCTCATCTTGGATTCACCCAAGGCTCTTCTAAACCATTTCCTTATTCAATCTCTGGCTTCTTTCTCCTCCCACAGGACACACAGAACCTGAATTCAGGCCGACTCCCAGCCACCAGGTCACAGAGAGGGGCATGAGAGTAATCCTGAGGTGTGACCCCATCTCTGGTCACTTACTCCTACATTCGTACAGACAGATCCTGGGGCAGAAAGTTTCTAATTTGATTCTACAAGGATACTCTCCCGGAGAAGTCTGAAACATTCAAGGATCGATTCTCAGCTGGAAGGCCTGATGGATCATTCTCCACTCTGCAGATCCAGCGCACAGAGCTGGGAGACTCAGCCACGTCCCTCTGCGCCAGCAGCACACACACAGCCTTGCAAAGACACCTCCAGCCTGCACACAGACCTGCATGTTTCTGCCTCTTTTCTACCTCCCAGCATCCCTTTCCGGTTGGACTTGCTTTTTCAGCTGTCTCCAAATACACAAATATCTGAAATTAAATTACCAAAGTAGGATATCTTTGGCAGAAATGGCCAGGGGCCATCTTTTGCAGAATCTTTATGGACACTGTAGAGCATGTCTGTGGGCTCCAGTGATGGGAGCTTTGTTGCCCAGGAAGTGACCATCCAATGACTTATGTTTTCTCTTTACCTCCTTTTGCATCTTGGATTTTGTTTTGTTTTAATAGATTAGAAAAAGTCATTCCTTTTAAAGATTTATTTATTTATTTATTTATTTGACAGAGAGAGAGACAGCGAGAGCAGGAACACAAGCAGGGGGAGTGGGTGAGGGAGAAGCAGGCTTCCCACGGAGCAGGGAGCCCAATGCGGGGCTCGATCCCAGGACCCTGGAATCATGACCTGAGCCGAAGGCAGACGCTTAACCACTGAGCCACCCAGGCACCCCAGAAAAAGTCATTTTAACTCATATGATGGAGAAATGATTGCAAAAGAAGGGCTTTGGTATTTGCATGAGAGTAGAGAGGATTTCCAACCATACATCATCAGAAGGACATGCAAGGCAGCAGGAGAGCCTGAATTATCCATGAGTCTTTCTCATAATTATATAATTAGTCTTTTTTATTACCTGATGTAATAACTCATGTGATAATGAGTGAAGAGAAGAGTAACGATGGAGTCCAGTATTGGGACACCACTTCAAGGCCAACAGAGGTCTAGACCAACAAGAGAATCACCAGAATCAAGCTGGGAGGGCAGGATTAGAATTCAGCAGCAAAAATCAAGCAGCGTCTAGAAGCAGAGCAGGAATGAACTTGTCACCTTGAACTTGACATGGGGCAGCCCTATTAACTGTCTGGGTTTGAGTAATACCCTAGTATTCTTAGAGAGTTGGAGCAGGAAAGGTAGAGTGAAGACTTCAAAAGAAAAGAATGGATTTCCTCATAATAAGTCAGGATGAGCTCAAGTAATGACTAGGAGGGAAAAAAGGTGTGAGCAGATCCTATATGAAATATTCATTTACTCAATTACATCCAGCACCACCATCCTCAGGGTTAGAGAATGACTGTCTTAGTGATATGAGTTCCCACACAAACTTGTAGACCAAAGGATCCCATCTTACAGCTAAGGAAATGAAATAATGGGTATATAATTATGGGATCCAATTTTTGTTCACATACGGTGTCTCTCAGAAGCATCTGACCTTACAGAATGAAAAAAAGGTCCTAGTAAAGGTTTGGCTAAGGGGCTAGCTCAGATATAACACCTGTCCAGCTGGGGTGATGTTCTCTAGGATGTGGTATGATTTGAACAAATGGGTGAAAGATGGGACAATGTACTCAATCCATGAATCCAGAAGCCATAAGTTGGGGTTAGGATGGATATCCCTCTCATCATCACTCCCAGTGATCCAGTTGAAAATTCATACTTTGGGGAAAATTCATACGAGGGGAAACCTCTACGTTTAGGGTCTTCTAGAAAACATGATCTGATTCCTGAAGAGAGCGGGGGAGGAGGGATGGATGCTTCCACCACAGGACATAGTAACAATCCCAGTGAACCTGAAATTAACTGTGCCTGGTCATTTTGGGCTCCTCTTTCTGGGATCCCAGTAGGTAAGAATGGAGGTACTGAACTTGATTATCATGAGGTGATAGTTACTGCTACACAGTGCAAACAGGGAAAGGTTTACCTGGAATTCAGGGAACTAGTTCAAGCATCTCTTGGTACCTACATTCCTGGTGATAATGACAATTTTGCAATTGCAACCATCTTGGCCTGACAAAGTAAAGGCACTGAAGGGGCTCCAAACCCTCAGAGATGAATGTCTGGGTCACCCCATCAAGCAAACAACTTAGACCACTGAAGTGCTAAGCAAAGTTGGAGAAACTCTAGAATCGGTGATGAAGGGAGATAATAAATATCAGTTTTGGCTTTGGGTATCGTACTAGCCGCAGACCTGTAGCCCTAACCCGATGTTTGTACAGATTGCAGCTGGCCACCACCTTGAAGACCTTATTATTTGGACTTGAAGCAAAGCAAGGGGTGGACTATATCAAATCCCTCTTCTGTATCACTCCCTGTCTTCTTGGCCTCACCCCTGATTCCAGTCACAACTATTTCATGCAACTACTCCAAGCAGACATTGACCAGTTCCATAGCAATTGAACCTCCTCTTCAATATGGACGATGTAGGGATGCCTGGGTGGCTCAGTCAGTTAAGTGTCTGCCTTTGGCTGAGGTAATGATCCCAGGGTCCTAGGATTGAGCCCCACATTGAGACCCACATTGAGCCACACATTGAGCCCCAGATTGAGCCCCATATCAAGCCCCGCATTAAGCCCCACATCAGGCTCCCTGCTCAGCAAGGAGTCTGCTTCTCCCTCTGCCTCTGCCCCTCCCCCGGCTTGTGCTCTCTCTCTCTCTCTCTCTCTCTCTCAAATAAACAAAAAAATCTTTTAAAAAAATATGGACCATGTATCTAGCTTTCTTCCTAAAGTACTCTGTGGCCATGGTTGAGACCCACAAATGGCCTATTTGAAACTCACACATGCACAACCCAGAAGTGTCAGAGAGTTAATGCTCTTTGGGACCATCTTCAATCAATGAGGGATGAGAACTAATGGCTAACGCTTATGTATTTGTCTCAGACTCCCTTGAAAGTTCTAGATTGATGAGCAGCCCCTTATCTATAATGATGGCCCCATCTTATACATATTTTTCATATTTTCCATCCTTTTTGTTTCTGTACATGATTTGGCCTAGATATTTCCATCTGACTTATCTTCCAATTTACCTATTCTTTTCAGCTGTATCTGTTCTGCTTTTAAACCCATATATTGAAATCTTAATCATAGGTATTTTGTATATTTTGGCTCTACAATCTCCATTTAAATATTTACTATGGTTTCCAGATGTCTACCAAAATTCTCCTTTTTGTCATCTACTTGGTTGAATATATTAATAGTTATTTTCATGTCAGTGTCTTAAACCTCGATCTGAATCATTTTGGGTCAGTTTCTTCTGTCTGTTTTTTCTTCTTGGTTTTGACCAGGTGATCTTGTTTCCTCACACAACAGATAGTATGTGTTTGAATGCCACATGTTGTATATGAAAAACTGTAGAGATAAGATGAAGTTCTGGATGATGTATTTTCTTATAGAGAGGATTCCTTTTTGTTACACTAAGATATCTTGGTAAGGGCAGGTCTTCTTAATCTGGTAGGTAATTGATTTGGATTGAAGTGAAACTTCAGGTTTTGAATGGCTGTTCACCTTTGCTCCTAGGATGTGATCATTTGGGTTCCAAACTAAATGTCTGGAGTATTTTTACTTTCCTGAAGTGTAATTTGCATAACATAATATTTACCCATTTCAAGTGTACAACTCAGTGAATTTAAATAAATTTATGCACTGCGCAACTAACACCATGATCCAGTTCTGAAACACTTCCATCCCCCCCAAAATTCCTTTGTGCTCATTTTCAGTCAATCCCCGCTCCTACTATGAGCCCCAAGCCTTGGGTCTTCACTGGGCCCTTCTCCTAGTCGGCAGTCCCTGAACACAGACACTGGTCCCCAGGCCATGTGAGTTCCTCTAACCTTCTCCCCGTCTCGGTCTTCTCTTTCTTCTTAGCTTCTTGCCACTGATAATAAATTGGCAGTACTCTCAAGGAAAAGTGGTTTCTCAGATATATCCTTTGCCTTTGGAGTATGATCTCTTCTCTTTCCTCCCTGCTTTCCTTTCTTTGCAAAGCTTCACATGTAAGCTGCGAGGTACAATGGGGTAGGTACTTGGGAACTAGATGCATAAGCCCCACTAACCCGGCAAACATCTAGGGCTGCCTCTGGTAGCATCATACAATTTTAAACCTGGGCAGAGACTGGAAATTATTTATGTCAGTCCATTGTTTTATAGATGAGGAAATAGGAAGTCATATAAAGGAGAGTTTTTAACTGTGTGACTACTGGTTATATTCCGAACTTCCATATGGAAGTCTATTTTATATGTCTAGAGTAGTCTGTGAATATTTTTTTTGTTCCTATCAGAATATAAGCATCATGAGAGTGAGAATCTTGTCTTACCTATGTTTTTCACTAAGTAGCCGTTCAATGACTGCGAGCAAGTAAAGTATGCTAAAAGTTCCAGGAAGGATGGTGGTTGTTTCTGTTTGGTTTACTATGGTTTCCCTAGTGCTTGTTCTGTGATCAATTAAAAAAAAAAAAAAAAAAGGAAACAGCTGTCTTTGCAGAAGTTTGGCCAGTAGTTGACAGTTAGTGTTGCCACACAGGGTGTGTGTGTGTGTGTGTGTGTGTGTGTGCGCGCGTGCTGCCTCTGTGGCAATCATAGGTTCTTGCTCTCATGCTTAGATCTTATTGACTTGGGTTTATTAAGTGCTGGAACCTGGACTAGGAGGGCCCTGAGATCTGAGAAGTGTGCCTGGTTAACCACTAGGAAGAGCTGTGGCTCTTCCAGAACTGCTGAAAGTGAGGGTTGTAGGGTCTGGGGGGTTGGTGGAATGAATAAAGGGGACAGGGGGTCTCAACAGCAGCAACTGGGTGAATGTGGAGACATTTTGTTGCCCCAGCTGGGGGATGGGGATGGAGAGTGCTACTGCATGTAGTGGATAGAGGGTTAGAGACCGGGGATGCAGCTAAGCAGCCCCAAAACACAGACTTATCCAGTCCAATATGGCAATATCTCTTAGGTTGGGAAACCTTAGGCTGAGCATTCAGTTGTAAATTTTGTGCCAAAAGAGAATGTGACTTGTAGACAGCTCAAGGACAGCAAAATCATCCCACCCAGATTTCCTCCAACTTCCATGCTGTCATTCACCTCTCCAGCTGCTTTGCTCCTTTCCCATAGTACTTCTCACTCCCTAGCAAGCCCCGGATCCCCAGATAGCTCTGTCCCTCAGGCAGAGAGACCCTCACATGGATCAGGCTGCAGTCTATTCCTCTTCAAGAAGAATCATCAACAGAGCTTGCTCCTAACATTCATTCATGAATTTGAAATGGTCTGTGGCTGGTGCTTGGGGGGACCCCACAGTGGGTCCCTTGCCCACAACTGAAGTAGTCAGGGGGGCTGCTGAGCATACATCAGACATTCCAGGGAGCCAAGACATGAGTGGGATCACCCTGCATTACTGTGAAGAAGAAGGAGAAGATCCACAGATGACAAACTAGCCCAACTCTGAGAGTGGAGCCAAAATGGGGAGTCAGGGAGGAGGTGGGCAGATCTGGGGCAGGGAAAATGCAGGGAGGCAGAGAAACATCCTTGAGGCAACATGCTGCCCATTCAAACTATCCCCAGAATTTCCAAACTTCTTTGAAAGGAGAAGTAAAATGTCTTGAAAGGGACAAGTGCAGGCAATGAAATACACAGAGAGCCCAAGCATGAGGATGTCATTCTAGGCTGTGACATCACAGGCAGAGCACCTGTCAGGGTGGTGGAGAACCACAGCCTAGTCCTTACCACTGAGGACCAGAATCCTTGTCTAGGACTGCTCCTGTCTCCACCATGGGCTCCAGGCTCCTCTGCTGTATTGTCGTCTGCCTCCTGGGAGCAGGTGAGTCCTCGGTCCAAGTGGAGTGATGCCACTTTGAGTCTCTAAGCCTGTTCATCATGTGTCCAGCCACAGGCTGCCTCCCGGGACTTGTCTGAATACTGCTCTTTTCCTTCTCAGCCCCCCTGGACACAGAAGTTTCCCAGACTCCAAAACAAGTCATTGCACAGATGGAAAATAAGAAGTTCTTAAAATGTGAACAAAACCTGGGCCATAATGCCATGTACTGGTATAAGCAGGACTCCGAGAAATTGCTTGAGGTCATGTTTATCTACAACAATATGGAACTCATTCTAAATGAAACAGTTCCAAGATGTTTCTTACCTGAAACTCCTGACAAAGCTCGTTTAAACCTTCACATCGACTCCCTGGAGACAGGTGACTCTGCTGTGTATCTCTGTGCCAGGAGCCAAGACACAGCCCTGCAAAGTCATTACCTCCCTGTGCATAAAACCCTGACCCATCCAGGAGGCTGTGGGGGCCACAGGTTCACTCGACCCTGAGGCTCCATTCACCCCCCTGAGCCACATGACTAGAGTTTCCACTCTAGTACAGGCTGCCGATTACCCAGTGGTTTTGGTTGGACAGTTATGCTCACTCAAGCCTTAGAGAATTCTACCTATCAGGAGGAACAGTAAATTCACTGAAGTACTCAGGATTTCCAATAAATTCACTGTATTGCTCAGGATTTCAAAAATAAGGAAGGACCTGCTCCATGCACTGAAGATGTTCACCGATGGAAGGAGCCATTCCTTGAATTTCTCTGCTGCACATATTAGTGCTTAGTGTATGAACATTGTGAATGAAAATACACTATTCATTAAAAATGTTCCATGAGCAAAAGCCTAGAGGAAAATGAAGATAATGGTGTCTAAGACCCTAAGGAAATTCAGATTATCAGTGAGTTCACTGGTTAGAAAAATATTTGGAGAAGCATGAAAGTTCATGGCAACAGGTAAACTAGAAAGAAAGGGCTGGGGATAAGCCCCAGTAGGGGTAGGCTTGTGCACTGCAGACTCTGTCCCTTCGAGAAGGAGGACCAGGGCGACTCTTCCCCATTCTGATCCAGTGGCATCTTGAAGATTCTTCCAGCACAGGCAGTACCCAGATGATGGAGGGTATTAGAGACTTTGAAAGGACTTTGGACACAGATCTCTAGGCAGCAGCTAGTCGTTGGTCCTACCCGAAGCGAGATAACATGAGCAAATTTGTATTTGGTACAACACTGGTAGCAGCATGGATGAGAAGAGTGAGAGTTTGGGGACGGAATACACAATTAGGAGACTTCTATGATATTCTTCAGGGAAGATTATAAAGGGTTTATGTGGGGCATTGTGGACAATATAGAATAGAAGCTCTGGATTCTTTATGCTCTTCTGAAGAACATTAGGTTTCGATCAGGCGGTAGCAAACGCAGGATTTGCTAGAATCTATTTCGGTTTTGCCCTCTCTGTGAGGGAGCCCTGGCATGGTGTCATTATTATTAGTTCATGACCTTTTGTGGGCCTTGGTGGGGAATCACAGCACATTCACCAATGTCGCTCATCCTAACTTGGTCGGAATGCCAGTGTCTTCTGGCTGAGTGTCTTCTGAACTGTCTGCTCAGCTGTCCAACCTAGTAGAATCTGTCCTGGGCTCAGCCTTCTGGACTCCCATGCTGTGCATGCAGGTCAGGAAGTAGCCAGGAAGAAAGAGTATTTCCTTACACTCATCCTTAGGGTTCCCTTTCAGTACTCTGTGCCCCTCATCCAAGCTGTCTTGGGATCTTCAAGCAACATTTGCTATTACTGTTTTATAGAGACAATGTTTATCTGAATTTCCGTACATGTTTACCATTCTACCTCTTCACTGTTTCTTCTTGTGATTCAGATTGTCCTTACGTCATTTTCCTTCTTCAGGCTCATCCCTAATTCAGATAACTTAAACTCACCTTTCACACCCCTTGCTTTGGGAAAGGCTTATGTTAGCTGTTGTTCGCAGGGCAACCGAGCCTTTCGCTTCCACATGTTGTTCAAGATTTCAGTTGAAATTATATTGTGTTCTGTAATCCTTGGTTTTTACTTATTGGGAGCCAAATAACTCAGTCAGATTTTATTTATTCATGTTTTGTGTGCAGCATAATAAATAATAAATATAATAGTAACAGTGCTAGCCTTTCCACCAGGGTTAAGTTTAGGTTCTTGTCTAAGAATGGGATATCTCCAACTGTAGTGAATCGGAGGTCCGTCATATACCTCACCTGTTTAGGAGGAGAATATCCCACTCCTTCGCTTAAATTCTAGCCCATTTACCCTTACATTTTTTTGTTTTATGGGCCACATTGAAAATCTGATCAACTTTATTACATTAGAAGAATGAGTAGAGATTTAACGTCCTAGGTGTGCGGATGAACGGCAATGTTGCTGACGCTTTTTGCTGTTTCAGATGCTTCTTTGCTCTTCACAGGTGCGTGGATCTTGTACCCATGAAACTGTGGAACCCCCTCTCCTCCACTCTGGTGAATGAAGGATAGGCATCCTCTGCATTGCTGCCACTGGGCTGGTTAGAAGCCGGCCATCCGGGAAATGTGCTGCCCTGGCCACAAGAGGGCGCTGTGGCTCTATTGAAAACTCAGAGGCTAGATGGGGGAGAATGGGAGTGAATACTGGGAAGGGGTGAGGGGGTAAGCAGGGCATTGGGGCTCCATCCTTATGTCAGTTGGGAGCATCAGGTGCAGATACCTCAAAGATACTAACTAAAACCATTCTCAAATTGATTTCCCTTTGTCCTGCACGGGATGCCTTGTGTGGTCCTTGAGCATCTTGTTTGCTCTCAGCCCAGCCAAGCACTGTACCCTCAGTACTGGGGCTGAGGATGCCTGGTCCCTTGTCCCATCAGCCACCCTTCCCAGAGCCTGGCTCCTGGCTGGCATCACAGACCTGCCTTTGTAAGGGTGGGCACTGGCACGAAATGGAAGCACGACCCTCCAATTTCCCACCTCCACAGAGCTGGGCAAAAGCCCTCCATGGGGCTTAGACACTGAGGGAAACAACCATTTGAGAGATGTCTGCAGGGCTGAGCAGGTATGGAAGGAGGTCCCTGGAAGCAGACATGCTCTGTTGCTGAGCGGGGTCTTGGACGGATGGGGATGGAGAGAGAGTCTACATAATGAGGACGACAGCTAACACATGAGAGCAACTGTCAGAGGATTAGCTCAGCACAGTCAGTGTGAAGCCACCTTCTATCAGAATCTATATAACGTGTGAAAGGGGGAGGAGGAAACATACCCTGGGGCTGGGGAAACCTGCAGAGAGAGTGACTTCACAGGCAAACCCCCAACCAGAGCCTGGGAGACCAGAGCCCAGCCCCCTCCCCAGGACACCCGAGTTAGGTGATGCCCACCTGGGTCCTGACTCTACCATGGGCTGCAGGCTGCTCGGCTGTGTGGCTCTCTGTCTCCTGGGAGCAGGTGAGTCTCGGGTTCCAGTGGGCTGCCCCTGGACCCTAAGCCCAGTCCCTGTGCCTCAGCAACATTCTTCTCTCTGGGCTTTGTCTGAATTTTGTCCTTTTCTTTCAACAGTCTCCATGGACACTGGAATTACCCAGATACCAAAACATCTGGTAACAGGGACAGGGAGGAACGTGACCCTGGAGTGCAAACAAAATCTGGGACATAATGCTATGTACTGGTATAAGCAGAGCGCTCAGAAGCCGCTGAAGCTCATGTTTGCTTATAACGTTAAGGATCTCCTTCAAAATGAGACTGCCTCCAGTCGGTTCTCACCTCAACGCCCAGACACCTCCCAGCTGCACCTTAGCGTGAGCCCCGTGGAGCCCGAGGACTCCGCCGTGTATCTCTGTGCTAGCAGCAAAGACACAGCCCCGCACCCTCAACTTCTCCCTGTGCACAAACCTCCTGGGTCGAGCCAGGAAGCTGTGGGGGGCAACCAAGGCTCAGCTCAACATTTCCTGGAGGACCCCAGACAGAGATCCCAGACCCTCCTGCTGCCTGTCAGGTCGCTGGATGCGGCAACGCTGAGTGCCCGGCACAGACACGCATGGCCTGGGGCCTGGCTCTGCCTCGGTCCACACTGTGCCTGAGCTGAATGCAGGCCAGAGACGGTCCAGCTTCATTCTTCCGAGCAGCGTCCAGTCTGCAGGTGGTCCAGGGGAATCTTTCATGAGCCACTCTACTCTCTGGTCACAGCAGGCCTGACACGTCCCCCACCAACAGGTACATTCCACCCACATGAGACTCCGGATCTCAGCCCCGGCCCCAGCTCCAAACAGGCCCAGCCCTTTTCCAGAACACCTCCCTCCCTCACCACCTGGCTCTGTCAGTTCCTACCACTGAGGAAGATATTCCCTCATCAGGCCTGGATCACTGTTCTCCAGGTGACTGTCTGCTGCATGTAGGGGGACTCAGCTCCACACAGCCTTCTCTTTCTCTCAGCCTTTGACACATTCAGGCCTGATCCTTTTTCCTTCTGTCACTTTAATCCTCATTCTTCAAGTCTTCACATCTGCATTATCAGTCACAGAGTCCTTTGCCCCTGCATTGTTGCTGACAACAGGCAAGGGGGAAGGCCCCTTGACATTTCAGAGCAGGACTGTATCCTCGGGGCTGTCCGTACTGAACCCCGTATTTCCTGGCATTGCCCCTTGCAAAGGCCCTCCATCCTGCGCAGGCCATCAGACCCCAAGGGCTGAGCAGAGCCCTGTGTCCTGGGGAGTCACATGCCTGCATTGACAGGAATGCTCCCTCCTCTCTCCTCTAGGGGGCGCTTCAGGTACTGTGGGCACGCCTGAGCCAAGTTTCAGACCATAATACCACCAGCCAATGCAATTCATGTGGCAACTCTCCAATCTAGGGCCATCTTTAGAGTGTGGGGTTTCTCTTACCTGAGTGTGTCTCTTCCCTGTCAACTGGTTGAAAGATAAACACATCTGGGTTCAGTACTGTTAATGCCTCTTCTATCATGAAATAAAACTAGCCTGCTGTAAAGTGGGTCTTTTGGCTTAAGGCTTCACAGGGATCCTCTAAACAAACACAAGTGTCCCCACAAGTCACAACCTACAGAGGACCAGAGGATAAGCGGGGGGCCCTCCGAGGAGGTGTGTCACTCCAGACTCCGCAGATCCATGGTTTCTGAGCCTCTCTCCTCGGGAACGAAGAAGCCCCTGCTGTAGGGCTGTTGCCACACCAGGTCAGCTCTGAGATTTGGGGAATCAGAGAAGGGACTTCTAGGCAAGGCCCAAGGGCCCAAGCCAGCTAAAGGACAGTAGGAGATCCAGCCTTTGGGAAATGGGTTTGAGACAGAAGTGTGTGTGCGTCTTCACCTGTTCTTCTCTTCCATAATCCAGCTGCCTTTCTCCAATTTCTCTTTTTCCCATTCAAGGCTAGCCCTCGAGCCCTAGCCCTGATCCAAGCCCCAAATCAGCAGACACCTTCTCTAAGCCACACAGGCAGCAAACAGGCCTTCGCTTCTACCCGTTCAGAGCCAGGGGACACTGGGTTGGGTACTTACATTCTCATCTACTCTCCTTCCCTTCACTGGAATGTCCTGTCAGATTTCAGGTCTCCAGTCCTCACGTGGTCTCCTCTCCACACTGACGTTTGTAGGCTTATTTCTTCCTTTGGCCTCTTTATTCCCAGCGTTAAATCATCAGGCTCAGAACTGTGAGTCACAGAGTCAATGTCTCTGGACTGTAGGTCTCATGTGGCTGTTGAGGGGAGCACGGGTCCTGCCGGTCTGCTCAGGTCTTCATCCCTGGCCTTGGGGCCTAAAGCCCTTCTTCTCCGAGGGTCCTTCCACAGCCACGATATTTCACTCAGAGCCTGTGGGCCTGCCGGCTTTAGTGCATGCAAGGGGCTGAACCTGGGGGCATCACGTGTCTACCGAAGTACCAAGGCTTCCGGCTCCCTCCTGTGGAGGTGCTCCTGAATCTGTGGGTGCCGCCCAAGACAGTGACATCAAAGGTCTCCTCCCTGGACTACTAATGACCAGATGCCCCACTGGGAGAGGCCTCCCCTCCCCCTGCCCCTGCCACGGTCAGCGGGCTCTTCTGCTGGGTGACCTTTGGTCTCCTGGGAGCAGATGAGCCCTGAGAGTGTGGGCACAGTCTTAGCCCACCCCCTTTATCTAAGGCCAGTTCTGAACTTCTGCCTTATTCTCTTTCTGGCCTCTGTCTCCTCCCACAGGACACATGGAACCTGGAGTCAGCCAAAGCCTTAGCCACTCTATCACAGTGGTGGGACAGAACATGGCTGAGGTGTGACCGCGTCTCTGGTCATGTGTACTTCTTCCAGTATTGATAGTCCCCAGAAAGGGGAGTGGAGTTACTGATTTCCATCCATGACAAGGTTCCTTCAGAGAAGGCAGAGTTTTTGGGGAATGCATTCTCAGCTGAGATGCCTGCCTCACAGACCATACTCGCTCTGAAGCCCCAGGTTGCGCAGCTGGGGGACGCAGCCACAGCCTTGGAGGGATGCTTCCTGCCCTTGCACAAATTTGAGGCTTCTCTGCTCCAATCAGTAGTCCTTCCTGCCCAAGGGGGTGGGGCTGCAGCAGCTTCCCATGAGCAGAGGTCAGAAGTTAACTGTTTTGGGTTTTTTTGTTTTTTTTTTAGGTAGGCTCCTCTCCCAGTGTGGAGCCCAATACGGGGCTTGAACTCACAACCCTGAGACCAAGACCTGAGCTGAGGGAGCCTAGATGGCCCAGTTCAACTCTTGATTCGGCTCAGGTCATGATCTCGGGGTTGTAAGATCAAATCCCACATCAGGCTCCCTGCCCACTGGGGAGTCTGCCTGCTTGAGATTCTCTCTCTCCCCCTCTCAAATAAATAAATAAAGTCTTAAAAAAAAAAAAAAACCCACAAAGACCTGAGCTGAGATCAAGAGCCCAATGCTCAACTGACTGAACCACCCAGGCACCCCAGAAGTTAACTTTAATTTGCAGAATAGGAAGTGTTGCATAGGGGTATCTGGACTGTGGTATTGAGGAAACATTGTCGGACACCACAGAATGTGGCTGTGGCCCCCAAGGATGGGACAAGTGAGTGACCAGACAAGCCTACAGAGGAACCTGTGAAGGACTGACTTTTCAGGAGATAAGACCCAAGGGTCCTTGAACAATCAGCTGAAGGGATGATGTAGGGAGCACTTTATGAGGGAGATACTATATTTCTTATTAATAAGGCAGGTAGACTTCAAGTGTTCAATTAGAAAGACAAATTAGAATCATTGGTCGAGGCTAGTTGAGTATATCATATTGGTTATACACCTACTTATTCATCCATTTACTAATTCATTCATTTTCTCTTTGAACAGACGATATCCTACCCCAAGATATGGGAAGTATGGTTAGTGCACCGCATGGACCCCGTCGGTGTCAGAGGAAGAATCAGTCCCAGGGTGAGCCTGCCCTAGTCAGGAGTCAGCCTGCCATGATCAGAGAACTCTCCTTCATGCCAGGAAGTGGCTGAGCCCTCTCGAAAGTGTGTGCTGGGGCTGCTAAGACAGAAACACCATGGAGAGAACATGCAAAATGCAGAGAAGATGTACATTCTCCTATTTTTAGGGTGCCCATGATTTATCACCCAAAGGGGAGCCCTTGGGGAGAGAAGGGGTGCTGTTATTACACTTGAGCAACAGACATAAAGTGAGACATATGTTTACCCAGCCTGTGTCTCGTCCCTGAGACTCATCTCAGAGGCCTGAGCAGGAAGAGGATTTAATCTTGGGGAAAGAGCTGTAGGAGGGGAACAAGAGGAATGGTGCTGGGAGCAGTGGCTGTGGTGGCCCTGTGGGGTCTTGCTGGGGGGTCTCCCTGCAAGGACGGCCCTGAGAACACCGTCCCTTAGTCCCCTGAGAACACCATCCCTTAGTCCCGAGGAACCTCTAAGGGCTGAGCACACTGGCGCCGGTGAGCACGCCCTGCACCGGTGGACACCAGGATGGTATATTGTGGCAAGTGGCCCTTCACTCCTCCAATCCTGACCCCTGGAAACAGCAAACAAAGCCCATTTTCCTGGTGGCTGGGAGGAAATACAGGTCCCTGGTGCAATCCAGCAGATGGGAATCTCCGGGAGTCCACCCTGATTGGGTTCAGCCTAAGGTGGAGGATGATTCCGGAACAATAGATGACCCTGGGGCTCCCTAGGGACATGCAGGGACTCGAGCCATGGTGCAAGGCTGCAATTTACTGTTCATATGTTAGGGCCCTGAATTAGTACCTTTCGGATATCCACAAATATTTGATCTTCTTTTGTAAGGTCAATTTAGGGAGCTCTGTGAATATCTGATAACATGTATATTTCATAAGTAATTTTAGAAAGAATTCTGTCTGGGTGGATACAAAAATATTAATGGTTGTTGACTCTGGATAGCGGGATACCTTTTTTTATTACATGAAGTGAAATGCATAATAATAAATGTAAATTACATACATTCTGTCAAATGGAAAAACTAACACCACCACCCCAGTCAAGATACAGATACGTCATCACCTCCTGGTGTTAAGTCCCCTTCTGATCAATACCCATCCCCCTGGGTAATCAATGCTCTGATGTCTATCATCAGAGATTAGATTTGCTTGTTCTTGAATTCCATGTAAATGGAATCATACACTTTTTTGTGACCAGCATCTTTCACCTAACATATGCTTTTGTTAATCATCCTTATTATTATGTGTATTAGTAATTTGCTTTTTTTTATTTGTTGTATTTTTTATTGGGTGACTCTACTACACTTTGCATATCTATTTACATGTTGATGGACACTTAGGTTGTTTCTAGATTTGGGTTATTACGAATAGAGCTTCAAGAAGCAGCATTCTGGTACAAGACTTTGGTGTGGACATATACTTTTTTTTTTAATTTTATTTTATTATGTTATGTTAGTCACCATACAAATTAGTTTTTGATGTAGTATTCCATGCTTCATTGTTTTCATATAACACCCAGTGCTCCATGCAGTACGTGCCCTCCTTAATACCCATCACCAGGCTAATCCCTCCCCACCCAACACCCTCCAGTTTGTTTCTCAGAGTCCATAGTCTCTCATGGTTCATCTCTCTCTCTGGATTTCTCCCCCTTCATTTTTCCCTTCTGTCTCCTAATGTCCTCCAAGCTATTCCTTATGTTCCACAAATAAGTGAAACCACATGATAATTGACTTTCTCTGCTTGACTTATTTCACGTAGCATAATCTCCTCCAGTCCCATCCATGTTGATGTAAAAGTTAGGTATTCATCCTTTCTGCTGGCTGAGTAATATTCCATTGTATATACGGACCACATCTTCTTTATCCATTCATCTGTTGAAGGGCATCTCGGCTCTTTCCACAGTTTGGCTATTGTGGACATTGCTGTTATGAACATTGGGGTGCATATGGCCCTTCTTTTCACTACATCAGTATACTTTTATTTCTCTTAGGTAAATAGTCATGGAATTGCTGGGTTGGATGGTAAACACTCATTTCACTTTATAAAGAGTGCCACACTCTTTTCCCACATGGTGACACCCTTTAACCTTCTCATAGGAAATGTGAGTTCCAGTTGTTTCACTCGTTTGTGCTGGGAAAAAAAGTAGAATGTGGGGCAGGGAAATCAATATGGTGGTTCAAAGGAGTTGGGGCCAGTATTGCCCTCAGCTGGGAAGTACCACACAGGAACTGTGGAGGGCTCCAGGGACAATGAGGATAAGATATTCAGGGAATTCCTGGAAACTTTCTTGTAATAGCTGACAATGTAAACACTTCCAGTTTATTAAGAGGAGACATTGTGCTTCCAGTGAGACACAGAGGCTGCAGGAAGGGGCAGAAAGGGCTGGGGGTTACATGGAGAGGGGGTTAGAAAGGCTTTATAATTGCATCAGGCAGATTGATTACTGATCTTTAGGCCACTACAAGAATACTGGTGTTAAAAAAACAAAATCAGCCAAGTGAATTTGAAGATCTAATTGGCTTTATTAAGCAATTTATGAATGGTGTAGTATCCCATCTAGCAAGTAGAGAGATGCTCCAAGGAGTTGTACAAAATGTAAGGTTGTTATAGAAGGAAGCATGGGGCGAGGAAGTTATCAGCAAAAGAAAGGAAAGCAGTATCTGCCCAGGATACTTTTTTTTTTTTTTAATTTTAATTCCAGTGTAGTTAGTATAGTGTTATATTTGTTTCAGGTGCACAATATAGTGATTCAAAAGTTCTATCCATTTCTCAGTGCTCATCAAGGTAAGTGGACTCCTAATCCCCTTCACCTATTTCACCCATCCCCTCACCTACCTCCCCTCTGGGAACCATCTATTTGTTCTCTATAGTTAAGAGTCTGTTTCTTGCTTTGTCTTTCTCTCTCTCTCTCTTTTTCCCCCTTTGCTCATTTGTTTTGTTTCTTAAATTCCACATATGAGTGAGATCATATGGCATTTGCCTTTCTCTGACTGGCTTATTTTGCTTAGCACCATACTCTCTAGATCCATCCATGTTGTTGCAAATGGCAAGATTTCATTCTGTTTTATGGCTGAGTGATATTCCATTGTATACATATCA
Organism: Halichoerus grypus; assembly: GCF_964656455.1. NCBI lineage: Eukaryota > Metazoa > Chordata > Mammalia > Carnivora > Phocidae > Halichoerus > Halichoerus grypus. The sequence goes on from NC_135723.1 coordinate 94,439,658, forward strand.
TATCTTCTTTACCCACTCATCTATCGATGGATAGACACTTGGGCTGCTTCCATAGTTTTGCTATTGTAAATAATGCTGCAATAATCATAGGGGTGCATGTATCCCTTTGAATTAGTGTTAGTGTTCTGCACAGCAAAGGAAACAACCAACAAAACTAAAAGGCTACTTACTGAATGAAAGAAGATATTTGCAAATGACATACCTGATAAAAGACTAGTATCCAAAATATATAAAGAACTTACACAACTCAACACCAAAACAAAACACAACAAAACAAATAATCCAATTAAAACATGGGCAGAAGACAGGACACCTTCTTTGGGGGGCAAGGGAAAGCAGGGTTTTTATCATGCAGATGACCTCCCTCATGGGGATCAGGACATTTCAGAGACTGTTAAAGGGCACATTCCTGGGAGATGTTGAAACTTTAGTTAAGTCTTGGTTTGCTGTTTGGGGATAAATGACTCCATTTGGGGCTTGTTTCTCTTTTTAAGATTAATATGGCTTTCTGTAGGAGGTGGGAAGTCCCTCAAAACTGGAAAGAAAAGTAGAGAGTGAGTGAGTTTGAAGGAGCCTACTGGATTCCCAGGGGAAGCATATACAGAGGAGTTACCCTCAAAGAAACATTAGAGAAACTAGGGTGTGAGTCTTTTCCCTGGACCCAGTTCCACCGAGCAATGCCCTACTGTAGAAAAAAGAAAGAAAGGAAGAATGACTGATTTTGAGCCAAATAAGAGGGGATTCTGGGCTTTAAAAAGCTGTAAGAAGATTGGCATCCCAGGAAGACCTGGCTATTAGCTGGTGAAGAGGCTCAGATTATCAGCTCTTCCCTAAGAACACCAGAGTATTCAGCTGGGGGATATGCCCTCACTCCCTGACCTGCCATGGCTACCAGGTTTCTCAGTTTTGTGGCCTTTTGTCTCTTGGGAGCAGGTACGTCCAGGAAATAGAAGAAACTCTTGACAGGGCTTTTCAATTCCAGATCCTGGACATTCCTTCATTAAGACAACTGTTGTTTCCCTGTATCTACCTTAGCTTACATATCCTTCTCTGATGGAACCCACGGATGCTCAGATACCAAGATCCCTATCATAGAAATGGAAAAGAAGCTGATCTTTGAATGTTCTTAGAAAACTAACCATTTTGCAAAGTACTGCTATCAACAAGACCATGGACTAAACTCCAAGTCTGATTCATTAGTCAGATAGTGATGAACTTATGGCCAAAAGAGGTGTGCTTGAAGTGTACACCTCTCAAAAACATACAGAGAATTTCCCCTTGACTCTGAGGTCGACTAGCACCAACCAGACCTCTCTGTACTTCTTGCCAGTCTGTGATTCCACAAGACTGCATGGCCATAGCCACTCAGCTCAGAAAGAACAGGTGGCCTCTCGCTCATGAGGCCCCTGCCCTAACCAGAAGGAAGCCCAGGAGCCCTTTCTGGGCCCCTCTCACCCACCAGCTGCAAATTTGAAACAAGCCTCTTGTTGAATTTCAGTTGGTGCTCTTTACTCCTTGTGAAACCATTCTCCAGGTGAACCGTGAGATTATCAGGGGTTAGCGCATGCCCTCTGCTCACTTCATAAAGACTTGTCGCCAAGGCATAATCCGACTCACCTGATCCATACTCACAGCCTCTAGTGATGCCAAGGCTAGAATATTGTTCTTCTAATGTCCAGTCTGTGTGAGGAAAGAAGGTCTCGTCTTCAAGCACAGTGGTTCCTCAATGAGTAGATTTTATAGATGAAGACTACTTGCCAAAATTTTGGAGACCAATGTTGACTTGAGACTTGAGATTAGAAAAATAGTACTTTTTAAAATAACAACCACAGTAAAAATAAAAGAGGACCTCACTATGCATTCCCATTCATTTCAAAAATTCAAGAACATCATACCCAGTAGCATGGTTAACACTGAAGGGAGAACAGAACAGAGAAGAGCAAGTGTTGATGAGGTGGTAAAGATATGGGACTCCTTTTGCACTGCTGAGGGGAATATAAAATAACACAGCCACCGCAGAAAATAGTATGGCAGGTAGAGGGGTGGTTCCTGGGCTGGGGTGGGGGAGGGGATGGGAGTTAGTGTTTAATGGATACAGAGTTTCAGATGGGGAAGATGAAGAGTTCTAGAGAGGGATGGCAGTGATGGTGGCTCCAGAATGTGAATGTAGTTAATGCTACTGCACTGTAGACTTGAAAATGGTAAGTTTTATATTATACACATTTAATCACAACATTAAGGTTAAAGGACTGTGTAAATGAAAACTTAGAAAAGACTATCTATGAATAAAGATGAGTTCCACTCAAGAAAGGATTGGTTAACCATAATTTTGAATGTAGGAAAACTAAGATTTTAGTATCTTAATAGCATCCACCCCATTTCTTAGGGAGGAGAATATTGTTGTGGGAATATTTTAATGTAACTGCTGGAAATGGAAGGAAAATGGCAATGGCATTTTCTATATAATGCAGGCAGAAGAACCTGAGACCCTGGAAAGTCTTGGAAGGGGCCATCGTGATTAAGGATGGGAGAGAAAGGGAGAGAAAGGGCAAAGATCTGCCTTTTGCACCGTACGACTCCTTTGTAGGATGTCCCAAATCTTCAGGAGATTCTACTACATTCTCCAGTTATTGATGTGCATGATTTTGTTGATGGAATAGAAAAAGGCTTCGTGGCCAGGTGAGGTGGCAGGGTTAGAGAAGACCAGAAGAGAACAATTGTCCATGAGAGTGGTCAGAAATCTCGGGAAGGGCTTTGGATTTCCACAGTTTTGAAAGCTCTAGGAAATTCCACCTAGTTTTTGCAGAAGAGAGAATTTCCCAGGTCTTATCTGGATTATAAATTTATTAGTTGAAGTCCTGTTTTTATGAAAATAAGGCGGGGGTAAGCCCCTGAGAATAAGTCATTATTTTAAGAAAATAATAATTATATGAGCTCCTAGTGGACAAAAAGTCTTAGTTTTTATAGGAGACATTGGCTTCTCTTATCTTATTTATCTTATCTTCAGATGACATGGTCATTCTTCCCGGTAATAAAACACTTGGAAATGTCAATGTAAAATATGCCAGGTATGTTACTGTTAAGATCTTCAATAAATTGGTCCTATGCATTCTTATGTGCTAGACATCTTTTACCTTTTTGTTTATATTGCAGATCTTCATTATTTGTCATGCTTGTTTTAAATTCTCGGTTCATATGGTTCAATAACTTACATTCTGGAGATATATATTGTCCGGTTGGTTATCTTTCTTTTGGAATCCAGCCCAAAATGGCTTCAGTCCTTCCAGAATATTCTCTTGGTTTTTGGTTAGTCTCTAGTATTCATATTTGCTTCTTGCCTCATAAGGTTCCCCTGGGGAAAAAGACAGGAAATGATGCTAGTTTGCAATCTTAGTAGTATCCAGAAACCAATCTTTATAATATCAGCTGGGCTCCTCTTGTCTGAAATAGAATGGCTATTTATCATAGGGTCTCAGGCACCTCTAAAGCAATCTTACATATTTGTAAGATTTATATTTATATTTACAATTAAGAATTGATTGGCAATCCAGAAATTTTATCTAATTGAAATAAAAAAAAACCCCAGGCATTCCTTAAAGCAGAGAAATGTATTTTCTTAGTGTGACGTATGCTGATAGTTTATATTTCTATGTATTTGTGTAGAAGTTTCTCCTTATCTACCATCAGAAACTCCATGAAACACATCAGCTGCTGTTATAAAAGATTTTAATGAGTTATATATGCACAAAATTCATAAAAAAGTATTCAGTTAAAGAACACTGCCATCTGGGCTTGAGATAATTTTATCTGGTTCATACCCATGGAGATTCATTCCAGGTGGAATTTTCCTCCTCTGGGCGGCATCTTAAAGGGGGTCACTGATCATAGCTCATTGGCAGTGGTATTTGATGAGGTTGTTTGCCTTTGGATTTTGAAAGTCAAGAAATAGATTATATTAGAATACCTATATTCACTCTATAAATTGCACTATTTGAAATTTAATAGCACTTAAGTCAAATGTAAATATTTAAAGAAATTTACATTGGAAGTAAACAAAGTCAGAAGTAGCAATTAGGTGGGAAGTTAACTGGTTTAGGAATTAAAATCCTTCTCAGATTCTGTTTTCCCAAATTCCTCTGTTTATTTTATTTTATTTTTTACCTTACATTAATCCAGACTGACTTCTCCTTCTTAGCATTCTGTACAGAGGGTTAGAATATTTTATGTCCTATGTGAACATTGAAGAAAGCTTAAAGAAATTTAATCACATACACATACGCTCTCCTATATGGGGAATGGGCATTCTATTACCAGTGAACAGAGGCAAAAAGAAGGTTTTTAAAAGAGAGAGAAACAAATTCTCTAGGGGCACCTGGCTGGCTCAGTCGGTGGAGTGAGAGACTCCTTGATCTTGGGGTTGTGGGTTCCAGCCCTACGCTGGGTGTAGAGAGTACTTAAAAATAAAATCTTAAAAAAAAAAAGAAAAATTCTCTAGCAGTAGGGTAACAGTGAGTATTATTTTCCTTATTTGGGGTGAGCTGATTAGTAAGCACCTTGCAAATAGACCTGTCTGAGTGGTCTGCCCTGAGCAAGCTGTCTGGGGTTATCAGAGCAAAAACAACTTCAGTTAATTATTAGTCACCCAAAACTCCTTGGGAGTCCATCTGCAATAAGAAAGAAAGGCTGTCTCTCTCTGTAATCTCTGCCAGGGTTCTCCTTAAGCAACCTAGGCTAAGTTGACTCAGAATTTTTTCCAAAGCAAAACATTTCCTCCAGTCACCTTTATTTTTATTACCATTAAGCTAGGGCTATCTTTTGTTGTGTGTGTGTGTGTGTGTGTGTGTGTGTGTGTGTGTGTCTTCTGGGTGGTGGGGAGAAGAAAACAAAAATAGTGCAATAGGCAAACGGTGAAAGGGGGAAAGAGTCCCCCATTTAAACACACTCCTGGACTCTCGCATCACTGCAAAGGCAAAATCTTGATTCCTGCCCAATGGGCCACAAGGGGGCACTGTGGAACTGCAGAGCTCCCAAAGCTGCTGGGGCAGAGCAAGGAGCCAGAGCCAGCCAGCTCTCTGGGACCGGCAGGGTTAAGGAACAGCCTTGTTTGGTGCTTTTATCCACTTTGAGGCTTAAGGCTATAAACACTAATTTACAGTGGTGCTGTCCCATCAGAGTTCCTGAACTTGAACTCTGCAGTGATTAGGGAGTCTCTGAGCTTTGCAAGGGGAAACGAGGGGTGGTGCTGGGAGGGGGCAGACAACTTGCCCTGGGCAAGGACTGGTAGATGAACACCTGCCTCAAAGGAAAAGCAAAGGAGGGGGCGCCTGGGTGGCTCAGTTGGTTAAGGGACTGCCTTTGGCTCAGGTCATGATCCTGGAGTGCTGGGATCGAGTCCCACATCAGGCTCCCTGCTCAGCAGGGAGTCTGCTTCTCCCTCTGACCCTCCCCCCTCTCATGTGCTCTCTCTCTCTCTCTCAAATAAAATCTTAAAAAAAAAAAAAAGCAAAGGAGCTGTGGGAACGGGCATGTGGCCTAAACCCAGCTGGTCTAGACCGTCCCAGACCCGCCCTACGTGTTACCTAAGAAGCTTTGCAGGATGAAGCAGGACTCCTGGATCAGGCTAGCCAGGGAGCCGGCAAGGGAGGCCAGGCTCATGGGACGGGAAAGACAGTGACATCAGAGCAGTGACATTATTGTTTAAACTCCAGAGCAGGGATGCCCAGATCCTCAGCTCTCAGAAGACCAGAACTCGGAGCAGGAAGAAACCTGTCCAGTTCTGCCCCACCTGCCGTGGGCTGCAGGCTCCTCTGCTGTGGGGACCTTGGTCTCCTGGGACCAAGTATGTCCTTGAAACAGGTGGGACATCTCTGTTCTAAGCCTGACAGGCACTTGAATCTGTGACACCATTGGGCTCCTTCTCGTGTTCTTTCCCCAGCCCCTGTGTTCTTCCCCTCCAAGCCCAATGGATTCTGGAGCCACCCAAACACCAAGACACCTGATCAAAGCAGGAGGACAGCAAGCGACACTGAGACATTCCCCTATCTCTGGGCAGCCCAGTGTATGTTGAGTCCAACAGGCCTTAGGGCAGGGCCCCAGCTCTTCTTTGCATATGAGGATGAGTTACAGAGAGCAACAGGACACTTCCTTTGGATTAATTCTCAATGCAGCAGTTGAGTGACTCAGCTGCACCAGAACTTCCCGGAGCCTTGGGCTTGGCCATGTATCTCTGTGCCAACAGCCTGGCACAGCCCTGCGGAGTCACCAGCGTCCCGTGCATAAACCTCCCAGCCCCAGCGTGGAGCAACCTCGGGGCTGATGGATCTGCGAGAACTAGGGACTCAGCGGAAAGAGAAATGGTTCAGGGCCCTGCCAGTTGTGGCCTCTGGCTCTTCTGCCACTCAGGTCAGGGACAACAGGACAACAAGCTCTGTTCAGAGGATGGTGCCACATCCAGAGGTTCACTCCAAAATTACCTTCCCTGCCTGGCACTCGATGCTGCAAGCATAAAGGAACAATTTACAGTTTCATAGCTGGCACCCTCTTTTCCGGGAGGGAGAGTTCCTTTGGGGATCAAAATTGTTTAATAAATATGTAGCTAGAAGGGAAAATCATAGAAATGTGTTTTATATGATACAGAGAGAAAAAATTGAGATTTTAGGGAAGTCTAGAAGAGAAAATATGACTAAAGATGGTTGAGAATAGAGATAGAGCTACAAAATTATTAAAAACTATGGGATTTATCGTGTAATCTCTTTTCTCACTCCGCTCAAAATCTTCAATACCCAGAAAACACAAAGCAATGCAACCGCATCACCCCGTGCGGGTCCCAGGCATGGACAGGTTCATGGCTGAGAACCCTGGAGCTGATTCTGACCTCTCCCTTCTGGACTTCTCATCCCAGGCTGGCCTCCCCACACAGATACAGGCATGCCTCCCCTGATCACAAATAGGCAAAGGCTCTCCCGTTTCCCCCAAGAGCAGTTCTGCTTCCCCAGAATAGCTTCTCACATGTCATCGCCCAGATGCTATTAGCTTCAGAGCATGGCTTCCTGGCAGTCTTCTGGATGCATCGTACTCTGTGACCAGACCACTCTTCGAAACACGGCCCAAAACATCGAAGCCTTTCAAATCCTCTGCATCTGCTCTTGCTATTCTCATGGTCTAGAAGGCCCTTCCCTGTTGCCCGAACATGGCCAGATACTAGTCATCTTGCAGGGACTGGCTCAGCCATTGCTTCTCGCCCATAAGTTCAAAAATAAATAGGTGAAATAGAGAAACCCTCTTTATGAAATGTACTATTTAAAATTTGGCAATTATTAATTTATCTACAAAATCCGGAAATACATGGATCTGATTAATCCAGAGGGGGTATGGCATATAGTGTTTCCAGGCTGGATCCACATGAGATCATCAGACTGTTTATTTTTATGGCTCATATTATTCTGACTTGTCTCTTTCATTATAGCTTACTAATTGCAATGGTATAGCAATTATTTCCTTTATAATCAAAATGTTGGTTCAGACAATCTTTCGCCTCCACAGGCTAAGGGTGGATCTGAAGATCACCCCTAAATCCGCCGGGCTGGGAAAGCAGAAGAAAGGGTGTGGTGGGGGTGTTACAGCAGGGGGAGGTGGGGGGGATTTCTGTCCTTGATTTAGACAGAAGGTGTGCACCCATGAGACTGTGAGCCATCAGCCACACGGAGGAATTGTGCCCCGACAAGTCGGGCAAGGTGCCCTGGGAGGGCTTGAGAGAGTGGCCCAGGAGAGGACGGTTTCAGGGAATTCTTGGCTACCTCCTTGCATCAGGGGATTTGAGTTCCCTGAGCAGGTCCTGGGACACATGGGGCTAACACAGACTCCTCGCTGCCCAAGAAGAGGAGCTGTGCCTTAAGCCTCGGAATGCACCTTGAGCCTCGGAATGCACGCCTGGAAGGGAAGTGGAGGGCGAAGAGGCTGGAGCCCAGGGGCCGGGTAATTGGTGTCAGGCAGGGGCAGGCGGAGGGAAATAAGGTGTGCTGTGGGCATATTAGGACATGCTCACCTCGCACCCACCCCTCGTGGAGGCACTGGGCAGGACAAGGAAAGCGCCTAGAGTAGCTGATCCCAAGTCCTACCTAAGAGCCCTTTGGTACTAGACCAGAAGGTGGCCTGCAGACAGAGTAATGCCAGAGCCGCGATGTCACAGAGGTGACATCATGGGCAAATGCTCCTATCAGGGAAATGGGAGGTTCAGAACTTTAGACTGCTCACCCCAGGAGACCCCATCCCTGAGCGGAAAGTCTATCTTGGCTTCCCGATGCTGTCATGGGCTTCAGGCTTTTCTGCTATGTAGCCCTTTGGCTCTTGGGAGCAGGTGAGTTCGAGGCACGGTGTGCCCACCTCCCATGTGCATTTGCCAGGCCCGTGATACAGGTTGCTGATGATGGCTTCAGCCCGAGGCCTCCCCCCATGCTCTGCCCTCAGCTTCTTTCTGTCTCCTCCCCAACAGGCCCAGTGGAGTCAGGGGTCACCCAAACTCCAAGACACCTGATCAAAACAAGAGGACAGGAAGCGATGCTGAGATGTGACCCTGTCTCTGGACACCTATCTGTGTACTGGTACCAACAGGTTCTGGGCCAGGGCCCCCAGTTCCTCACTCAGTATTACAATGCGCAAGAGAGCAACAAAGGAGACATCCCGGCGCGGTTCTCAGCTCAGCAGTTCACTAACCACAGCTCTGAGCTGAACCTGACCTCGCTGGAGCTGGGAGACTCAGCCCTATATCTCTGCGCCAGCAGCTAGGCACAGCCCTACACGATCAGCAGCCCACTGTACAAAAATCTTCCACCCCCCAGCTCAGGAAGTGATGGCGAGGCTGGCGGTGCCAGCCCCAGTGGCCCGGGCCCTGGGAAAGCAGACGGGCCTCTTCCGGACGCTCGCTCTGCTGCTTGTGTGTGTGGTGTGTCTTAAAGCTCACAGAAATCATGCAAGATAAGTATCATGTTACCTGTTTACATGTATAGGAGGGGAAGTAGCTTCCCCGGGTCTTCTATTTCAGAAGTGACAGAGTAAGGAAGAGTTCTGTTCCTTGAACCTGTGCTCCCCGCCCCCACATGGAACTGGCCCTCCTCTGGCTTCCCTTCCCAGGTCCAGATGAGCAGGGTGGGAAGATCATGCACCATATGTGATGATCATAACGTCTTCCCTGCCAACTTCAAGGAATGCGACTTCAAGGTGAAGAGTAGCCATTGATCCTTCCCTGTAACAACAACAAAAAAATAAAAATAAAAAAGAGAGAGAGAGAGAAAGGTGCAGTTTTCTGCACAGCGTGGCCCTAGGTTATGTCGTGTCTTCCGTGGAGGCTGCGTGAGTAGGGAGGTTCCCAGATGTGCTCTTCTAGCTGCACAGGGAATGGGATGTGTGCAAGGAAAAGCTCACGGATCCTCGTTATTTATCCCTTAGTTTCTTTTACTCCACAGTTTGGGGTCCCTTACTTTGTACAAAGTACTGTATCACATAAAATAGAAAATGCAATTTACTATGTTTCTTGTCTTTGAGAGTTTTAAGGTCTGCAGTATTAAATGTATATTATTTATCTTAAATATCTGACGATTTCTATTGGATCCACCTGTCCCACGAGAGCAGGTGACTCACAAAACTGCAAGTGCCGAATACATTAATGCCCAGACACAGTTCAACCCTGCTGCAGATAGAGACTCACGAAAGAAAACAGCGCTATCATGTATTGACAACTTACTATATGCCAAATAAAAGTCCTTTATTTGCAAAATTTCCATGAATTGTCAGAAAATAAAAGCCTAAGAGACAATTGCAATTTCTGCTCTCTTTAAAGATGAGAGGAATTGCCCTTAAGATAAAGAACTTGACCAAATTAAATAGCTGGTCGGATGACCAAGTGGGGCTCAAACCCCGGCATAACTGACTCTTAGTCTCTCATGCATATTCATAGAGATGCCTGCCCTCAAAGCCAGAATGTTGTTCCATGCCTTGTCAGCCTGGCTGGCTCTAATGAAATCATCGAGAGGGATCAGTTTCCCGGGGAGAAAGTGGTGTGGAGAAAGACGTCCGACTAGAAGCCCAGTACACCCAGCTCTGGTTTTACCTCCAGCACAACATGCTAGTAAAGACCTGAGGCCAGGCTCTTGACACGACGGGCTGAGAATTTCCACGTATAAAATGAGAGTAATAATATCTATCGGCATCACTCAGAGTACTCCAGAGAAAGAGAACAGATTACACACACACACACACACACACACACTCATGTCATTATATATGTATATAATTCACTTATTATAGAGAATCAGCTCACACAGTTGTGGAGGCCAGTAAGTCCAACATCTGTAAGCTGGGCCGGTGGTCCTGGAGACCCAGGGAGAGCCGATGTTCAAGTTCAGAGGTTAAGCAGGGAGAGCCTATGTTCAAGTTCAAAGGCCGTTAAGCAGGAAGAGCTGGTGCTCCAGTTTGATCCGCTGGACAATTCTCTCTTACCTGGGGCAGAATCCATCTTTTTGTTCTATTCAGGTCTTCAAATGATTGGATAAGGCCCACCTACATTATGGAAGGCAATCTGCTTTACTCTATTGATCAAAAGGTTATTCTCATCTATGTTAAAGTCCACCTATTTAAATGTTAATCATATCCAAAAACACCCTCTCAGGAATACCCAGAATGGTGTTTAACCATATATCTGGGGACCCTGTGACCCCGTCAAGTTAACACATAAAATTAGCCATCATACCAACTTCCAGGGTTGTGTAAAAATTTAGTAAGCTTAAAGTACCTACCAAGCACATAGCAAGAATCTGGATATCTTGATTCCTTTTGCTAATTTCTGACAGCTCTTTCCACCATTTCCTATGTATAAAGGTAGATATGGACACATTTTACCTAAAACTCCTATAGTTGTCACAGAGATGGAAATATTTATGCCTGATGATTCATTATGAAATTAACGAGAGCACATAACATCCCTTCTCGGGCATTTTAACATCAACAGACATATGAATTATATGCAATAAGCATTACACACTTTAAATGATCAGATCAATGGTTTTTTGGCGATTTATATTGTACACCCATGTAACACCCCCCCCAACTAAGCTATAGAACATTTCTATCACCCAGACAGTTCCCTCATGCCCCTTTGCAACACCTGTCTCCATCCCTGACAAACTAATGATATGATTTCTATTGCTATAGATTAGTTTTGCTCAGGCATCTTTTTAATGGACATTTAAAGTCTCTACCCAGGGGTGCCTGGGTGGTTCCGTCAGTTAGGTGTCTACCTTCAGCTCAGGTCATGATCCTGGGGTCTTGAGATCGAGCCCCAGGTGGGCTCCCTGCTCAGCGGGGAGTCTGCTTCTCCCTCTCCCTAACCTCCCCCCTACCCAGGGCCACCGCTGGTGCTCTCTCTCTCTCTCTCTCAAATAAATAAATAAAATCTGAAAAAAAATATAAAGTCTCTACCCATTAAAATAATTCCTCTTTAGTACACAGCTAAATATATTTAAGAGAGGGAGGTGCTTCTGGAAAGTTCTGTGGTGAAGGAGTGCTTGAAATCATGCGAGATACCTGATCCATGTTAGGGACAATTCTATCTGCAGATAGATGGTTTGATAAAATGATCATCGAAAGCTCTTTCTAGCTGCTTGAAGCTGTTTCTATAAAATTTACTTACTCATTTTAATTAGTTTCTTTTCTCCTGAACCCATTCATTCAAATTATTTTATAATGAACTTTGACAAAAAGTCATCATCTCCAAGGAAATTATGTTGTGTTCCTATCAGATGCATATGTAGCTGGGCTTCATGTTCACACATGGCGTGCTGGGGCTGAGCAGACCACAGGCAATGGTGACGTCATTAATAGATCATTCCATGTTGGGAGAAGGATTCCCTTTGCCTGGATCCTGTGTCAAACCCTCAGAAATGAGCCTTGACCTGGAAAATCCCCCTTTCTCTTCTGGCCTCCCCTGTCACCATTCTCCTGCATTGTGTGTTCTTCTGTCTCCTGGACCAGTGAAGTCCCAGGCACAGATGTGAAACCCACTCCTGGGCCTGCCAGGCCCCAATTCAAGGCTTGACCTTGTGGTTATAACATCAGGCTCCCCTTTGGTTCCAGCTTTAGTTTCTACGTCCTCTCCTGGGCCCCAGAGATACTGATTCACCGAACCCCCAGATGTGTGGTCATGTTAAAGGGAAACCAGCACAGCAGGAGGTGACAACAGATATGAGACACAAAGTCATGTACCCATGATTTGCAAATATTTGCAAATATTATTAAGAATTTGAAGATCACAACAGCAGAACACTGAAGCTGGTATGGGGTCCTTCTAAGCGGGATCTGTGGGCAACAAGATACAGTTTCTGAGCTTCGTTGTCTTTATTACTTAATTAATGACAGCCGTTCTTCACAAGAAGATATTCCCCCATGGAATGGATGTCACAAAACAAAACAAAACAAAACACAAACCAGAGCATTTTGCACTTACCCTGGAGCCTCCACCTCTCCACAGTCCCTCACAAATCTGAATGCCTTTGTGCCGATGGCCTGCGCGGAGCTGACATCATCTTCCACAGAGAAAGGTCAATTCCAGGCATGAGGTGTTTCTGCTTGTCGCTGTCTCACCCCAAACGTGGGAAACAAGAGCTCTGGTGAGCACAAAGGTGCTCTGGCTACATTTGGCAGGTGTCCGTTAGTGAATTGATAAGAAACAGAAGAAAACAGCTCCTCAAGAGTTGATGAGTCTGCCCTTGAGGTTTAGAAACCAGATACCAGGAGAATCGTAGCTGGAAGGATGTTAACAGGATGATGGTCAATGAAGCAAAGTGGAAATGGATACTTGAAGGAGTATTTGGGACACACGAGTCATAAAAGGCATCAGGAAGCCCTAAGGATTTTTCCCCAATTCAAAACTACAGAGATATGCAGAGACACAAAACCAGTGCATTGATGAAGAATTAGGTCACAGGAATAAAATGTACATAAGGTTGCATATTGTTTTACAAAAAGGTGAAGATTGACTCGTAAGACTTGTGTCAATTCAGACAAGTCCTTTCTTCCCATCCTAAGCTGTTCGCTTGTACATTGATGTTTCTATTTGACCCTCTGGGGAAGGGGTGTGGCCCCTTGTGAGGGTTGGCTCTGGGGCCCAGGCAGGAAGAGTGACATCTCAGAATGACTCCCTGGAGAGCCCCCTTCCAGGCTCATCAGCCCACAGACCCAGAAGACCCCTCTGTCAGCCCTTCCCCTGCCATGAGCGTCAGCCGCCTGTACTCTGTGGCCTTTTGTCTTCTGCAGGCAGGCAAGTCCTGGGCGGGGTCCCTTTCCTGGGTGAAAATCTCAAGGTCCCAGCGCTAAGCCTTTCCGTTGTCTCCTTCTCCACAGGGCCGCTGAATGCTGGCATCACTCAGACCCCCAAATTCCAGGTCCTGGGGACAGGACAGAACATGACACTGGAATGTGACCAGGATATGAACCACAACTCTATGTACTGGTATCGACAAGACCGTGGACATGGGCTGAGGCTGATCCATCACTCAGTCAGTGCTGGTACCTCTGAGAAAGGAGAAGTCCCGGATGGATACAGTGCCTCTAGGTCAAATATAAAGAACTTCCTTCTCAAGCTGCTGTCCACAACCCCCTCCCAGACATCTGTGTACTTCTGTGCCAGCAGTGTTTCCACAGTGTTACACAGCTGCCTCCTCTCTGCACAGAAAAGGTAGGGGGAGGCCCGGCGCCCTCTGCGCATGCCCAGCCCCAGGAGCCGGGAAGCCCCGGAGCCCGGAGTGGCCGGTGCACGCAGTGTGAACCTCAGTGGGTGCTGAGACCCGACTGCAGGGCACTCTCAGCCTGGCCTGGACCTGCCCGGGTGTCAGGTGACTCTGTCTCCACCTTTGCTCTGTCTGTGCTCTGCAGTTGCCTCTGTAGCTGGGAGGTGCTTGTCTAAACAACACCATGTAGTGTTAACAATGTATTGTTAAATCAGATACAGCTACACCCTCTTGTCTCTCCCAGGCGTCGGCAGCCGCATCTCTCTCTAATGCCCTGGTACGGACTCTGCTCCTGTCAGCCTTTCCCATCGGGGCAGTCCCCCCACAAAGCCCTGCCGGGTCTGTCCTCTCCCCACCTCTGGGCCTATATTGCACAGCTTGCTGGCCCTCTCTGTTCTGGCCACGCTGCTAGGCTCTCATCTCTGCCATGTCCCTTTCCATCTCAGGGAAGTCCAAGACTATTTCCTTGCACTGGACATGGACTCTTCCTTTTTGTGATGGCTGACTCCCACTCATGCTCAAGTTCAAGGTCCCCCTGGGTGGCCAGCCACTTCTGGGTACACCTGTTTCCCAAGTGAATGGTGGACACATTTGACATGTCTCTGTTCTAGATTTTCCAGATCCTGACTGCAGACTTTTCTCGCGATCAGTTTTTAAGTGCTGGTATCATAAAGACCACCTTCTCTGACAATACATTGAAGACAAAAATAAAAAACAAAAAGTAACCTTTATTAAAAAAAAAACCACAAAACTCATATTTAGAAATGTAAAAACATAATTCTAAATAAATCCTGAGATTTCACCAGAAATCTAAATAGGAATTTTAAAATGTTTAGAAACAAGAGATACTGAGAATACGAAGGTTGTATTTAGAAGGAAATTTATAAATGCAAAAGACTTAAGAGTTCAAAAAGTAATAATCTAAGTATCAAGCTGAGGACATAGGACGAGTATAGAATAATCTCCCCCCAAAAGTAAAAGAAGTAAAATCATAAAGATAATGAACAAAAATAGGCAAAACGAAAAGCAAAATATATTAATGAGACTCAACAATGACAGACACTATTTTGGAAACTAATAAAATGAACACTGTAAGCAGGACTGATGAGGAAAGAAGGGCAGTAAAAATAACATTAAAGATCAAAAAGAAAGGGTAGATGAAAATAGAACAGAGCTCAAACTGTAAAAGAACACTATGAAAATTGTCATTAAATTAGAAAGAAATGAGGATGTATGAAATAGTAATGTAACCTAATCAATAGCTAATGTCTACCCACCTCCCAAAACACCAGGCACGGATAGTTTTACAATTGAATTTTACCAAATGGTCAAATAATTAATAATTTCAATTTTATACAAAATATTCTAGAGAATAGAAAAAGGAAGCTCTCCAACACATTGAATGAGCTATGATAAACTCGAGCAGAGCCCCGTGTCCTAGGACCAGAGCCCTATTCAGGGAAGTAGAGATGCCTGGTGCTGGCCTGTCCCTACCGTGAGTTCCATCATTTTATACACACTTATTCTTTGTATCTTGGAAGCAATTCCAGGCACATGGAAAGATGTTTTATCCCTGAGTCCACTTTGCTTAGACTGCAGTCATTTCCCAAGTAGATCTGTACGACTGTCCCCTTCACCCACAGGCTCCATGGACAGAATTACCCAGACCCCCCGACACCCAGTCACAAGAATGAGATGAGCAATAACAGTTGGGGTGAGAACAGTGAAACCGTGAAGCAGAGCCTTCTGACAACGTTCCAACAAGTCAGCCAAACATTCTACTGCATACATTTGAGTGGCCTCCCTAGTTAGGGGGGACACAGCCGTGTTTGCTGGGCAAGCAGCGGAGACCCAGAGCCACAAACATCCTCCCTGGCCCCAGCACCTTGCTCCCACCCACCCAGTCCTCTCTGCTCCTGTTCTCTCTCTGAAGCAAAGGATGCTTGTAACCCCAGTCAACCCACTGATAAAAGTGGCCAGACATTAATGGCTAGAGAAGAATGAGAAGCTCTGCTCACAGTCAAAGGGAGAATTAAACTAACTATAACACAGCATCTTAGGTTTCCAGGAGAGTTAAGTTTAATATTCCGCGTTACACACCAGTGTTTTGAAAGTCAATGAGGTTGAGTCTTCTTCCATAAATAAGCTAGAAGGAACCTAACGTGTAATGCCTGGTGATGTATTCTGGTGTGAGGCTCTGCTATGGGCTGTGGAGACATAATATTGCACAGAGACCAGTGAACACAGAGAGAACACAGGTCTTTGACCCGCAGAAGGAAGAGGAGCTCCCAGCTCAGATAGTTTCCCAGGGCATCATTTCATCCCTGTATCTCCCAATACATCAGTGCATTCAAGAGACTTCTAGAGTAAAATTGAGCCACACACCCCACCCCCCTGCCACCCCAGTGCCTGCCCTTGCCTAAGAAATGGATAATGTTGAGTGTGTGTCACTGGGACAAGGGAGGGGATGGTGACAGAATAGCTGAGATCCTAACTTGCAGATGAGACAACGAATTCTCCCTTTGGTCCCTTGTATTAAAGGTGCTATTGACACATCTCAGTGATGATGCCCAGCAGACAGAGGGGAGATGCGTGAAGAAGAAGGTAACACAGTGTGGGGCCACTGCCTCCCGATGGAACTGGACCTGAAAGGGACAACCCATGAATCAAGTCTGTTAAGAAAGGAACTTATAAATATTTAAAGTAGTCATCCAAGTATGTTGTAACATAAATCATGTCCCCTGGGGTCGGGGGGATTGATAGAGGTGGTGACGTCACTATGAGAACTGCCTTGTAGGGATGAGGGACCGCCCTCCTCCTCTGCTCATGCTCTCGAGAACCTCCATCTGGTGAACATCCCAGCCCAGCCCTGACTCCACCATGGACCCCAGGCTCCTCTGCTGTGTGACCCTCTGTCTCCCGGGGGAAGGTGAGTCTTCGGAACACCGAGCAGTTTCAGTGAATGCGTGTGTGTGAGTGTGAGCGATGATTATGTGCCATGAGTACGATCCATTTCCTCCATACTGTGCCCGACTTCTGTCTCCACAGGTCACCAGGAGCCGGAGTCTCCCAGTTCCCCAGGCACCAGGTTACAAAGAGGGGCCAGGATGTAACTCTCAGCTGTGATCCAATTTCTGGTCATGTTGTCCTTTATTGGTACTGACAGACCGTGGGGCAAGGCCTGGAGTTCTTGGTTTACTTCCAAAACAATGAGGCCCTGGACGAATCAGGGATGACCAATGGTCAGTTCTCTGCCAAGAGGCCTTCGGGGACCCGCTCCACTCTGCAGATCCAGCGTGCAGAGCAGGAGGACTCGGCTGTGTACCTCTGTGACAGCAGTCCCACCCCGGTGGGGCACGGTCACCTCCTTGCTCTTCACAAACCTCAGAGCCCTGTCTCCTTGGGGCAGCTGGAGCCCCTAAACTGGCTGCTCTTTGCTCTTCATTCCCCGATGGAAAGAAGTAGATTTGCACATCAGCTGTCCTTTAGGTAGAAAGAGACACTAGATGAACTCCCGAAATGAATATACATGTTGGTGGATGAAACCTTTCTGGCTCATTGGGTTCTAGGAGTCCCAGGGCCAGCCCATGGCTCCAAGGCCAGGACTAACGGTGCAGGATAAAAGGGGTCTGTTACAGGACCTGAGGCTTTCTGTGTAGCGGGCAGCACAGATTTGTGGCCCGCATCTGGAAAGTTCCTGATCACCTGCTTGGGCATATTCTTTCCTCTAAAGCCTCTTCTGTCCCTGAAACATTGGAAACTTTCAGCAACAGAATAGCAGCCTGTCTTCCTGTTTGAAGTACAGGTCTTCACTACTTTTGTGGTGGTGAAGGGACCAGCCCCATAACAAGGATAAGATCTCACTTCCTCTGCCCAGTTTGGGTGGCTCACTCTCTCTGTTTGTCATCATTTTCCCAGCACTGTGGGTCCTGGTAGTGAGCCTGCAGCACTTGAATGGGCTTCCCCAGTCTTGCCCTGATGCCCTGAGTGAATCTGAGATTTCTAGAGACGGTGTGTTTTCTTCGATGCCCTAGCCTTCTGAGTTGAAATCATTTCCTTGAATTCTTTGATTAGAGAAGATAAGATAGTTTCTTTATAATAATGCCCCTATTCCTTTTCACTTGTTTTATTTGCTACATTATATATTGTTACATGTTATTTGTTATAAATATAAATAATTATGCAGTAATAACATCTTCCACTTGCCTGTGGGTGAAGCTGTGGATTGGGTCTATGAAATCTAAAGCCATGCTCAGCGTTCATAAGATCATGGATCATGGATTTCTGGGTATCCTGAGAGATAGCCTAGAACTCCGAGACTGGGACAGAATGTCACAGACTCAGTGATGATGGAGGTGTCCTGAGCCTTGCATAATTGGTAAGGGGGTTACAGTCACCCCAAATCTACCCAGAAATTGTGATAGCTCAGGACACCAAATTTCTTTCCCCAGAGAATGAGTGTCCTTGGAAGGGAGTTTTCCTGGTCTTATTTTTTTTCCTATTTATTTATTTATTCATTTATTTTTGAGAGGGAGAGGGAGAGAGAGAATCTTAAGCAAGCTCCACTCCTAGCATGGAGCCCAACACAGGGCTCCATCCCACAACCCTGAGATCATGACCTGAGCCAAAATCAAGAGTCAGATGCTTAACCGACTGAGCCACCCAGGAGGCCCTGGTCTTATTTTAATTGTGACATCAGCAAAGCTCTGCTTACTCTGCTGCCCTGTGTCCATGGGAATGAGAAAGGCTAAGGTACAGTTAGGAGTTCTTTATCCTTGGAATGCCATTCTGGGAACTTCCTCCCTAGACCCTGTCTCCAATTTTGCCACCTTTCTCCACATGACCCTGGCAGATTCAGCGTCCTTATAATACTATCTTCTCTCCCTGCTGCCTAAATGAGCAGATGTACATTGTACAAGCTATCCATTTAGTGTAGACAGTGCTTTGCTCATTTTAATTCCATCCACCCTTATTTTTCCCATTAGATATTGCATCCTCCGTGATTGCTTATTATCTTATAAAGTGTCCTGTATTTTTCTTATATTCCAATTTTACTTTTTATTGACACACACTGGACCCCATCCTGAAGGTAATCTCATTGTATTCCTAGTCTTCTGCGGATCTGTATTTTGGAGGTATCACTGATACCCTTGCCCTTTGGTGGTGGAAGGGGACATTTTTGTTTACCTCAGTAACAGAGATAAAAGACCTTCCTTACACTTCAATCTTCTGTATTTTTCTTCCTGTTTTAGACTAAATACTATTTTCTTCCTTTCCTCCCATTCTGTCCCTCTCCCTTTCAGGAGGTAGCTTTAAGGGAGAAGATTTCAGTTAGACTTAACTGTCAGATATGTGATAGCAGTTTAGTAGAAGGAGGGTGGGAGATGAAGCATGGTAACGCAAAGGAATAGAGTCAGGGTTTGGTGTTGGTGTTGGGATTAGGGTTTCAGGAAGTTGAGCATAAAATTTGCAGGATGCTACTTCTGGAATGTTCTCCCTGCTGACTCTGCAGGCACTTCCCCAGCATCCCTTGGGCCACTGCAGAAGAAACAATGGTGACACTGCAGTCACTGGCCCCAAGGTGGCACTGTGAGGCCACTGAAGTCAAAGGGGCTCCGGGGGGAGTCTGGGAGAGCAGCCAAGGAAGGGAAAGGGTTAAGAAAAACTTAGGCGTGGATCCAACATCAGGCAGATGTGGAAGAAGTTTTCAGTTATTGCTAGGCTACCTACAGCTATGGAAGAGGTGGGAGGTCCCTCTAAACTGTAATGTGCTCCACAGTTGAAGGATTTGGGCAAGGCAGCCTTGATGCCAGGGGCAGGTGCAGACAGAGGAGAAACTGCCTCAGAGGAATATGGGGAACCAAGGGGGTGGGGTGCACCGTAAACGCAGTGCACCACAGTCACACCCCATCTCCCCTGCAGGCCTTGCTAAGTAAGCAATGTCTAGGAGAGGAGTAGCTGACCCCGCCTGAGCTGAGTCAGTAGGGACCCTGGGCCAGGCAGTCTGCAGGGGTGGGACGCAGTGACATCCCAGGGAGACTCCTTTGTCTGTTGGAGAAGGGCTTCCAAGCTCCCTCTCTCGGTCTTGTGGATGAGAGCATTTAGCTGGGACAGCCCCCTTCTCGCCCTGCCTCTGCCATGAGCCTCAACCTCTTTTGTGTGACTCTTTGTCTCCTGGGAGCAGGTGAGTTCTGGACTCGGCTGAAAATCTGTGCCAAGGTTTTGCAAAGTCCCAGCTCCAAGCCTTTCCCTTTTTTTTTGCAGATTCATGTTACTCCTTAAGCTTTGCCTTTACCCTCTGTCTGACTCTACAACAGGCCCCATGGATGCTGTGATCACCCAGACGCCAAGATACCGTATTATACAAACAGGAACCAACACGACCCTGGAATGTTCTCAGGATATGAACCATTTTGCAATGTTCTGGTATCGACAAGACCCAGGACACGGGCTGAGGCTGATCCATTATTCAAGTGGTACCACAAGCACTGCCGAAGGGGATGTCGCGGAAGGGTACAAGTGTCTCCCGAAACAAGCAGGATTTCCCTTTGACCCTGGAGTCTGCCAGCACCAACCAGACCTCTCTGTACCTCTGTGCCAGCAGTGAATCCACAGCGCTGCTCAGCCATCTGCTCTCTGCACAAAAAGCTCAACCACAAGCCTGGAAGATACTCCTTCCTGAGACCCTGCCTCGTGATGGGGAAAAAACTGCCCTTAGTGAGGCTTTCACCTGACTTCCTAGCAATGGGATCTCAGGCTGGTGGAGGGGGGGACAGTGGCTCAGGCTGGTGGAGAGGGGGGCGGTGGGGAGTCTTGAGCAGGATGACCCTCAGTGTGAACTGTGCTCCATCATTGTGCGAGGGGGTGTGAAAGTAGATGCAAAGAGCACCTAATGTGATTCCATGCCATCTGGAATATTCTGGTAATTGAGTAAAGCAGAGGATCAAGTAGCATCTAACATGAAATTTATATTTCACTTTCTTTTCAATGGAGAGGAACAAAGCAGCTTTAAACTCCCTGAATGGTCTGGGATTCTCCAGATCTAAAACAATTACAGAAAGTTGCCTTGGGATCAAAACCATTGCACACCCTGCAAAAACTCTCTGGAGGAAAAAAAAAAAAAAAACCTCTTCATAACAAGTTATAAAACACACAAGTAAACAAGCCACTTAGGCGAAATGTTAGTATATGCATTAAACAGCCGCATTATAGTCAAAGAGACTACCAACAAAGTCTCTACCTGTGGCTGTAGGGCAGTGGTTTGAGTCTTCTGATGCTTGGGAGGGTGGATGAAGGAAGGGACCGATTTCTTACCATCCCTTTGGCTTGGTGTGAAATCCATGAACTCCTCAGTTTTTTCTTTGTAAAACATTACAAAATGATATTGGGTAATAATTTTATTCTCCCCACAGCCCATTTCCCTCCTTGGCTCCTTATAGGTAGAAGTCCAAACCCAAAAGCAACATTGCCTAGCTTGGGATCCGTTAACTCCAAGCCTGGGCATCCATAGTTGGGTTTTATAGGAAGTGCAAACCCCATGAGCCGCACGCCCCATGCAGTCACGTGCTGCCCTTGTATACCCCTGAGCCTGGGAGGGTGCTGCTGGTTCACCCAGGACCTGCTCGCAGAGAGGGGTGAAGGCTGCTTGCCTGGCAAAAAAATCAGTTCATGGATTGGCCAATCTGCTGAAAGCTTAATGAGATGCTGAATGGTGAGACTGATAAATGACCAATTTGCCAAACCGTGGAGTTTACAGCAGTTCAGGATTCATAGAATAATCTCTAAATCATTGGAGGCTTTTTTTTTTTTGAAGTTATCGACCCTCAAAAACTCAGCCATTGATCCTCAGCTATTTCTTAGCAAACTTGTTAGTCTAGCTTATTTTGACGCTAAGTTTGGATGCTATATGTTTCAGTCTCCAGGAATGCCTCCCATTTCTCAGTATTTCATGTATATGAGTGTCCTTGTCTTCTCTTATTTGCATGTGGTTCATTTCCCAATTGGACTCTGTGGAATGCAAGCATAAAACTGTGTATGTCTCCCATCTTTTAGGAAATTCACTTATTTATGGTTAAGTAATAGCTTATTAAAGTATAATTAATAGAGAGTAAAAAAAACTGAAATTAATACATGATACATGTACAGCTTGGTAAATTTTGACGGATGTCTACACCGGTGCAACCATGACCAAAATCAAGATAAAAGAAGGTTTCCATCACCCAAGAAAGTTTCCTTTTGTGCATTTCCAATCAATTTCTTTCCCAGAGCTAACCACCTTCCTGATTTTTATCACCATAGTTTTGTTTATACTCGAACTTCTTGGGAAAGAATTTCAATCTAAAATGGAACCAGGAGGATATAAAATGGAAAATCTCGTGCACGTGCCCTCAGAAAAACAAAACATAAGGACTGAGAGACTGATTTCCCATACATGCCTGAGTTATAGAAAACTGACCATGTTGGGATTTTCTTAAATAATAGGGAGTGGTCAGGGGTTACCTCATATTGCCCTCGGGAAATTTTTGCTTATGATTTCCAGAGGCATAAACGAGAAATGACCCAGGTCACGTGGGTCTTGCAAAATAAGCTGAATTAAGCTTTGTTTGTCTGACTGGATGGAATTTGTCTGTATTTTCAAAGCTGGTCTCCTTTTGTATTCGATTTTAACAGACCTAACTGATCTCTCTCCTGTCTCCATCCCCTGCCCATGGGAACAACCCACCCCAAACCCTCAATGGGCTCTCCTGGAGTGTGCTATAGTCTGCGTGTCCTGAAGTGGGCTTCCTCTACTATTTCCAAAAACTCATCTTTTTGATAGTTCTGAGCTTGACATTCATTTAAATGGAACCATTTGGTCAATGCTCTTGTTCAATTGACTTCTTTTTCTCAAAATTTAACATTTTTGAAATGTACTCGTGTTGTTGGGTTTATCGGTAGTTTATTCTTTCTCATTACCGTGTGGCATTCCACTGCGTAAATATACCAGGATTTGTTTATCCATTCACCCATGGATGGATATCGGGGGTTGTAGCAGGCTTCAGCCATTAGGGATAAAGCTTCTGTGAACATTCTCGTACAAGTAATTGTGGCTTAAATGCATTTATTTCCCTCAGGTGTAGGCAGAAAAGGGAAATTGCTGATTCGTAGAGTAGATGCACATTTGACTTCATTAGAAACAGTTGAACAGTTTTTCAGAGTGGCCAATTTACAATACTGAGGGGGGGGTCCCCCTGGCTCCCCATTCTCACCAACATTTGATGATCTCTGTCTTTTTGTTGTCAGCTGCTCTGTGGGCAGTGCGGTGGGATCTCGTTTGCATTTCGCCATTGAGTGATGCTGTTTGCTTTTTGGCCATTTCTATCTTCTTGTCTTCTCTTATAAAGTGCCTGCTTTTATACTTGTTCATTTTTAAGAAAATGGGTTGTCTTTATACCATTGATTTGTAGGACATATTTTTATGCTCTAGAGAGGAGTCTTTGGACCATTAAATATGCTGAGTCTGTCTTCCCATGGTGGTTTGCCCATGAGCTTTCCTTATGTTGCCTTTGGATGAGCTGAAATTTTGTTTGTGAAGTCTCATTTATCATTTTTCTCTTTTACTTCTCGAGCCTTTTGCCTCCTGTCTAAAGCACATGTGCCCACCCCCAAGATGAGTCTTTCCTTTCTAGTTCTTGCTCTGCTCTCCTGTGGCTGCCCCATTCCTTGCTCGTGGCCATCAGCTGAAAATGCTCCACCTCCAAAATCACAAATTAATCATCCCACTATCTGCCCAAAGTTTCCTACCCCACCACCGGTTCCTTGACCCTACTGGGATCTCCTATCCACTGGTAACTGTTCTTTCTTCTTATTCCCTAGGGTTCTTCTAAATTTTCATTACCTCGCACTAGGGTAGATTCAATGATTTTACATTCTTTTGACACAACCTTACAAACCATCTTCATTCTTTCACCATGATCTTAGGTCGCCCTTACACTGCAGAAATCAAGCCAGAGGGATTGCATTGATGTCTCTTGTTCACGGCGACAGCTGAGCACTATCCGAATGAGCTACACCCCTGCACCAACTAGTATCATGATAAATTGGTGGTTACTAACCTTACCTGCCTTTACATCCCGGCTTTGAGATTCCAGTGCCCTTGATAGCTTTCAAATATTACATTATTTCTAATATTTAAAACTTTTCTCACTCACCTTAAAATTCACCAGCTTCCCTTCTTGCCACTGAAATCAAAGGAGATTGTTGCAGCCGAGGGTAGTACCCAGTGAGGGGCATGACCACTGGGGGCGGGGGAGGTCAGAGTGAAGGTCCCGAAGAGGGATCTGCACCGAACATCATGTTGCCCACCACGGAGGTAAGGAAACTGCCCTGCCTTGAACTTCGCTAGGTGACAGGAGGTAAGGAGTATAGTCATTCTTCTCTGCATCTTCTTTGGATTCCTTGTCCCCAAGTCACACTGTTTATTTTCACATTCGTATTTCTCTACACTTCTGCTGACTATCTCAGCAATGCTAATTGCAGACTGTTAGGGCTTTTGTTACTGCTAATTGCAGAATGTTAGAACTTCTGTTACTGCTAATTGCAGAATGTTTGGGCTTTTGTTCCTTTTTTTAAGCCAAAATACAGTCTCCATGCCTCATTTTCCCTTGCTATGTCTAGGAGTACACAGGTGTGGCAGGGGAAGGGAAGCCCGGAGGCGGGGAAGGGAAGAAGCATCCTACGGCTGGCATAAGCGGGTGGCTCTTATTCCCTGAGCCAACTGGCCTGAGAGGATGATAAGTGTGGGTCCCTGGGCACTCGGGCGCTGTGGCTAAGGGACAATGCTGCCTGTTGGTGCTGTGGCCTTGGGCAGGGAAAAGTAGGGATTATGAAACGTAGCCCAGAGAAGGGAGCCGAGGAAATAGATCTTGCAAACCAGGACAGTTGGTGACCCTGCCTCCTCTCTCCTGCCATTTCTCCCACGAGCTACACTCAACTGCAAGGTAGAGGAGAAAAGACCCCAGTTAATATCATCCATAGAGGTTAGCCTCTCAGGACAGGGTGGATCTGGAGGGCTAGACATAAACTATCCAGAACATTATGCCTGGGCTGGGCTTGAGGGCAGGAAATCCCGAGTCAGCTAAGCCTGTGCTGTAAGCCGGTAAAGTCCTGGAATGGTTTCTGGGGAATCTGCACTCCTAGTAATTTACGCACAACCCAGGCCCCTTTGGATCTGATCAGATGGACTGAAGCTTGGTGACTGTGCAGCATCAGCCACTCAGGACAGGGGCTGGGTAGCTGCTAGGGAAAGGAAAATGTGGTGACAAAGCTTGGTGTGAACCTAGCATCCAGATGATTGGAGGACACGCAGGCAGAGCAGGAACAGGGTTCACTCACAGCCCCTCACCCAACCTATGCACTGGTGGGCGAGCTCCAGCACAATTAGAGGTGGGATGGGGAGGGCGGGAGGTAAAAGGGCATCATGGTGGCGGGGGGCGGGGAGGGGGGCAGGAATCTGCAGCAGAGGAAGCCGGCCTCAGAGACACATCAGTGCAGCTGCATGGGCCTGGACCTGGCCCAAAGCCCGCCCTCCTGCCTGCAGACAGGAGGGGAGTCTGGGGTGCAGGGCAGGGCTGTCTGTGGGGTGATGCCAACAGGGCAGTGCCATCATAGATTAATCTTCCAGCCAGGAAAAGGGGAACCTGAGAGCTCAGCTCTTACCCAAGAGGACCAGAAGCCTGAATGCAAGAGGCACCGTGCTGCCCACCGCAGCCGGGCCATGGGCACCAGGCTCCTCCGCTGGCTGATGCTCTGTCTCCTGGGAGCGGGTGAGTCCTGCGGGCAAGGACAGCATGGATCTTCTGAGTTGGCTGACTCCTGAATCCTCCACTTACCGTCTGGACAAGCCATTAGGCTCTCTCGCGTGCTCATTTTATGTCTGCATTCCACAAGCCCAGTGAAGGCTGGAGTCACCCAAACTCCAAGACACCTGATCAAAGCAAGAGGACAGCAAGTGACACTGAGATGTTCCCCTATCTCTGGGCAGCCCAGTGTATCTTGATATCAACAGGCCCCAGGTCAGGGCCCCCAGGTCCTCTTGGAGTTTTATGAAGGTATGCAAAGAACAAAAGGAAACTTCTCAGATCGATTCTCAGGGCAAGAGTTGGGTGACTGAGCTGAGCAGCCCGTGAGCTCCCTGGAGCTGTGGGACTCCGTGTATCTCTGTGCCAGCAGCTGACCCTGCGGGGTCACCAGCGTTCTGGCACAAACCTCCCTGCCTTGCTCTAACAGTGAGACAGTAGGCAGGCTCCCACCTGGGTTTCTCTCCTGCCAGGGAGGTTTTCAGTCCTTTCAAAGACATTTCCTGTCCTGCTGAGCTCAGAGCTCCGCCCACTAGCCGAAGCCAGGCTCCCAGGCACGCACGCACTGGGTGTTTCCACGTCTGTGCCCACACTGAGTGTTTCCACGTCTGTGCCCGCACCACCCGGTGCCTGTCAAGCCCTGGGTGACACCAACATAGGAGAGGTAACTGAGCCCTCCGGGTGTGCTAGATTCTTTGTAGATGTTGTGTGGTTTAACGCTTTGCAGCAGTCAGCCAAATCAAATAGCCTTACACCCTCTTTGTAGGTGAAAAAGCGTAGGGACACTAAGTCCTTTCCCCAGGGTCTCGTGGTCTAGTAGAAGCAGAACCGGGAAGCAAATTTGTGTTTCTCAAGTCCAAGCTTCCCCCACATGCCCTTCCCCCATCAGTAGCCCCGGCAGCCCAGTCGGTGGGGGGAGGCCGGGGCCCCCCAGGCCATCCTGTGGTCCAGCTGCCCAGCAGTGGGAAGTTCGTGCCTTGTCGTGACCTCTTCTGTGGCATCTGTGGGGAACATGTAATTCCACACCTATTCGTCATCCTCTGCACACATTCCTCACGTCTTTTCCTAGTCTGTAACTCACGTTTTCACTTTTACGGTGTGCTTTGCTCTGCAAGAGTTTCATGTAATGCAACTGAAATTATAGTGTTCTTTGTGTCTCAACTGAACAAATTCTCCCTTCAGTGAATGCCTAAAAATATTTTCCTTCATTTATTCCAGTAAAATTAAAATTTTACTTTTCACAAGAAAGAGTAAATGTACCTGGAATATCTTTTCATGTGAGGAATGGAGTAGAGATCTAGCAATAAGAAGGGACATATGTTTGGGGTGGAAGAAACAGCCTGTAAAAAAAAGATTCCAAGAGAGGAAAGGAACATGGTGCATACAAGGAAATAACAAGGTGCGTGAGTGCGGCTGGGGCAGAGAGAGCCGGGGGTACTGTGCAGGGTGTTGATGGAGAGACAGGGGGTGAAACATTACAGGACCTTGCAGCACTATTGGAAGCCAGGAGCAGAGACCATATCAGTGAAGGTCTACGGCCGGATCTGGAGGGTAGTGGAGGGTAGGCAGAGAGGTAGGGGGTGGGTGAAGGGGTCACTGGCTGGCTCCACTGACCTTTTTCCCCAACTGGCTCCAGGTCTTATTTCCCCAACACCCGAAATGGAGAAACGCCCCCTCCATCCCCCATTCTGCCCTGACTCTGCATGGCCGCTAGGCTCCTCTGCTGTGTGGCCCTTTGTCACCTGGGGGGCAGTGGAGCCCCCCAAAGCCCTTTCCTGGGCACAGTAAGCCCTATCCTAAGCCTTTACTGTGTGTCTACCTTAGCAGGGTCCCTCTTTGGCACCGTCTCCAGCTCCGGCTTCTCTCAGTCACAGATGCCATGGATACCAGAACTATCCAGACCCCAAGATAACAAGAACAGGACAGAGGGGGACATTGAGATGCTCGTGCCTGCTGTCCCTGGCCATATATGTAGAGGCGTCAACAGGACCCCAAACCGGGCTAAGCTGATACAGTACCACAGGCCCGAAGGAGAAATCCCCCATGGGCCTGTGACTTTCTGTCACAGCCAAAGATGTTGTCCTCTTGTCTGACAGTGTGTCCCGGACCTCTGTGTCCTCTCGTTCCAGCTGCCACCCCATACTCACCTGCCCCGCACAGGCAGGTCAACAGAAGGCGTGCGTGGGCTTGTCCCGGGTCAGGGAGGACGCTGGGACAGCGCAGCCTCTCCCGGACTCCCCAGCACGGAGGCCAGCCTCCTCTTCATGCCGCTGCCCCAGCCCTGCTATCCGAACTGCCACAGCTCTGGACTTCAGAGCCATTCCGCTCACCCAGGAGCTTACAGAAAGGGAAAACCATTTGAAATCGGACACTTTTTTTTTCCTCTAAAGATTTTATTTATTTATTTGAGAGAGAGCACAAGCCAAGGGGAAAGGCAGAAGGCAAAGCATACTCCCCACCGAGCAGGGAGCCCCACTCCGGGCTCGATCCCAGGACCCCAGGATCTTGACCTCAGCCAAAGGCAGGTTTACTGAGCCACCCAGGCGCCCCTGAAATCCGACACTCTTGACACCACAGCCTTGGATGAGTCCGTCTGCCCCAGGCCATTTTCATCTCAGCCAAAGAGATGTCCTTTGTCCTGGCCTGTCCGCTGCAGGCTGTCTTTCCGCGCCCCTTTGCTCTCATTCCTGCCTCCGCCACACCGGCCTCACCTCCCGTCATTCCGCACAGGCGTCCCCCTCCTCCCCAGCAGAAGGCTGTGCTCTCTGCGTCAACGCGGGTCTCGCCTCTGCGTCCCCCTTGCTGCAGCTCTCCCCTTCGCCCGCACCCGGTCAGGGGAGCACTGCTCACGGGATGACTGAGTCAGTCCCCGCCCCCAGGTGCGCAAAGCTTCCAGTATGCAGCGGTCATTTTACACGACCCCGTGGGACTATTAACTGCAAAGCCTCTCACTCTCTAGACTGTAAACCTCGGGCGTGCCGGGGGCGTGGATGTCTTCTTTCATCCCCGTGTTCTCCCCAGTGCCCGCAGCACAAGGAACACCACCCAGGTACCTGCTGAGGCCGCACCAAAGGTTCCATTTTTAGAGAGAGGCCATGGATTAGTCCTTGAAGAATTGTGAGAGTCCTTCAGGGTGAAAATAATCAAACGAACGGATGCCTAGAATGGCCCAAGGACAGACTGGAACCCCAGTGTTGCCTGAATGATTCACATCAATGCTTTAAAGGCTAATGCAGTTTCATCTCCCGAGGCAGTAAAGACCAGAAATAGACTACTTATTTCAAAGAGTCCAACCTTACAGAGACTGGAGTCAGAACATCTTCCCTGGGGACAGCAGCTCTTCCTACTCGTTTGCAGAAACCTTATTTAAGGAGACTGTGACCTGTTGACGAACCCTGGGTTCACATCCCAATCAGCGTTGCAATGATCCTGTTGCTTGAGTTAGAAATTAGAAGACAGGCGTCTCCAGCCGGTGAAAACGGAACTTAATTTTTGCTAAGTTTAGAAATACAGGCACTAGAGGGCGCTCGTGTCCCTTCCTTTTCAAATAAGGGGCTGACGCAAAGCTTGTTCTGAAAGGAGGAGTCAGGCAGGACCTCCACGCCCCCCCTCCCCCCCCCCCCCGCGGTGGTCAGTCCTTCAAAGATAGAAGGCGTGTTAATTCATAGCACCAGCTAAAGGCAACATCAAACCTGGCAACTTCACTGCTCCCCCGCCTCACCAGTGAGAGGCCAGTCGTGTGCACTGGGAGCTTGTGCTCTTTTACCTAACCCCTTTTCCCCTTGGTGTATTCAAAAAAATAAATAAATAAAAAAGGGGGGGCATTTGTAAGTGTTTCATGACCTGTGCCTTTCTGGACCTTGCCCATTTAGACAGCATACATCCTGCAACCCAATCAAGGGTCTGAATATAAAGCTGTCATGTGGGTAAGTTATGTCTTGTAATTAAAAAAAAAATCAACAATATATAAAGATGTTAAACGTTAATAATCCTCTCCCCTCTCCAAACACACCTCTATCTCTCCCTGTCTTCGGTGGGTAACCAATATTAACATTCTGGTGAGTTTCTTTCTCTTCTCTGGGTTCGTGCAAACCTGTCCAACCAAATACACCTGCAAAAAATGGGACGCCCTGTGCCCATTTACTGCCACCTGCATACTTCTCCCCCTTAATCTACTTTGCATTTTATTTGTCTGGCTTGGTAAACACAGACTTAACTTGCTCCTATTCGATGCTTCGTATTGCACAAGGGGATGACAGGTACACGGACACTCGGTCATCACTGTCCACCTTTCCTGACTTGTCTTTCCCGAAGTGACTGGACAGCCACTTCTTCAAGCTCCCACGTTCTCCAGACTCAGGCTCCTGGAGGATGAGTGGGGTGCTCCCATCACTCATAGGCCTGGAGGTCTGAGAGCTCCAGCCATGACCCTTTATATGACAAGACGGGGAGGGAGAAAGGGGTGGGCCCTTACTACACCCACCAGGGACTATACAATCTCTTAGTTACTCCTCATAAGACATTGTGAAGTGGTGTTAACCCCGAGTTACAGAGGAGGAGGCTCAGGTTCGGAAGGGTTGATGGCTTCGTGCATGGACTCAGAGCTGATAAATAGTTGGAGCCAGATTACAAATGCCAGTCTGTTCGTGTCTTTGTGGGAGGTGCAGGAACCACAGGGTCACTGGGAGGAAGGGGTTGTCAGTCTTCAGACCAGGCTAGGAGGGTCTGTGTGTGTCCTGAAACCACTGGAGGTAAAGGCATCACGATCCTGGCCGCGGAGAGGTCCACGAGGCAGCTGGTCTGGTCGGTGGCCCAGCCCCAGAGAGCTGAGCTTCGAGAAAATCATTCCTTCATGACATGCAGCAGAGACACAGAGGTGGATAAAAGAGGGAAGGGAAATCTGTGAGAAGCGATTGTTAAAATGAAGGAAGAGGGAGAAGTAAGTCAGTGGTCCCTTCAAGCACGTAAGATGTACAGGAGAAAAATACTAATTAAAATCCAAGCTGATGCTGATCAGTTTGCCTTTAAGTGGTTGGAAAATGGGGAAATGTATATCGAAGGTGAAATTGACATCTCCACTATCCTTTTGCTTGTGAAGGCTGGTGACCAAGAGAGAAAGCTGGAGGTACGGCAGAAGGCCACAGTGGAAGTTTGGTGGGCACCCTAATAAATCATTCAGCACTGGAGGACACTCGCAGGGGCCAAAAGCAGGCCAGTTTCCCCACATCACATCTCGGAGTCATCTTATCTTGGTCTGGGAGGATTTTGGTTTTGTTCCTTAGAGGAGGGGGGCCACCAATAAGGTTTTGAAAGTTATGCCAGGAAAGCAAATGAACAATCTATTCATAATGCAGCCTGTTAGGGGCCCCAAGGATCAGTTTACCAGCCTCCCCATCTTTATTGCATACCTTTCATCAGGATGATAAGGGTGAAACAGTCTGACTCCTTCTCAGGGGGAGGTTTGGAGCATTTATTTATTTTATTATTTTTTATTTTTAAAGATTTATTTATTTATTTGAGAGAGAGAGTAAGAGGGACCGTGCATGACTGGGGGAAGGGGCAGAGGGAGAGAGTCTTCACGCTGAGCCCCCTACCCCCCACGCTGAGTGAGGAGCCCAAGCAGGCTCGATCCCACGACCCTGAGATCATGACCTGAGCCGAAATCCAGAGTCAGACACTCAACTGACTGAACCACTCAGGCGCCCCTTATTTATTTTAGAAGTGACTTAGAAACCAGAGGCACCATGATAAGGAGCTGAGGACAAAAAGCAGTATGGCGATGAATGAATTGATAGGAGGAATTCTGTTTTTAAGCTCCAGAATTAATGGAAGATCCCAACTTAGATCAATAGCTGCCAGAGGCATTGTCCCATCCCTTGTAGCTCTGAACGGTGAATTCAAACTGCTTTCAGGACACAGATATGACTGCCCCTCCCCACACCCGCACGTGTCCTGTGCCCAAACTACCGATGTGACCAGGCAAACAACGCAGGGCTGAGGTTGAAATAGGAGCACGCAGGGGGAGGTGAAAGGTCAGCATTCTATCCCTCAGGTTGGAAGTGCTGTTGACACACAAGCTGAGAAAGTCACAAAGAGATGGGGAAGACCGGCCAGATGCAGAGTGGGGGACGGCCGAGCATCATGGCTCAGAGCGCTGACAGCCAGCGAACCTGACAGAACCCGTGTATACGTCAAGTTACTTTCCCATGACCAGTTTCCATTCATTCTATGCCTCACGATGTTTTACCTTTGAACACTTCTGAGTATGAGTGGCAATCCCTTTTTTCTTCCTTAATGGTTCAAACAGAATGGTGCATCTCAGAGGGTCTGGCAGCTTAGATTTAATTAATTAATAGCAGATAATCCTGAGGCTCAGTGATGTCACTGTGAGAACAACCTTGTGCAGACAGGGAGCAACCGCCCTCCTCCTCTGCTCATGCTCATGAGAACCTCCATCTGGTGAACATCCCAGCCCAGCCCTGACTCCACCATGGACCCCAGGCTCCTCTGCTGTGTGACCCTCTGTCTCCTGGGGGAAGGTGAGTCCTCGGAACACCGAGCAGTTTCAGTGAATGCGTGTGTGTGAGTGTGAGCGATGATTATGTGCCATGAGTACGATCCATTTCCTCCATACTGTGCCCGACTTCTGTCTCCACAGGTCACCAGGAGACGGAGTCTCCCAGTTCCCCAGGCACCGGGTCACAAAGAGGGGCCAAGATGTAGCTCTCAGCTGTGATCCAATTTCTGGTCATGTTGTCCTTTATTGGTACCGACAGACCGTGGGGCAAGGCCTGGAGTTTTTGGTTTACTTCCAAAACAATGAGGCCCTGGACGAATCAGGGATGACAAATGGTTGGTTCTCTGCCTTCGGGGACCGGCTCCACTCTGCAGATCCAGCGTGCAGAGCAGGAGGACTCGGCTGTGTACCTCTGTGACAGCAGTCCCACCCCGGTGGGGCACGGTCACCTCCTTGCTCTTCACAAACCTCATGTGCTCACTTCTAGCTCACAGGATCCCTGAACAAAGGAGTTGCCCTGTTCTTCCTCATCAGGGGTAATAAGTGCATTTGGGACTTCAGCTGTTCTTCTGATAGTAAAAGGTCAGGAAATAACCTTCAAAATACCAGAACATCTATTGGGTTATAATAATTTTGGCTTATGTGCTTCTTGGATTCGTTCATACAGCTCAAGATTCTACAATTGGGATGGAATATCAGAGCTTAGTCCCAGGTATCGTGACATATTCTCTTGTAAAACTATGAAGTTTCAGCACATTTATAATAAACTCCTGTTACTCAGTGTCACTAATTCAGACCACGCTATATGCCCAGGGGTGGGCCAGCCAATAGAGAACACTGCTAAGGCCATACGTAGCTACCAGCCGTAAAGATAAATAAATTAGGATCCTCAGCAGCAATTGCCACTGAAATCAATTATCCAGAGCAACTGCCAGCTACGACCATGCACATTAACCCAGGTCCATATAAAATACACCTCCCCTTGAGAAGGGGTTAAAAGGAAGTGATTCAAAGGAGACCTGAACAACAGTTGCATCAGCCATTTGGGACTCTGACATTTCCAAAGTAGTTATGCCCATTGACACTCCCACCAGAGGTATAGGAGGGTTCCAGCTGGCACACACGCACACGCACGTGCACACACACACGCACACAGGCTCATGCTCACACACGCACGCACACATGCCTACTCTGCGGGTCACTCTTCCACTCTCTTTACGGTAGCTTTTGATACACAGAAATTCTTAATCCAAAAGCATTCCTTTTTTCCCCCTTTTTGGTTTGCATTTTGTATTCTGGTGTCTAGGAAATCTTTGCTTACTTCAAAATGATCGTGTTTCCTTATATTTCCTTCTAACTTATTTATATTTTACCCCTTTTACATTTAGATCTGCAGTCCAAGTGGAATTAATTCTTTGTATATGAAAGGGGGAAGGAGTCAGGTTATGTTTTTGCGTATGGTTTTCCAACTGACCCAATGCTATTTGTTGAAGAATACTCTCCTCACCACTGTGTAATATCACTTTTGTCTGAAATCAGCCATTGCTTATGTGTGGGTCTGTTTTCTTATGTCTCTCATCTGTTATGTTGGTCTATCTTGTGAGTTCTTGCACAAATACCACACTGTCTTGTTTACTATAGCTATGATAGTTCTTGATATCTGGCAGTCTAATTTCTGGCAGCTTTGTTCCATTTTATTAAGAGTTCTTCACCACTCTTGACTCTTTGTATTTTTCATATATGTTTAGAAACAGCTCATCCAGTTCTCCAAGAGAATACGCCTGCTAGGAATGTTTGCTTTTTGTTTCCAAGTAAAGTAACGGAATCACGGAACAAAGAGAAGAATATAGTGGAAGTAACAGAAACATCTAGCACCTAAAAATGTAAAATACACAATGTTTGGCATCTAATCAAAGATTATAGGCATGCAAAGAGACAGGGAAATACGACCCATCATGGAGAGAAAAATCAACGAACAGAAACAAATCCCAATATGACAAACTGGCAGACAAAAGTATGAAAACAGTTGCTATAACTGTATCCTACCTGTTCAAAGTTAACTAGAGATCCAAATAAAACTTCTGGAGATAAAAATATATTTCTGTGATGAAAAATACAATGGGTGGAATTAATAGCAAATTAGACATTAAGGAATAGAAGATGAATGATCTCGAAAGTGTAATAGTAAATGATTCATAATGAAACTGAGGGAGAAAGGGGCATCAGTGAGATGAGGGAACTTCAAGTAACCCAAAGCATAGTGACCCAATGGCAAGTTTTTAAAAATTTAAATGTCTTTAAAGGACAATCGGCTGTTTATGCCAAAGTAATTCCAACACAGTGAGGGGTTTATAATATATGTAAAAGTAAAATGTATGACAACAGTCACATAAGGACAGGGAGGGCATAATGGATGAGTGTCATACCACTGTAAGGTTTTTGTAATCTATATAAACTGGTAAACAGCCCTTGAAGGTAGACTATACGAAGGCAGAGCTCTACAGCACAAACCCAAGAGCCACCACTAAAATAATAAAACACAGAGTTATAGCTAATAAGCCAACAAAAAAGATAACAGGGAATTATTATTAAAATGCCCAATTAATCTATAAGAAGATGTTTAAAAAAGAATAAAAGAATGAAGAAGAGACAGGACTAATAAAAAACCAATAGCAGCATGGTAGACATGAACGTAACCAGATCAATAACCACATCAAAGATAGTCTAAACGCCCTAATTAAAAAACAGAGATTGTGCCATTGAGTAAAAAAATAATATGCTACCTTCCTGAAATGCACTGTACTCAGAATGTAAAAGGTAAAAGGATGGAAAAGGTGTACCATACTAGCTACTAATCAAAAGAAAGCCAGAGAGAAATAGTAATATCAGACAAAGTAAATTTCAGTGCAGAGAGTATCTTCTCTGCACTGAAAGTCATATCCTAATGACAAAGGAGCCTCTCCTAAGAAGACATAACAGTCATAAATATTTATGCTTCTAAAAACAGAGCTTCAAAATACTAAAGCAAAATGGGTAGGACTGCAAGGAGGACTAGACAAATCCACAATTAAAACCATTATTTTGATACTTCTCGGTAATTGATTGAACAAGTTAACACACACGCACGAGTCAGTGAGGCCACAGAAGACATGAACAACACTGTCGATTAACTTGACCTAACTGACGTTAATAGAATACTTCACACAAGAGCAGCAGGCTACGTGTTCTTTTCAGCTGCACGTGATCATGTACCCAGATGGACTACAAACTCTGGGCCTGAAATAAGAATTAAGACATTTAAAAGCATCTAAGTCATACAAAGTATGTTCTTGACCATGGGGCAAAGAATAAATCCAAAGGGAAATTATAAAGTGTTTTTAACAGCATAAAAATGAAAATATATCAAAACTGATAGGGGGCGCCTGGGTGGCTCAGTCGTTAAGCGTCTGCCTTCGGCTCGGGTCATGAACTCAGGGTCCTGGGATCGAGCCCCGCATCGGGCTCCCTGCTCGGCGGGAAGCCTGCCTCTCCCTCTCCCACTCCCCCTGCTTGTGTTCCTGCTCTCACTGCCTCTCTCTGTCAAATAAATAAAATCTTAAAAAAAAAAAAAACAAAACAACTGATAGGATGCTACTGAAGTCATACATGGGGGGAAAACTGAAGGCTAGGGAGTCATCCCCCACTCCTCCTGAGCCCAGCTCTGCTAGGATACCAAAATCAGACAAAAATACTGCAAGAGAACTACAGACCAATAGCCCTCGTGAACACAGATTAATAATCCTTTTAAATTTTAATATAT
Source organism: Halichoerus grypus (assembly GCF_964656455.1). Classification (NCBI taxonomy): domain Eukaryota; kingdom Metazoa; phylum Chordata; class Mammalia; order Carnivora; family Phocidae; genus Halichoerus; species Halichoerus grypus. The sequence goes on from NC_135723.1 coordinate 94,475,589, forward strand.
GGAATGCAACAACATCTAAAAAGGATCACACATTGTCACCAAGTGGAGTTTATCTCAGTAATGTGCAGTCGGTTTAACATTTAAAAAACTGTCCATATAATTTACTATATCAAATACTAAAAAAAGAAAAAAAATACGATCATCTCTATAGATGCTCAAAAAACAGTTGAGAAATCCAACATCCGTTGCTGAGAAACACGCTTAGCAAATAAGGAGCAATTGGAAGTAACTTCCTTCCCCTAATAAAGGGCATGTATAAAAAACCTACAGTTAATAGAACATTTTTTTGCAGGTAGACGATGATAAACTAACGATGCATATGGTAGTCCCTAGATCAAACTCTAAAAGTAGCACAAAGAGAGGAAAATAGTCTTTTCAACAAGTGGTGCTGGAAGCACCGTATAGCCACATGGAAAAAGAATGAATCTCCGTCCTCACCTCACTCCATCAGTCAGGAGTGGGCAAACTAAGACCCATGACCCAAACATGACCTCTGCCTGCTTTTATATGGCCCCAAAGCTAATCATGGTCTTTACATTTTTTTTATCATTTATTATTTTTTAAATTTTTTTATTGTGTTCCTTTAGCCACTGTATAGTACGTCATTAGTTTTTGATGTAGTGTTCAATGATTCATTAGTTAAGTATAACACCCAGGGGTCATCACAGCACGCGCCCTCCTCAATACTCATCGCCCTGTTACCCCTTCCCTCACCCTCCTCCCCTCTTTACATTTTTAATGGTTAAAAAAAATAAAAAGAATAATATTTTGTGACATATGATAATTATATGAAATTCAAATTTCTGTATCTGTAAAGGAGATTTTGTAGGAACGCAGCCATGCTCTCTTCTATCCGTACTACGTCTGACTGCTTTTGCATTACGGCGGCAGAGCTGAGTGGGGGGGACAGAGACTGCCTCGTGCTCAACACTGAAACCATGTACTATCTGCCCCTTACAGAGAAAGTTTGCAGACCCTTGACATAAAAAGGTATTATGAGGTGGATCAACATTCTCGAAGATCTGCACAGCTTCTGAGCGATAAAGCTTCTGAAAGAAAGCATAGCAAATTCCCTTCCTCACCTTGAAGTGGGCAAAGATTTCTTAAGGAGGACAAGGAATGTTCTCATCTTGAAAAAGTACATTGTTCTTTATCAGAAATTAAAAGTTCTGTTCATCAAAAGATATTAAGATAGATGGCTATCTGAGAGAGGGCAGGTATCCATCATATAAAGAATTCCTACAAATCAATAATAAAAATGACAATTCAATAAGAAAGAGCAAAAGATGTGAACAGGGTATTACTATACATATTATACACACACATATATGAACAGGGTATTAATATATATTATATATGCACATATATGTATTACATGTGTAGTTCCCTCTTCATGAGATTGATGGGTTTATTTCCCCAGCTGCTTACATTTTTTGGCTGCTAGAACTCCACGGTCAGCCTCTTCCAGGAATTACCTTTGGTTAAAGAGAGCACTTTGCCCAGAGTCCTATCCCTTCCCTGGGGCAGCGGGCATCTAATGACTGGCTGGTATCCCCTTTCCTAGAACACTAATTGATGAGATTTAGAATATGTATTCTTTTCTTGGAACAATGTTTGCTTCGTGCTTCCCTCGTGAACATGTGCAAAGGGTGAGCTAGACACAGGTGGACATCCAATCACCCAGAGCTGGGCCCTGCTGGATCCTGGCGCCCAAGTCTGTACCTGGCCTGCTTGGGCCACTTGAGGGCGCTGTGGACCCACGGAGCGGGCCGCGGACCACAGCGTCTGGGAGAGGGAGGGTTAAGGAGAAGCAGTCTTGCCTTGGTCCTGGCATCAGGGAGATCGTTGATTAGAGTCCGTGCTGGTGCCTGAAGGGCCGATCACAGTCTTCTCACATTAACTGATGCTCAGGTGTGTTTGCCACAACAGGGAGCTATGAACTCCACCTTTCTTGGTGTGAGGGCCTCTCTTGGAGCCTACATTGGTGCAGAGCGTGATGAGGCTTCTGTGGGGCAGCCTGAGTAACCTGAGCCAGGTGCAGAGAAACGAGCACAGAGGAAAACAGAGAAGCGGTGGGGGGTGGCCACCCAGCTCAGCACGGCCAGCCCCGGCTGCCCAGCAGGCGCCTGGACAGACTGGAGGAGGGCCTGCAGCAGCTGAGCCTGCCCAGGGGGTGCAGGGGGCCTGCGGGAGCTGACAAGGACAGTGACATCAGAACGGTGATGTCACAGGCAAGCCCTCCGAACAGAGATAAGGGAGGAAGACCAGAGCCCTGAGTCGGAAGATGCGTGGTCCTGTCCTGCCTGAGTCTTCCAGGGGCACCCAGCTGCTCTGCTGTGTGGCCCTCTGTCTCCTGGGGGCAGGTGAGTCCTGAGCTCAGGTGGGACATCCCTTGAACTGCTGCTGGAATCTCAAATTCCTTCCTAGACCAGGTCATCAGCGACTATGTCCTCCCTCTACAGGTCCAGTGGGTGCTGAAGTCATCCAGACCCCCAGACACCTAATCCAAGGCCGCGGGGGGAAGGCCATTCTGGAATGCCATCCTATCACTGGGCACAGAAGTGTGAGATGGTACCAGCAGGCCCCGGGCCAGGGCCCCCGGTTCCTCATTGAGTATTACAATAAGGAAGAGAGAGACAAAGGAGACATCCCGGAGCGGTTCACAGCTAAGCAGTTCAGTGACTACAGCTTCCGGCTGAACCTGACCTCGCTGGAGCTGGGAGACTCAGCCCTATATCTCTGCGCCAGCAGCTAGGCACAGCCCTGCAGCGTGACTGGCTTTCTGTACTCAAACTTCCCTGTCCCAGCTGAGGCTGTAAGAGGGCGAGGGAAGGGGGCCTCAGCCAAGTTCCAGAGATGCTTCCAGGTTTTTTTCTAATACTCTGCCTTGCTGAGCTCAGCCAGGGCACTCCTGAACATTTGGGGCCCAGATTCACTGAATATTCTCGCAATTCCTAGCAAATGGCAGGAGGCCCTGCATTGTGCTAGAGTGTAGGTGTGCACGATGTGTTTTAATGAAAGATAGACAATAGCATGTCCATTTTACAAATGAGGAAGCTCTCAGTATGCCATATTATAGATACGGAACAGTAGCTCATGGACTTTCCAAAGATTTCCTAAAGTCTCAGGCAGGAGTCAAATCCGGGTCTCCATGCCTCTGAAATCAACATTTCCCTAAAATTGCATGGGTTTCCTGGGCCTTGACCAATAAGATGTCGCAGAGCACTGTGTCTTCCATCTCGGGACTGGCTGATCTGTGGTGGGGAGGTCATACATCATGTTGTCGGGCTACCATACCTATTGCCTGCCCACTTCTAGAACTAGCTGCAAGCCAGAGAACGTGTGTCTGTCCGGTCACAGTTCCACTAGGGTGGGGCCAGGGTATCCGCCAGTGCAAGAGCTGAGGGACTAGGGGGTTTCCAGTCTACCGGAGATTCAGCCAAGGAAACAGGAGCCTGCTGGGGATCTCAAGCAGAATGGGAGTTAATACGGGAACTAGTGCTTCTAAACCATTGGGCGTTCTGGAGGAGGGAGGGTCTGCAGAGGCTGTAGTTCGCTCTCACGTCTAGCACTTTCCATCAGAAAAGCTGAAATTGCTACTTCTGCCCGGGCCGATAACTGCAGAAAACAGCAGAGAGCCACAGCTAAGTGCGTGTGCGACATAGCCGTTTCCTGGTGGCAGGTGCAAGCTTATGAGTGAACGCACACGGTTTTAATTCTATTCCTTTTCTGGGAACTTATAGAAAATTCCCTTATTTATGGCTCATTTTCTCTGTGCCATATACTTAAGTACATTATTTCGATTAATTCTCTCGGGCCCCCACGCGAAATCGAACAATTTATCCACGCTGCAGGTGAAAACACCCTTTGTTACAGTGTAGATGATTTGCTGAAGGAGGCGCAGCTCACAGACATGGGACGCACACCGACCTAACTGCTACCCCCTTCCACATTTTGGTAGAGGAAGGCATCTTCACAATTGGAACACTGACCCAAAAGTGCCTTCCAGAAACACGGACCCTGACCCAGTCATTTGTGCAGGGAGGCTACCTGCTGAAAGAGGACTTCTGAGATTTCCATCTGTTCATATTCGGACCTGCCTTGGATTGGTGACCTGGAAAATATTTGACTGGGTTTTCCCACTCATAAACTAAGGCCAATAATATGTGTCTTGCAGAGATTTTATGCAAGAAAATAAAACAAATTGCCTAACACAAAGATTAGGCCCAAGAAATCTTGGTTCCCTTGTTAACTCTGATAAAGCTCTGGCCTAGCACAATTATTTACTGGGTGCAATTCTGGGATCAAAGGCAGGCATGGATTACTTTTGCCTGACTCACCTATGTTCCAGACACGAAGTCATCTGAAATGTAAATACAGTCATCTGATAATGTATTATGTGAAATTAACTGCAAACTGTTGCCTCTTATGGGAATGAGAAAATGAGGCCTATGACAGCACTCTTTGTTTGATATTAAGTCTGATATGCAAGAAGGTGCTGTGCTTCCAGAACATTGCAGCTGATCACACAGAAGATCTGATAAAGGAAGATACAGTTTTATTCAAAAGAGTTCATCATGGTAGAGCCTCTAGGGCCTTCTGTCCCACCTCTGATTTCACCGTCCCCTGCTGTGGACAGTATTTTCATGCAAGTCTGCCTCCGTTCACCTCGTGCTGACGGCGCGCCCCTCACACACATGCCCTGATCCCTGGGCTTTCTGCCCCAGGGCTGTCTGTGATATCATAGGTCTAGCTGCAGGCATGCTAATGCTCCTGGCGGGACAGGAGCCAAGACATGAAACCTCCAGGATCTGCATTCAGGGGGACAATTCAAGGAGGCATTTCATAGGCTTCTCAGAAGGTCCCAATGGACTCCATCTCCTGATGCCCCTGCATATCCTCAATATTGCTCCTTTATCCTGGTTCTTTCCTTCCCTCTTCCCTCTTCCCTTCTGCTCTCTGACAGTGATGGAATAAGGTGACCATTGGAAGACCCTTCCCTTTGGAAGAGACCGTGATTTTTCCTTCATTCATATTGCCATCGATCCTCTCCAAGTCTTATAATAACATATATGAATGAATCTTTTCCCAGTTTGTTTTGGTTTATTTTGAATCCCCAACAGACTCCTATGGGTCTCTGCTCCCTTAATGCTCCAAACCTATTTGTAACTGAACAGACTAGGGTTATGTTTACAAAAGTAGAGTCTGCTTGAATTTTTTCATTAATTCAACAAACATTTATTGAATACATGTGCAGAGCATATCCAGGTTTTATGGAGCCTAAACCTTATAAATTTTAGGGTGCTATTTGAAAAAGACAATAGAAAAAAAATTTTTAAGTCTTGGAAAGGTCCTGTGCAAATGAGAAAGGCCTGAAGTTATTCGTCATTGACTTTATGGCCAGCCCACCCTTCACTCTTCGCCATGTGTAGGAAGTATTCCAGGTGTTTGGGAAACACCAGTGCAAAAAAAAAAAAAAGCAAAACAAAACAAAACCAAAAATAGACAAAGCTTCGAGATGAGGTCTATGTTTTTAGCAAATTTTGTGACAAATTTGTGAATCAATAATTAATTTAAAAATAAATTTACAAAGAAATATTCCTGGTAAATGCTTATCTCCCTAAAGAAATTAGGTATCATTAAGGATATTGATACTCTGGGTAGATCATACTTTATTATGAGAACAATCCTCAGATCTCTGAGATCCCATGTACCCTCCCCCAAAGAATGTGAGTCTTAGCTGAATAAATCCCCCTTTTTTTTGTACCGACCCAGCCATGGGAAGTAGACTTATTTGCTGTGTGGTTCTCAGTCTCCTGGGACCAAGTGAGTCTTGTGCATAAGGGGAGAGTACTTCCTGGGTTTGCCAGGCCCCAGCCACAAGCCTTTCTGTGAGGCACTCCTTGTGTCCGATTTCTGATTCCATGTCCTTTCTCACTGCTGTGTGATTGTAGGAATTACCAAGGAAGAGTATGTCAAGAATGCAGCCACAGAAATAGAGAAGCTTCACACTGAGATATGACCTACCTAGGAAATAACAGTGTGGACTGATATTGACTAGCTGTAAGTTTGACACTAGAGCAAATGTATGGTTCAATCTATATTCACCCATTGGGTGGGTGCAAGACCTTCTGAATGGAGACAAAACAATTCCATGTAAACCCGTGGATGAATATCTCATCCACCTTGCTAATGAGCTTCCTCTTTTTTCACGGAAAGCAGAATCATGGAACTAATGCGGCCTGGTGCTCCGTAGCCTCGTCTGAAACAGAGGGGAGGAATCTGACTCATGAGAGCTTAAAGACCTGAGTACAGACGGCAGGGCTCCCATCAGTCAGGGCATTGTGAGACAACATAAAATAATTCTTCAAATTCCAATGACCCTGACCTTGAGACTTTGAAAACTTTCTGGACATGGTTATTTTAAACAAGAAAATCACTGTAGGCTGAACATCCAATTATCCAGAGTTAAGGCAAAGAGAAAAACTAAAAGGTATTTGGAGGCAAATTTTGAGCAGAAAAGTCACCAAAGAACCAGGACCATCATAATAGTATTTCGTAGTCTACAGAAATATTATGAAAAAATTGTAACAGGATGCAAATAAGGAATTGTATCATTATTCATGGAGGAACAAGTTTCCTTACTAAAAGGTAGAGGAGATGTATATATACCTATAAGATTTCTTCAAAAAGCGAACTAACAAATTCTCCCCCTTCTGAGACATTCAACTTTGTATATATTAAAATGATTCGTTCTTGCGGGGAAAGGGGTATGGCAGGTTAGCTCTGCAGCTCAAGCATTTGTCAAGGACAGTGATGTCACTGAGTGACTGGAAGCCCAAGTTCTATTTCCCCAAAACAAAACTAGAAGACATGAGATTCTGCCTTTCACCTGAAATGGCCACCAGGCTCTTCTGTGTGGCTCTTTGTCTCCTGCGGGCAGGTGAGTACAGGCGGGCTTCCTTCCCTGGAATTCCCAAGACCTCAACACAAGCCTTCCTCCCAAGATGACAGCATTAGTCTGTGTCACTCTCTATTACAGGACACATGGATGCTGGAATCACCCAGAGTCCAAGATACGAGATAGCGAGGACAGGAAAGGAGGTGACTCTGAGATGTCACCAGACAGAGAACTATGACTATATGTACTGGTATCGACAAGACCTGGGACATGGGCTGAGGCTGATCTATTATTCAATCAATATTGGCCGCACTGAAAAAGGAGAAGTCTCCGATGGGTACACTGTCCTTAGATCAAATATGGAGGATTTCCAACTCACACTGCTATCGGTTGCCTCCTCCCAGACATCTGTGTACTTCTGTGCCAACAGTTAACCCACAGCACCACACAGCTGCCTCCTCTTTGCACATAAAGCGTAGTTAGACTGAGCTGCCCTAGACTCACGAGGCCTGGTCCGAGCCCCAAAAAGGCCCTGCCTCTGGTGGAGCCACGGAACTCTTGCCAGCATGGGAGCCTTACGACAGTGGGCAATATGACCCTCAGGGTTGAAGTCCATCCCTACACCAGTCTCAGCCTGACTGGACATCACCGCAACATCCTTAGCTTGCTGGTTCTCTCTTCTGCTGGCCTCTCTTTCCACTCGCAGAAGGAAAATGCATCTTTAGCTGAGATACATGAAGATTCCCTTGATAATCTCAAAGCCCCCACATTCTTCTCTGCCTTCTGGGTTTCAGTGACTTCTTTACTCCTTACTCCTTTCCCCAGGCTCTTCTACCCTTCAACTTACAAGTCATAGACCATCACTCATACGGTCTCTGCTCCTGGCTGCCTTTCTTCTGTGAGGTAATAGCGCTGCAAGGTCCTGTACTGTTTGCCCCTCCCCCCGTCTCTCCACCATCACCCTGCCCAGTCTCCCCGGCTCTCTCTGCCCCAGCCACACTCACACACATTCAGTTATTTCCTTGTATGCGCCATGTTCTTTTCTTCCCTTGGAATCTTTTTTTACAGGCTATTTCTTCACTAAACATATGCCCCTCCCTCTTAGTTCTGGAACTCTACTTCATCCCTCATATGAAAATCTATTTCAGGTCTACTTTTAATTATGAAAAGTAAAACTTAAACTTTACCAGAATAAATTAAGAAAACTATTTTTAAGCATTTATTTGAGGAAGGATTTTTTTTTTTTAAGTGGAGACACAGAAGAACACAGACCACAAAGAAAACTGTAATTCCGGTTGCATGAAACTCTTCTACGTCAAAACACACCATAAAAATGAAAAGGAAAAGACACGAGGAGTGCAAACCAATGATAAAGAATCGGTGTGACAGACGCCATTCCTGCCCACCAAATCCCCATGGCTGCTTCGCAATTCCCAGCGTCATTTTCAGTTATGGAGTTGGGAACCTACAACCAAGTTCTGAACAATGGGAAGTGTGTAAAAATTATTTAAGTCAATTCCAAGCCTTGCCTTTTAAATTATCCTGTGGCACTGTGTTGGGGGTCCCCAAGTATACGCCCACGTTTGGAGATTCACTGAAAGGATTCACGGGAGATGCATCTAGTTGTAGTCAGGGCTAAGAGTTATTAGTGATACAGTAACTATTCAGTGGCAGATCACAAGGGGAAAAGACGCAAGTGGAGTCTGAAGGAATCCACAGGCAGGCGTCTTTATATAAGCTCTCCTCCTCCGTGGAGGGGTCACACAGAGCTCACACTTCCCCCAGCGGCCAAAAGGCAGCAACATGGGTATGGTGTTTCTGCCACGGGAGCCCCTTAGGGACTTAATGGCCAAGTTTTTATTGGGGGCTGTTCATATGGGCACTCACTGCCCACTACATACTAAAAATGTAGTTTCCCAGAAGGAAATCTGGTGTTCAGCATAAACTATGTGTTTGCATGAACAGTCTAGGCAAAGTGAACCATCCTTCTTAGTTGGGAAAAGTTGGTATCGGCACAGATAACTTTACCAGCCAAGTCCCCAGATGGCAGCCAATGGCCCATCTTGCAAGCAGCCTTTCTGAGCACAACAGTCTCACGCTGTGTTAACTGCTTTCTGTGCAGACACCCTTCAACTCTCTTTCCCATGCTGTGATGAACTCGGAATGTACAAGTTATAGATTGCTGAATTATAATATGGAAGCAGCCTGGCTCACTGGATCGTAATTTGGTGGACAACCTCTGAAGAAAGCTGTTCACACCACATTGTGCTCTGTGGTCACAAGAAATCTGTGGTCACTGGTTAAACCACTGAGATTTTAGAATCTGTTTTATTTTCTGCAGCATAGCTGACCTTGTCTAATGGGATCCAGAAGGAATAAAGAATTCTCATTGCTTAATAAGAAAGAAAACCCAATAAAAATGGCAATATTTAATCTAGGTGATTCACATCAGAGTAAACATGAATTACCACTAAACATGTGGATAGATCCTCAAGCTTACTTAGAATCAAAGTATTGTATACAGAAATAAGTTATGACTTCAAACTTACAAGACTGGAAAATTTTCACCTCTCTCTCCTATCAGGCCCTAGTAACCTCTAATCTAGTTTCTGTCTGCATGAATTTGCTCCGTAGAAACCCCATATTCTTCCTTTCGTGTCTGGCTTTTTTTCACTGAGCATAATGCTTTCCAGGTTCATCCATGTTGTAGCCTGGATCAGAACTTCATTCCTTTTTATGGCCAAATAATATCCCATTGTATGGATAGACCGCATTTGTATGTCCATTCATCAGTCGATGGACATTTGAGATGTTTTCATATTTTGGCTCTTGTGAATAATTCTGCAATGAGCATTGGCCTACAAGTATCTGAGTTCCTGTTTTCGATTCTTTGGGGCATATACCTAGAGGTGGAATTGCTGGGTCATGTGGTAATTCTATGTTTAATTTTTTTTTTAAGATTTTATTTATTTATTTGACAGAGAGAGACACAGCGAGAGAGGGAACACAAGCAGGGGGAGTGGGAGAGGGAGAAGCAGGCCTCCTGCAGAGCAGGGAGCCTGATGGGGGGCTCGATCCCAGGACCCCGGGACCATGACCTGAGCCGAAGGCAGACGCTTAACGACTGAGCCACCCAGGCGCCCCTCTATGTTTAATTTTTTGAGGCACTGTGAAGCTGTTTTTCTCAGCAGCTGTACTATTTTACATTACATCTGCAATATAGAAGGGTTCCAATTTCTCTACATCCTCACCAACACTTTTTTTCCTCCTCCTCCTCCTCCCTGTATAGCGTCCTAGTTAAATGTGAAGTAGAACCTCACTGTGGTTTTGATTTGCATTTCCTTAATGACTGGTGGTGGTAAGCATCTTTTCATGCACTTATTGGCCATTTGTAAATCTTCTTTGGAAGTAATGTCTTTTTTGTCTGGTCGTCTTTCAGAGTTTCTCTTTGTCTTTATATTTTAGTAGTGTTACTGTGATGAGGCTCAATGAGATTGAGGATGAAGTTCATTTGGGAGATTGGTTGCTTGTAATGTTTTCAGTGCATGTCGTACTCCTGAAACCTTTGTAATATACTATAGAAGAGACAAATGAGTGAATTCACCAATATTGTGGGGAACCAGGATTCCTACTAACAGAAGGGAAGTATAATAATAAAAAACAAAACAGGGAAAGATGAGGAAGAAATTTGTTTTGATTTGAATTGGATGTATCAGTATGAACTTATAATTTAAAGATGGTGTAGTTCCTAATTCTATCCATGGAAAGGTCTAGGAAACAATTAAAAAACCAACTAATTGTTTTATTTTCCTTGTAGGTGGTGCTTCCAGTACCAATGAGCAATCCCATTGCAGAGTATTTGATTTCTAAAGGTTAGTCCTCAATAGAAGGGACAGGGCAAACATTACTTCTTCCAGATCCAGGGCAGAGACAGTACTAGGAGCATTATCTACACATCATCTACAGTGTATACTTACCAAGATATTTAACTTGTAATAATGCAGAAATTCTGACTGTGGGCCATTTAACTGGTCAGCAGGCCTGGGCTCTTCAAAAAATCAAAGTCATGAAAATCATTATAGAAAAGTTGATGACGGGGATGCCTATTTTATTTATTTTTTATTTTATTTTATTATGTTATGTTAGTCACCATATATTACATCATTAGTTTTTGATGTAGTTAGTGTTCCATGATTCATTGTTTGCATATAACACCCAGTGCTCCATTCAATACGTGCCCTCCTTAATACCCATCACCGGGCTAACCTGTCCCCCCACCACCCTCCCCTCTAGAACCCTCGGTTTATTTCTCGGAGTCCAAAGTCTCTCATGGGGAGATGCCTTTTTAAAAGTGACTAAAGAGACCTGACAACCAAGTTGATCAACAACATGATCTTTGATTTTGTCCCAGAGGAGAAAAAGTCAAAATCTAGAAGGGACACTTTTAGGACAGCTGGAGGAAGTTGAATGTGAATTATATATTAGATAATAATATTGTTTTGATTATAATGCTGGCATTTGTGATTATGTACGAGAATGTCCTCTTTTTATAGGAGAGACCAACTGAATTATTAAGGATAAAATGTTCCAGAAGTTAAAGGTAAAATGTATACGAAGAGATAAAGCAAATGTTACAAAATGTCAGCAATTGGTTTACAGATGTACAATTTATTATTCTGTTCATTTTACCATTCTTTCAGCTTTCCCATAGGTGAAAAGTTGAAGGAAAAAATCTTAAGAACCCACAATATTGGCATTATTTCAGTGTGATGGTGGTATTTATTATATTCATTTTTAATCTCTTAGATATTCTATAGTTACCATGAAATAAGTGTATAGGAGAAGACCTCTTGCAGCTCTATAGTGTATTTTCCGCACAGGAGACAGGGTAAGATTGAAAAGACATCCCAAAAGACAAGACAATTCATAGCTTGAAGACAAAACAGCTCTATATCTCTGAGACGAGCACAAAGTTTAACCAGCAGTGAATGCCAAGAAGCCTTTCAGCAAATGTATAGGACCATCTTCTCTGCGTCAAGAGAGTTGGAACATCCTAAAGGTTAGTAAAAAACTCACAAGGTAGGAAGTTGACTTGACTGTAAACAGAAGAAAACAAGTGTGTCCCCAAGTTGTGGTTGAACAGCGTACATCTGCCTAATGAGGAGGAGACAAGAGGATCAGATGGAGCTGAGAGGATTTATCCTCACAAGCTCTGTCCCTCACAAGCTCTGTCCCTCACAAGCACGGTCCCTCATGAGTGCTGTCGCTCATGAAAACTATCCCCTCACTAGCAGTGTCCTTCATGAACACTGTCCCTCACAAGCACTGTCCTTCATGAGCACTGCCCCTCATGAGCTCTAATACTAGCCTGATTCTAATGAGGCGGTGTAGATGGTCATGGATTTCATCAGCTGGGCTGCCCAGGAGGCAAGCGAGGCCTGGGAATACATGGGGAGTGCCTTTCCTGGGACTGGCAGGCCTCAATTTCAAGTATGTAGCCTGATAGGCCCCTTTGGCAGCTGCCCAGTCTCCATCCACCTGAATGCTGTTGTCACTCGGCACCTTTAACCCCTGGTCACAGGTCAGAATAAGTAGTGACATCTTGATATGAAGAAACCTCTCCATATTGGAGTTATTAACTGGTGCCAACTAAGTTGGGTGCAGATCAACTGCTTTTTTACTCGATGAGAGAGAAATTTATGAGGGAAACAGGTGGTTCTGGTAATTCTCCATCTCTGGGTCTTCACTTGATAACCTTGACATGTAAGCCCTAAGTTTTTGAGACTCAGAATATATCTGAGCACATGGCTATACTGTTCCCACCTCTCTGGACACACATTTTCTCATTTTGTTCCTTCATACCAACTAGCAGGACTTTCTCCAATCCTCTCGCCCTTCCCAGCTCACCACCAGACAAGGGAAGGAAGTGTGTTTATAGATAATGTTGCCTTGTTTAAAAAGAAAAAGAAGAAGAAGGAGAAGAAGAAGAAGAAGAAGAAAGCCAGATACTAACCACTGAATTCAGTTATAAGTTACTCTAGAAGTTTTTTAAGATTCCAGAAGGTCTGTTCTATTTTGTATTTATTGTTATTGTATCCACTCTGGTATTTTCAGGGATTAGAGAGTTTTCCAGCCTTCCCAGATAAGATTGAAGATGCTACATTGATGAACTAGATGTACAGGAAGCCCCATGATGAAAACCTTGGTACATAAGGCAGCGTGGAGATTGGGGCAAGCAAGGAGGAAACTAGTCTTTGAACTTCAGATGGAATAAAAGCTTCCACCTTAATCTGCACTCAGGGATCATTTTATCCCTTTACCTTTGAGTGTGTCACTTTGTTCCATGTGCTTCTAGGATAATGCTGTAGCAATTTCCCCAGCCTCCATCCTGTCTAAGCTCGTGTGACTGGGAGAACGGAGAGCCTGGTGAAAGAAAAGTGTCCAGAGAGAAGGATGATTCCAGAAAATACAAAGAGGTTATGATGTTATAGTTCACATGTGAGTTGTCTTTGATACATCTAAGTGGAAACATCCAGCAGAATTAGAAGGTGGTGGGAAATGTAGAGACGTGGTGGTCAATCCCATCACTCACACCCTGGAACAATGCGTGAAGACACTTGGATGAACGTACACACAGTCTACAGATATGTTAAATAACCTTCTAGATATGGTTTAGTTTATAACACTTGGTTTCTAAGTCTGTGGCCATTTGCAGAGACACTCATGTCACGACAGGAACTGCTTCCTGGGGACAACAGGGATGCCCATTCTCCTCTGCTCATGTTCACAAGGACTCTGACCTGGTGAACCTCCCATTCCTGTCCTGACCCTGCCCTGGGCACCAGGCTCCTCCGCTGAGTTGCCTTCTGTCGTCTGGAGGGTGGGTGAGTCCTTAGAACACTAAGATCTCTCTGCATTTTATCTTTCCAGTGATTACTCCATTCTTTTTTTTTTCCACTTTCAAATTCTTTTCTCCCCACAGAACTCATAGAAGGTGGAGCCACCCAGGCTCCCAGACATAAGATCACAGAAAAAAACAGGCCGTGGCTTTTTGTGGTGTGATCCTATTTCTGGACACAGAACCCTTTCCTGGTATCAACAGACCTGGGACAGGGCCTGGAGCTTCTGATTCCATTTGAGGATGAGGCCATATTAGATGATTCACAGCTGCCTCAGAATTGATTTTCTGCAGAGAGGCCCAAAGGAGTAGACTCTACTCTCAAGATCTAGCCTGCTGAGCTGGGGACTCGGTTTTGTATTTCTGTGCCAGCAACTAACTTAGCCACAGCATCACAGAAGCACTTCCTTTCTGTGCACAAAACATTATGATTCTCCTTTCTAGTCAGCTCACAGAAGCTCTAAATGGAGGCCTTACCTTATCCTTCATTATGCGAGGGATAGAAGTGGGCTTGCAGAGATAAGCTATGATCCCTATAAAGGGAAGACAGGAGGGCCGAAAATGTTGTTTGAAAATAATTATGACTCAGGTTTAGAAGCACTTCTTGGTGATAACTCAAGGATCCCAAAATGGAAGTGACTAGTCATACACTCAGGCCCCAGGGGCCAGTGATGGCTGTTCCCCTATGAAAGTACGCGATCACAAAACATGTGCAATAAACTCTAATAATACAGATGGCAGATCTTTGAGAGTAGCTAACAGCAGGCTCTCCCTCTGTGGTTCTTACCACTGTCTAAATTATTCGAATTGCTCTCCAGCTTGCTGTGGGAAGTTTTCTGCATCAAAGTCTCAACACAGTATGTGCTTGGAGAACATTTTTTTCCTGTTCTCCTGGTGTTGTTGATGATGATGGTGATGATAATTGCAGCTGTATTCTTCAGCCCTTTTCCGACTTCAAAGGAATACACACCAATGGATATCCTGGCAACCGGTCCCAAATCTTAGCTCAAAATGAATTCTTTCTCCAGAGTGATCTAACTCTTCAAAGTAACCAACACAGTTCAGCACTGTGCCCCGGGCTTGAGCCAGCTAGTTCAGAGACTTTGAGGGCGTCTCCAGCTGGCTGCCTTAGCACATCAAAATAACTCCCTCCTGCATTAAATATTCCTTAGTAAGAACTTCTGAAACAACCAGTTGCCCCCGATCCACTTATGCCCTCCAATTAACTCTTCAATTAACACTCTTTGTGTTGAGATCCATATCCTCCACTATAAATTCTGTCGGATTCTCTAAGATAGTAGTGGCCGTCGATCTGAACCATTGGTTAGAACTGTTTAGTAAGCAGCTTCCTGAGATTTCCCTCAAAACACTGTTACTGCCCCTCAGCCCCTGTGGTTTTATTTCCTTCCTTATCCAACCAAGAGGCAAGTCATAATTTATGTCCATTTATCTGGTGCACAGCTCTGCCCGTATCTTCATCCAGTTTACTCGTCTGACAACTTCAGTCATTGATGAATACAACTATCCACCATCTCTGTGCCAGAATTTTTATTTGGTTCTTTTTCCAGTCTGCTGATATATATATCTCCAGTAAATTAACATACCATGTTATATTAGTTTCACGTGTACAATACAGTGATTCAACAATTCTACACATTACTCAGTGCTCATCATGATAAGTGCGCTCTTCATCCCCGTCACCTATTTCCCCCATCGCCCCACCCACCTCCCTTCTGGTGACCATCAGTTTGTTCTCCATATTTGAGACTCTGTTTTTTTGTTTGTCTCTTTTTTTTCTTTGTTCATTTGCTATATTTTATAGTTACGCAGCCTAATAACATTTTCCAGGATTGTCTTTTATCTCTTCATAGATAGGAAACATAGTTGTTTCAGAGTCTGTCTGAATATTTTCACATCTGACATCTTTGTGGGGCTATTTTTGTCGATTTTCTTTTTCTGCACCTTCTCAGTCATGATGTTTGTATTTTCATGGTGTTTGTATTTTTCCTTATGAATCCAATTATCTTTGGCTTTGTGCCAGACACTAGATTTGTAGAAATAAATTTTTGCTGGGATGGATAGATCTGCCTCCAGAGAGAATTTCATTTTCCTTTGCCAAGTGCATGAGGGTATAAACAACCTGGGGCTACCTGAATCAGAATTCAAGGCTTGAGGTGGCCCGGATCACCTAGAGAACAGATTTATCTCTATCTCATCTTTACTTTGTTAATTCATGTACATTTGGTACATTCTGGACTTTGATTTTTGTCCCCCTGGCCAGTGAGTCAGTCTCGTGAGCACCGAGTCAGGGTAGGCAAATGCCCCCAAAGGCAAAAAAAGACTGTTATGCTGTCGTCTCCAGCCACTCACCTTCTCCAAGATTCCAGCCTTGTGTCTCCCACTATATTTTTGAGACATTAATTAACTGAGGTTTTTGATGTTGTTATTTTACCCAACTATTTGGGGAACAAGAGAAGGATTGATTTGAGAGCTCTTATTTGTAATTCTAGGGACTGAGGTCAAGGAATTTTATTTAGAATTTTATTTTATTTTTTTTTAAAGATTTTATTTATTTATTTGACAGACAGAGACATAGCGAGAGAGGGAACACAAGCAGGGGGAGTGGGAGAGGGAGAAGCAGGCTTCCCGCAGAGCAGGGAGCCCGATGCGGGGCTCGATCTCAGGACCCTGGGATCATGACCTGAGCCGAAGGCAGACGCTTAACGACTGAGCCACCCAGGCGCCCCTTATTTAGAATTTTAAATCAAAATGCATTAATAGTAGATTCTTAGTCTATAATTTCTTTGTATTTAACTTAAATGGCATAGAGATGTTATACTTAAACTTTAATTTCAACTAGAGAATTTTTTAAAAATGTAAAGGGTATTTATAATCAAATTGAGACATTTGTTTTTTGTCATTTTATTATTAGAGTATTTATCATTGGAGTATTATTGGAGTACTTTTATGTTCTTTTTTACTTTTATCCCATAACCTCTGACATGTCATTGGACCGTGTGGCAGGAAAGGAAATAGAAAGAGGAGTGAATATTTAGACTTGAGCAGAGAACACAGAATGGACTTGGATTTAATTGCTGTACTGTCATGATGCATTTGAGCTGGTTTTTCATGAGTACACCCAAGGAGCAGTGGTTGGAATTGGGAAAATATCTAACAAGTGGCTCCATCTTCCCCACTTAAACCCAGTCTCCTGAGAAATCACTTTATTCCACATTCCCCATTTTGGGAGACTTCCCTAAAGTAATACTCCTGTTCTTTTTTTAAGATTTTATTTTCTTATTTGAGAGAGAGAGAGAGAACAAGCAGAGGGGACGGGCAGAGGGAGAGGGAGACGGGCAGAGGGAGAGGGAGCTTGATCCCAGGACCCAGGGATCAGGACCTGAGCTGAAGGCAGACCCTTAATTAACAAACTGAGCCACCCAGGTGGCCCACTAATACTTCTGTTCTAATCTTCCCATTCCTTATCGACTTTTCTATATGGGAAGGGAAATAAGTGATCTCATTTAATTTCTTCATCTTTCTTTAGTCTCTCTTCATCTTTGTGCCTTCCTCCTGGTACCTAGAGAAGAGATCGATTCCTTGGTGTTTTCTCAACATCAACTAAGATTAGTGGAGAACTTTCTTTTTCATACAAGGTAGACTGCAGTTTGGAGGAGAGAGAAAATGAGTTAAATTCTGACTCAGTATAGTGTTAGCCAGACCAGGGGGTTTCACATCTGAGCCCCATTATTTACCATTATTTTGGTATTTACCAGTATCATCAAAAAGGACATTATCATGTCCACCTGTATGGCTCCAATGTCTAACTATCGGTTCCATCTTAGGCCACAATAAGACAATATTAGCTGTTGACCCTCTAATACTAACAAATCATACACCCACACCCCTTGTACTCAATGAAACAAAGCTCAACTCCCCTTCTGTTCTGACAAGAGAACACATCGGTGCTGTTTCTTCCCATTGGCCACTAGGAGGCACTGTAGCTTCGCTGTCATCTAGAGTCCAGAGGGGCTGAACAAGTCCCCTGGAAGGAGAGGGCTTAAGGGTTAAACCATGGGGCATGGATCTAACTGGGGTTAAAATCAAGGTGTCAGCAGGGTCCTAGGGGCTCTAAGGACACTGTTTTCTTGCCTTTTTCAACCTCTAGGCCACCACCATTCCTTGGCTCATAGACCCCTTCCATCTTCCAAGCCGGCAATGACCGGTCGAGTCTGTTCTTGTGCTGTATCACTCTGACTCTGACTCTTCTTCCTCCTTCTTCCACATGTTAGGACCCTTGGGATTATATTGGTCCCACCTTTAAATTTCAGTATACACTCCCTATATTAAGGTCTGCTGATCAGCAGCCTTAATTCCATTTGGAACTTTCATTCCCCCTTGTTATGTAATATAACACACCCACAATTCCAGGGATGGGACATGGACATCTTTGGGGAGCCGTCATTCTGTCTACCACACCTAGGTACATGGTAACAAGGAAAGAGCGAACAATGATCTTTTTGGAAACAGAAAAATGGCCAGAGATTTACATTCTGGATCCAATAGAAACCAATAGATAAACAGGTACCTCAGGTAACATAATCCAGTCCGAAAAATATCTGCTTTTTGAAATTAGCATGTGTCGGGGCGCCTGGGTGGCTCAGTGGGTTAAGCATCTGCTTCAGCTCAGGTCATGATCCCAGGGTCCTGGGATTGAGCCCCGTGTCTGGCTCCTTGCTCAGCGGGGAGTCTGCTTCTCCCTCTGGCCCTCCTTGCTCGTGCTTTCTCTCTCTCTCATGTGCTCTCTCTCTCAAATAAATAAAATCTTAAAAATATTATAATAAAATTAGCATGTGGTCCTTAGATTCAGAGGACTCAACAGTACGTCTCTATGCTAACCACAAAATACAGACTTGAACTGGTCCTTCTTCTTGATTAACAACTTAACTGACCAACCCAAAAAACAGGCTTCTCTCTGCTCTCCATAACCTTTACCATGAGCCGAAGAGGGTTTGTGGCATCAGACCCCTTTTAGAGGGAAAGGCTCAGTGTTATTGATTTAAAAACAATGAGCTTTTCTAGGAGTAAGAATATATTTAAATCAACTCTATTTGCAAGTCTTCAAGAATGAGAAAATCCTCCACTTATTTCATGGTGGGGGTAGAGAAGTGTGGAAGATCCTATCCTATGGGCTTTGAGAATTTAATAGAGCTCAAGGATAAATAAACTCAGAAAGGTTTTTCTCTGCAAGTAAGAGCTTTCAGATTGAATCAGTTCTCATCAAGCCCCTGGAGCCCTAACAATGCAGTTGGTGTTCTTGTTTTTCCTGGAGTGCTCAGAGCCTAACTCCTAACTAACTGATGGATGGTTTTGAGCATGTGTATATGACCAGGAGCCTTAAGCCACTAGTGAGGGGAGTATGAGAGCTTGCAGAGAAGCTGGCTTGCAGGGAGACAATGAAGTTATCTGCAAATACTTGGAGTTTAGGCTCTGGTTGCATAAGTCTGTATCCCAGGGCAGCTGTAACTGGGTTCAGTTGTGCCTGATTCATCTCTCAGAGACGCAGCCTCCTCTGCAGGGAGCTCCTGAGTTGGGGGTGGCGACTTATTTAGTGATGTCACTGACAGACACATCTCGTGGAGATATATTGTCCCCAAACTCGAAACTCTGCTCATGCTCACAAGGGCCCTGGTCTGGGCTGTTCCACATCTGCCTTCACCTTGCGATGGGCACCCCGGCCCTCTGTCTCTTAGGGGTCCTTTGTCTCCTAGGGGTAAGTGAGTCCCCAGAATATGTAACATTCTCATTCTGGGTTTCCCTGTTGTGACTCCAATATTTTTCTTATTCTGTCCCCAGATTCTGTCCCCTTCCACAGAGTTTACAGATGCTGGAGTCATCCAGACACCCAGGCACAAGGTGACAAAGATGGGACAAGAAGTAAACCTGACCTGCAAGGCTATTTCTGGTCACACAGCCCTTTTCTGGTACAGTCAGACCTCAGGGCAGGGACCGGAGCTGCTGATCTACTTCAGCAATCAAGCCCGTGTAGATGAGTCGGGGATGCAGAAACGGTTCTCAGCAGAGATGTCTGACGAATCATCCTCCACGCTGACGATCAAGCCCACAGAACCCAAGGACTCAGCCACGTACCTGTGTGCCAGCAGTGTAGACACAGTGCTGCCGAGTCACCCGCTCCCAGTGCAGAAACCCTCAAGCTTCCCCTTCTGCCTCCAGCCCCCAGCTGTCCTCTGCAGTCTTTCGAAGCTTCTCCGCTGTCAGCACAGGGATGTGGGTCTGGTGTTCTTCATGTCTCTGGGGAAGGCAAGAACAGATACTTCTCAGTATCACAGTAGAAAACTTTTGGTAGGAAGACAATAGGAGGTTGGTTTTGGCATTCCTCACAGAGGGTGACTGAGTCCAAGACTGAGGGTGAATGTCACCCACTGGGCTTTCAAGTGATTAAGTAAACTCAAAACCATGCCTCACGTAGCCTGGGTTTTCTCAAGTTAGTGGTCTTTGCTCCCTTCTGCCTACGCCTTCATCAAAATGGTTAAGTGGGCGTGGTTGTCTCCACAGACCCACCCAGCCCTTCCCATTTCTTCCAACCCTTCTCGTTCTCTGTTTTCCAAACAGTCTTCCTTAATTGTAGCAAAATTATTTTCCACCCTCTCATTTTTTTAACTTTTCATTTAAAAATCACTATAGATTCACCGGAAGTTGCCCAGTAGAACAAATGGGTCTAGTCACCCGTCATCTGGTTTCCACCCACGGCCATATCTTACATAATCATACTCAAGTTATCAAGACCATGAAATTGACATTGGCCACGAGTGTGGAAGCAGGTCTACATTATTTCTGTCACACGTATAGGTTCACACAGCCTCTACCACAGTCAAGATGCAGAGCTGTTGCAACACCCAAAATCTCCCTTTATAATGTCACACGCACACACACACCACCCCAACCCCTGGGAACCACTGATCTACTCTCTATATCTATAATGTTGTCATTTTGAGACTGTTATGAATGGAATCATATACTAGGTGAGCTCTTGAGATGGGCTTGTTCTCCTCAGCATATTGCCCTTGAGATTCAGCCAAGTTGCTGCATTTATCCATAGTTCATTTCTTTTATCGCTGAGTTGTGTTTCACGGCATGGATGTACCAGAGTCCGTTTAGCCATTCACCTCCGGTGGGACATTTTGGTTGTTTCTAGTTTTTGACTATGACAAATAAAGCTTCTATATATAAACATTTATGCTCAGGGTTCTGGATGAACATAAGTTCTCATTTCTCTGGGATACATTTATGCACAGGAGTGAGATTGCTGGGTTACCTGGTGAGTGTGTTCTTACCTTTGAAATACAGAGTGGCTGTATCATTGGACGCTCCTAGAGATTGTTTGTTTATGAGAGAGATCATGTGCGCATGTGCATGAGTTGGGGAGGGGCAGAGGGAGAAGGAGAAACAGATTCCCAGCTGAGCAGGGAGCCCAACATGGTGCTTGATCCCAGGACCTTGAGATCATGACCAGAGCTTAAGGCAGACGCCCCGAATTCATTTTTTAATGTAAATTCGATTTACGTGTAACATTCCACTTTATTATTTCCACGACACACATGCAGAGAACTAAAAGAATAGAAAGCGAACATGATAGACCCAGATACTCTTTTCTTTGGATGTTTCTGTACTCTTCTCTTGAGAAATATTTGAATTCTTTCTATCCTTACCCACCTGGGGGTCTGCCCCTTCAATCTGCTCCTCACTGGTTGCTGCTGTCTAATGCTGTTTCAGCTGTTCAGAAAGCTATGAATCCACGGCCAGGTGCCTAATTCATAAAAACACAGAGTTCCCAAATGATGTCTCCCCCGGTGTACTTCATTCGACCAGTTCTGAATGCACACCCTGACTTCTCTGGGCATGTCCTTGTTGGATCCAGGACCACAAACTCTTCTCTGGATTTTGCCTGAAACTCATAGACATTACCTTGCATTTCATCCTGGTTGTGGTAATTCTCAAATTCCACAGTCTTATTTTTCACAGCTATTCCAATGGCAGCCCATATACACGTAAGATTGTTAATATAGTCAGCAATGCTTTGGTGGCATTTGGCTCTAAGAGGTCTGTGTTTTAAGTTTCACTGGAAATTCAAGATCATGTGAATACTGTCCTATGAACCCAAATCCACGGTCATAATCCTAGATTTGCAGTTCCCAGATCCTGACTTCCCAGTAGAAATGGAGTGGTAGGGAATTTAGTTCCTCTTACCGGCATTAAGTGGTGGTATTTTGGGTTTCTGTGAGTCACCCTCATGGGCACCGGCATCCTTTTTGCTTTTCGTTATTGCTTCTCAAGCATTTCTCATCTCTCTTACCTTAAAACCCCCAACATCTTAGGTGGCTTGCAACACCTAGATGATACTGGGCTTCTCAGTTTTTTCATTTGCTCACTTCAATGATCATTTCCTCCGTGTATCTCAGATACTCACATCCACTCTTTATATTCTAGACCTGTAATCACAAATAATTTGAACCACCTCCAAAATCGCTCTCTCAAGCACCCTTTTCTCTACCATTACCTCCTCTCCTTCCATCCCTGGGACTGCCCTGCAGCAACTCTTCAACCCCATTAGGAACTGTAATATTTTACACTTTACTTTTCTTCTTCTCCTTCTACTGTATTAACACTCTTCCTACCTGGGGTGGGGGGTGAGGTCTACTCTCTGCCTCTTTGAGTGGCACAAAGAATCCAAAAAGCTCCTGACTCTCACCAAGCAGCCTTACAATCATAGACCGTGTCTTGAGGTCCATAAGGCCATCTGAGCATAGGAGGCCTGTAAACTTTTCTTTTATTAAAAGAATTGGTGTTTTTTATTGCTTGTTAGTTTCATCCATCAATCATAGCTGAAGGTTTTTTGTTTTTTGTTTTTTTAAGTAGGCTCCATGCTGGTTGAGTTCAATGCAGGGCTTGAGCTCACAACCCTGAGATCAAGACCTGAGCTGGGATCAAAAGTCAGATGCTTAACCCACTGAGCCACCCAGGTGCCCCCAATCATAGTTAAGCTTTTGATGACTACAAAAGCACCAAGAAAAAAAAAATGTTCCTAGAATGTATGATCTGATCTCATTTATGGGTATTGTGCTTCATTTCATAGGCATGAAAAAGTTAGAAGAAAACCAAATATGTATATTTATTTATTTATTTTGTAGGGATGATCAAGATAAACTGTCAAGGGGAACATAATTTGTATAGTATATAAAGTTATTTAAGAAAAATTAAATCAGTAGGGGCTCCTGGGTGGCTCAGCCGGTTTAGCATCCAACTCTTGATTTCAGCTCAGGTCATGATCTCAGGATCGTGAGACTGAGCCCCTGCGTGGGGCTCTCCATTCAATTGGGAGTCTACTTGGGATTCTCTATCTCTCCCTCTCTCTCTCTTTCCCTCTCCCAACTCATGTGTGCACTCTCTCTCTCAAATAAAGAAACAAATAAAAAAAAGAAAAGAAAAATTAAATCAGTAAAGTCCTTATTTAAGTTTATATACACTTGCATATGTTTGTTCTAGGAAGGAGGAAGTTGTAAAATGTTCCTCTGATTATTTAGGACGAAGCTACAGAGGAAGAACGGGAAGAAGATAATTACCCTTGTCTTAGTTCATTTTTCTTTCTAAATTTGAAACACTCCTCACCTCCTACACAATATATAGGTAATCCAAAAAGTAAAAGAAATTCACCAGTTAGGAGAGAAAAGAGAATTTATAGGCAGAACAAGGAAGAGCCAATGCTATGGGGACCTACCAGGTTTCAGACCAAATCTAGGCCTCACAGTTGAGGCTGGCTTTTCAGTGCCGATATGATAGACATGACACAGGACCTATGATGACATTTCCTGCATTCATCCTGGAGCATCCAAATGGTCACAGACTTTATAGACTAAACGTTATTACAACACAAAGACCCTGAAATGCAGTTAGAAAACTGAGTATTTGGTCAGGCCTTTAAGTGCTAGATAAAAGGGAAAAGTTAACAGAGAGAATCTGAAATTCCAGACTGAGTCTTATATGTTTGTGGAATAAAATATTACCCTGCCTGTGTGAAATGGAAACCATATGCTCAGAAACTGACCAAAAGGTCTATAACCATTGAAACTCTTGGGGACCCAGCAGGAAGAAATTCATTATGGCCCTGAGAGTAGACTTCTGCTTTTACCCAAGATGGATTAACATGGGTCGGATTTAACCTCCCGCTTGAAACAGCTAAAACAAATAAACATAATACATGCAACAACAGTTTTCAAAACATTATGAATCAGGCAACAAGAGATGGCGACCCCTAAGAGATGGGAAACAACCAGGCTGAGCACCATCTACCTCAAGACCTAGAGGGGGGCCACGATGTGGCCTAGGAGGGGAAACCCAGGAGGAGCCTGGTAGGCTCCCTGAGTTCAGAGTCTGAGTTGAAAATACAGGGACCATAGGAGAGATGCTTCTAGACACTTTTCTATTGGCCACAAGGAGGCATTATGGTGTCACTGATAACGGAGAGTTGTAGAGAATGTCCTTGATACTCTCTGAAGTGTGGATATAAATAGAGGAATTGCAGGGCTTGACTTCTGTATTAAGGTGGGGATAGTCTGCAGCCATCAGTCATCCATCCGTGATGCAGACAGCAACACACAAAGACATCTCAACAGGTTTATAAATGATAGTTTAGCAAAAGCTCTTCCTGTGTTGAGGAACCTCTGACCTGCTTTGTAGGGTGTAAGAAATGAGGAGTGAGACAGAGAGGCCCAAATGAGCCTGGGGCAGATATAGGAAGAGGGGCAATATGGGGCAGCACCACCTCCACTCCACACGTGATCTGGCCCAGCCCGGGTTCTGCTGCCAAGCCGGAAGCTGTGTGTAATATCACAACAAGGAGTGACCCTTGCCTTGGTGAAGCCAACAGCAGACGGTCATCACAGGCAGATCTACCCGTCAGGGACCGGGGACTCTGCACGCCCATCTCTCCACCCACAGATCAGAGTCTGGGGCAGGCCGACGCCCCGTTCCTGTTGTGGTTCTGCCATGGCTCCCAGGCTGCTCCACTGTGTGGCCTTTTGTCTCCTTGGAGCAGGTGAGTCCTGGTCAGAAAGGAAGTCTTTTGACTAAAGCTATCTTGTCCTCAGTTTTGTACCTTTCTTTTATGGCAGCCATAGCAGTCTCCTTCTTGACTCTGTCTCTATGTTTTCTTTCTCTCTCTGCAGGTCACATGGGTGCCATGGTCATCCAGAGCCCAAGATACCAGGTTACGAGGGTGGGAAAACCAGTGAATTTGAGCTGTTCTCAGAATCTGAATCATGACAGCATGTACTGGTACCAACAGAAGCTGAGCCAAGCCCCAAAGTTACTGCTCTACTACTATAATAAAGTCCTTAACAGAGAAGCAGACACCTCTGATAACTTCCAATCCAGCCTGCCCAACACTTCTTTCTGTTCTCTCAACATCCAGTCGCCAGGCTTGGGGGACTCAGCAGTGTATCTCTGCGCCAGCAGTAAAGACACAGAGCTGCACTGTTACCTCTCCCCTGTGCATAAACCTCTCTGTTTCCTGGATCCAAGAGCCTCCTCTAGACCATCCCACCTGCCCATCCTACGACAATAGTAAGAAGCGGGTTTATGACTCTCATCACCTTGTTTGTAGACAGAAGCCGGGCAGAAACCTACGAAAACCACTGACAGTTAGGCCAAGAGTGGAAAAGTGGTTACACTCACTCAGCGTTCGGTTTGTGGTATTTCCCCAGGATCACCTTAGTCACCCGTTCTGTTCTCTTCAGTACATAAATAGGAACTTTTTAAAAATTGTTTTGTTTTTTAACATAAGTTGGAGACCTGGAAATATGATAAAGGGCAGGCCCGTCCAGACAAAGGGTGGCCCCACTCTCATGAATCCTTGCTGCAGTCTCATGGTTTTCTTGTCAAGTAGGGAAAATTAGAACTGCTAAAAACTTGTGCCAGATGTGAAGCTGAATGAACTGCCTGGCACATGTATTATTCACAGGGTATTTAACTACGTTGCATGATATAAATTTGCGTATGAACCATTTAAGTGGCACACAGATAGGACACATACCCAAAACTAGATGTGGTGCTTTAAAAGAAATATTAAAATGAATAGAATTTGCCCTACATTTTTATTTTTAATAGTAATAAAAAAAATATCAAGTACTGCAGCTTGTTTGAAATAAAAGGGGTTTCTGGAATGTATTAGAACAGGTTTCTAAAAGCTAGTATGTATCTTACGGCCTTTAAGAGACTGAAATATTTATGATGGCCAATTGAATAAACACATGTATCATCATTTCAGGAAAGAACAAGCATCTACTAGCTGTGAGATGTCTGCTTCAGAGGATGGAACTGTGTCCTCATTTTAATTCCGAAGAACACATAGATATTCCTACTAAGCAGTGGCTCATCACATCACCTCGTAAGGTCATCAACAGCATCACATGCTTCCAACTCTTTAATCAAGAGGCCAAGAAGTACTACCCAAGATCACATTTGGTAACTAAGTAAAATTCAGAGAAGCTAAATGCTGTCATCCGGGCCACCCACCATCACTACAGTGGTCTGCTTTTCCTTTCTTTCGCTCACCATATGGCCACACCCCTTTCCTTACAAATGATGAAGGCTGCGTCTCTATGCTTCTGCCTATGTTTCAAATGAGATGTTGGGGCTAATGTCTCTGGGTCCCCCTCCCCTCATTCGTGACTCCATGACAAGGTTTAAGAAATTGTTGCATCTTGAGCTAAATGGCAAAAGAATTCAACCAGAGGGCAGATTAGAGATTCTTTAGATGATGTGAACACTCGACATCCTCTCGAAGAAAGGGAGGAGAGAAATGAAAAGCAAAGACTCACTTCATTCCAGCCCAGATAAAACACGGAGCCCGGGGCTGCAGATGCAGATGCTCTATGCTCTGGTCTGATCCTAATGCCCAGAAGAGGGAGGAGGAGGTGGAAGAGGGTATGATTTGCTCTAGCCAAGCAGAGCAGTATAGAACTGCCTCGTTCTCTAGCAGGTATGGTCACTAGAAGTGTGAAGACACACCTAGGGAAGGAGGGAAATTAAAATCTTAGGAGAATCTGATAGAAAAAGCTGGAAAATAAACACAAGACCACAGTGTTGGATGCTCTGAGAGTTTGAAGAGAGCCGGGGACAAGAGTGAGTGGTGTCTGTATTTTATTTTATTTTATTTTATTTTATTTTACTTTATTGTGGCCAGAACACTTAACATGAGATCTACCCTCTTAAAATTTTGCATAATATGGTATATACATACAATGGTATGTTATTTAGTCTTGAAAGAGAAGGAAATCCTGCAACACGTGATGACATGAATGACCTTGAGGACATTCTGCTGAGTGACCTAAGCCAGTCACAGAAGGACAGGTGCTGCACGATCCACTTACATGGGAAGGAGTGGCTTCCTTCTGGGCTGATGTCTTGTCCCAGTTGCAGTCTCCTCTGATCTTTCCCATTTATGCTCAGGGCTTTCATTTCCCAGCAGCCAAATGAGGACGTCTTATAAGAGCAGAACCTCTGTGAAGATCCAGAGCCATCAGATGGATTTATAGGCACCAACAATTTTCTGGAACTGACAGTTACTTCAGTAGAGCTTACTACGGACTGTGACCCCTCTCGAAGCCCCAAACCCAC